>NC_058375.1:210328923-210631954 GCF_018350175.1 Felis catus | reverse complement strand
TGAAACTGACTCTCCGTTGAACAGTTAAACTCCCGCTGGAAGGAAAGTGACAGCACCTGGCTCTCTCTCCCACAAGTTTTATGAATAAGCAGCCATTGTTAATTTAGTCTCAGACTTACTCTTGTCCTTCATAGCCCAACACAAACCAATTTGACCCTTTTGATTTATGACCATGTTAACGTACTGAAGTTCAAGTATTCACAATTCTTAGACTCTCACCCAGTGAAATTACAGTAAACTTTATTAAAACATAAAAGGAATCGATGTTACACTCTGGTCAGGTATTACCATTAAAAGACGTAAATGAATGTTGGAGTCCTTGACAGATTGATTGTGTTGTTTTAAAATGATTAATAGAGGGACCTAGAGGGAAAAAAAAAGAACTGTCTCCCATTCACCCTACTGGTCTAAGTCCCCATAGATAGAAAAATATGTCTACACTGCATCAAGATGTGTCGTTTGCCCCAGAGACGCCAAGATGGCCCTAAGTGTAAACCACACCAAAATCTGAGCATGGTTATATATCCCCACATAACCCTGATCTTTAAAGGACAGAGAATAAAAAGTTTACTCTTTTTACTCTCCATTTGTAGCTATTAGAAGCAACAATTCATCTGCCAAAAGATAAACACTGCCACCTGCTGAGATAAGAGAATAAAGGCAGGCAACCTTATGCACTGTCAAAACAGCAACATTTTCTACTTTTTCATTAGTGAGAAGGAACATTAATTCGTTAAGATCTCACAGTCCCAAGAAAATAGTAGCAAAGGCAACTTTGTTCAGAGAGATGCATCCAACATTTCCCAGAAGGTAGAATGAACAGCAGTTCTGGTCTTCATTGTATTTACAGCTTCCAGACAACTTTTCTGAGATTTCCACCTCTTGCATTCTCAGAAACTCGTTTGTCAGATCTAGTAATGAAACTGAAATTCCAAACTCAAGAGGAAATTTAGGAGTAGAGAGAAACTGATGGTTTTACCTTAATGTGCAGAATTTAAGGACCCCTGTGACACACACACACACACACACACACAAAACTTTATCATTTCCTCTCCATGTTTTAAGCCAATATCCTTTCTGAGGATTTCTTATAAAAACCAGAGTATTTCAGAGGAAAGGAGAAAAAGGTGGAGGTGGCTAGTAAAAAGGAGTAGAAGACTCAAAGCTATGAAAACCCCCTGGTGGAATCTTCCAGATGTTACAATGAATAGAGGCCTGTAAAATTCCACCGTGTTCACCCTAAAAGAACAGGGCAATCCTAAAAGTAACATTCCCAAACACAGACTACTCTCATATAACCAAACCAAAGTCAGAAAGTATCAAACCATGAATTGTCATAAGAAGACATTTTGAAGGCTTCTGGATCTTGTAACTTCCAAAGCATAAAAACCAACTGAATACTCTTTCTGGGCCAGATTTTATGCAATAATAAGAAACCGTTTTCCCCATCATGATTCAATCATTTCATCCTTTAGGTTTTATTTCAAAGTATACTTCTCCACAATATACTTTTATTTCTAAAAAAAAAATGAAATTCCCGAAATTTCATAGCCTTTTCACCAAAAAACTAATCAAGTTCTTTGCACCTAGTGTCTCAGAGACAATAAGCAATTGTTGAAAGATATAATCCAGCTATGACTATGTCTAAAGAATTAATACCCAACCACTTGCAAAAGACTGGGGACCTAGATTGAACATTTGATATACTTTTATTGAGGTGAAATTCATATAACATAAAATGAACCATTTTAATGTGAACAAGTCATTAGCATTTAATAGAGGGTTGTACAATCACCACCTCTAATTCCGAAACATTTCATCACCCTAAAATAAAACTCTGCTCCTGTAAACCAGGTGCTGTCCATTTCTCCTTACCCCCGATCTGTGGCAAAACCACCAATCTACATTCTGTCTTTATGGATTTACCTATTCTGGGCACAGCAAATAAATGGGATTACCCAGTATATGATCTTTCGTATCTGGATTCTCTTACTTACGGCATAATGTTTTCAACAGAGGTTTACCTACATTGTAGCGTATATCAATACTTCATTTTTATGGCTGAATAATATTGCGTTGTATAGATATACCACAACGTGTTTATCCATTCACCCGTCGGTAAGACAGTTAAGCGGTTGTGAACAGTGCTGCCATGGATATGAGGGTACATTATGTTTAAGTACCATTTTTCATTTTGGGGGGTAGGGAGCATATATACCTAGGAGTGCAATTGTTGGGTCATATGGTAATTGTATGTTTAGTCTTTTGAGGAATCTCAATATTGATGTTTAAATCATGAAAAATAACAACATAAAAGATGGCGTTTGCCAAAAGCAGAGGTGAATCGAGTCACAACCAACCATAATTGAATCTAGTTGAGCTCAGGGATCTCACCCGAATGAGTACAGCTGTGGAGAGGACACTTTTCTGCGCTAGAATCTTTACTCCCTTTAAGAATATAGGTGGACCTGGGCCATATTTAAGAATCATAAACTCATTCCAATATAAGGGAAAGGAAAGAAATATATGTGAATCATAACCTGTCACTGGCTTATTGTGTTAGTAAGTCAAAAATCAGTACTTTGGGTATCACAGACTACATTTAAAAATGAGGTCCTTTGTGGGGCACCCGGGTGGTTCTGTCAGTTAAGCGTCCAACTTCAGCTCAGCTCATAATCTCAGTCTGTTGAGTTCGAGTCCTGCGTTGGGCTCTGTGCTGACAGCTCAGAGCCTGGAGCCTGCTTCCGATTCTGTGTTTCCCTCTCTCTTGCCCCTCCCCCCTCACGCTCTGTCTCTCACTGTCTCTGAAAAACGAATAAACCTTAAAGAAACTTATTGAAAAATGAGGTCCTTTGTAATAATGACCATTAAAGAAATATCCAGTGTCAAAAGATAAGAGACTCTTAAATATAGAGAACAAATAGAGGGTTACTGGAGGGGTTGGGGGGCGGATGGGCTAAATGGGTAAGGGGCTTAAGGAATCTACTCCTGAAATCATTGTTGCACCATATGCTAACTAAATTGAATATAAAATATAAAAAATAATGAGATAAAAAAAAGAATAGAAACAGAAACCAGCTAAAAACAAAAATATATAAAATCCTTAAAAAGAAAAAAAACAAAGAAATACCCAGTGTCAGAAATGCAGTTACATGAATCAGAGAAAAAAAAACCTTATAGTGTTATCCATTAATCATATTCATTTAGTAAAACATTGATCTCATTAAATAAAACTAACTCCATTTGCTTCACATAATGAGTACTTTTCAACGTTTATTTATTTTTGGGACAGAGAGAGACAGAGCATGAACGGGGGAGGGGCAGAGAGAGAGGGAGACACAGAATCGGCAACAGGCTCCAGGCTCTGAGCCATCAGCCCAGAGCCCGACGCGGGGCTCGAACTCACGGACCGCGAGATCGTGACCCGGCTGAAGTCGGACGCTTAACCGACTGCGCCACCCAGACGCCCCTAATGAGTACTTTTCAAAGTGACTTTTGTGGTTTTTCTGCTCTGAGTTTTCTAAGCCTTTCGGTATTTTCCAAATACTTTGTTTTATAGGTGCCATTATGTTAAGATTAGGTAATTTTACTAGGCAATTAAACAAATACACATTTTACTATAAGAGAAGCCCTACCTTACACACTTGTGACTTTGTCCTTGTCTTCATTGTCTTGGCATGATTTTGACAGCGTGCATTTGTGAAATAGATTCCACAGGAAGAACGAGTGGAGGCCTGGTCTTCCTCGGGCTACAGTTGCTGGGTGCAGAAACTTCCAACTGAGAATGAATACCTTGCTCTTACAAGTTCACACAGGCCATCCTATTGCTAAGCGACCGCCTAGGTCATTACTGAATCTCCCTTTCTACTCTCCAAGTGTGAATAATAAGAACACTTGGGGCGCCTGGGTGGCTCAGGTTCACAATCTTCCAGTTTGTGGGTTCGAGCCCTGTGTCAGGCTCTTTGCTGACAGCTCAGAGCCTGGAGCCCGCTTCTGATTCTGTCTCCCTCTCTGCCCCTCCCCCGCTCATTCTCTGTCTCTCTCACTCTCAAGAATAAAAAACATTAAAAAAAAAAAAAAAAAAAAGAATCTGAGCCCTTGCTCTTTTCTACTTCCAAAAGCTTTTATTTTTAATTTTCATCTGGTATCTGTAATGTTTGGGATAAACATTTCTACTCTGTTACAATATGATTGCTAGGAGAAATGTGAATTTAGGATTCCCAGGCCACAGGAAATTGGGACCTTGCTACTAAATAACTGAATGCCTAATAAAGGTCCAAACTCAAACTTGTATTAATTGGAAAAAAGAACCAGGCTTCATCATGTTTATTTTTAAAAAGTTATTCAGGGGGTGCATGGGTGGCTCAGTAGCTTCAGCGTCTGACTCCTGACTTTGGCTCAGGTCATGATCTCAGTTTGTGAGTTCAAGCCCCACATTGGGCTCTGTGCTGACAGTGCAGAGGCTGCTTGGGACTCTCTCTCTCTCTCTCTCTCTCTCTCTCTCTCTCTGCCCCTCCTCTGCTCTCTCTCTCTCAAAATAAATAAACATTTAAAAAATGAAAAGTTATTCAGAGGATTCAAAGGAAATCCAAACAATTTTTAAAAACTACATGCTAGGGGCGCCTGGGTGGCTCAGTCAGTTGAGTGTCCGACTTCGGCTCAGGTCACGATCTCGCGGTCCATGAGTTCGAGCCCCACGTCGGGCTCTGGGCTGACGGCTCAGAGCCTGGAGCCTGCTTCCGATTCTGTGTCTCCCTCTCTCTCTGCCCCTCCCCCGTTTGTGCTCTCTGTCTCAAAAATAAATAAACGTTAAAAAAAATGTTTTTAAATAAAAATAAAAAGTACATGCTAGTATGTGAAACACACACTAACCATGTTGGAAAAACTCAGGCAACACACCATTATTTGAGGCCTCTCTTGGCCATATATAGATACACACACACACATATATACATATATATGTACATATATAATAAATGTATATATATACATATATATGTATATATACGTCTCTGTGTGTGTGTGTGTGTGTGTGTGTGTGTGTGTGTATGTATACATTATAGCCTTTCTAGGCTGTGAATTCATGTCTGGCTACTCCCTGGCCAAATGATCTTGGGCAAGCCACCCTCCCTCTCCTAAACTATGTGTTATCAATTCTAAATTTGGGCTCCAATAATTCCTACTTCATTCCTCTTTATCAAATGAACTGAATTATGTAAAAGTCTTGTAAACTGTAAAACATATAAATATTTGGAGGATTATTTTTCTGTTCATTTTAGAAAGCAATCATCGGATAGAGCAAAAGGAAGCCAAGATAATTAACGAGAAGATTGTCTCAGTTTCTAGTACAGAGGTAATGACATTACATATTACAGATAAAAATGGCACTAAGACTGGATAGCTAGAATTTTTTTTTTTTAATTGAGGCAAGTGTTTATGATATGGTGGGCAGATAGAGAAAATAAAGAGAAAAAAGGCAAGATGGTTCCGTCAGTGGCAGGAATAGAACTGCTAAGATGTTGGGGCAAATGAAAATCATAGAAAGGGAAGTAAGTTCTCTTTCTGGAGTTGATGAGATTAAAAAGATGGCAAGACACCTAAACCAAGAAAACATGTCAGGCATCTAGCAACAAGGAAGGATACACAGGACAAGTCAACAAAAGGAAACAAAAGGGAAAGCCCTCAAACCCTGGGTCCTTGGGTCCTCTTGCCACTAAATAACCAATTTGGGGGGGGGGGGTGCACCTGGGTGGCTCAGTCAGGTAAGCATCTGACTTCAGCTCAGGGCATGATCTCATGGCTCAAGGGTTCAAGCCCCGCCTCCAGCTCTGTGCTGACAGCTCAGAGCCTGGAGCCTACTTCAGATTCTGTGTCTCCCTCTCTCTCTCTCTCTGCCCCTCCCACACTTATGCTCTGTCTGTCTGTCTCTCTCTCAAAAATAAACATTAAAATTAAAAAACATTTTTTAAATGTTTTTTAATTTATTTTTGACAGAGAAAGAGAGAGACAGAGAGACAGAGACAGAGAGACAGAGCATGAGCAGGGGAGGGGCAGAGAGAGAGGGACACAGAATCGGAAGTAGGCTCCAGCCCCGAGCTGGCAGCACAGAGCCCAACGTGGGGCTCGAACTTACAGACCGTGAGATCATGACCTGAGCCAAAGTCGGACCCTCAACTGACTGAGCCACACAGGCACCCCCCCCTTTTTTAATTTTTTTTTAAATGTTTATTTATTTATTTTTGACAGAGAACATTAAAAATTTTTAAACAACCAACTTTGGAAATGACTTTGTTTTAATTGTGCCTTTTGCTACTTGCCACCAAAATCATCCTAATCAAGATAACCGTGAAGTTGAACAAAAAAATGAAATAATCTTGGTAAGATAACTAAAAAGATTATAGAAATTTTGAGCCAGTTTTTACAATTCTTTGTGTTTGAGAAGGAACATGTCTTTAATTATAGTAATTACTTTTTCTTGTCATTACAAATGCCCCCCCTTGGAGGGGTCTCCTCCCCTTGGAGACCCACCAAGGTAAATTGTTTGAAGAATAACCACAGCTGTGGGGAGACAGGAGATAAGCCACTTGTAATTTGAAAGATTATGGATGTGTTTTTAAATCGCTATGTAAAAGTTGGGCGTATAAAAAGCAGTGTTCAGTTCAAAAAGCATTTATTTTGTCTCTAAATCAGGCATTATGCTAAACCATGAGCTACTGCAGTTTTAGACAGGAGTTGTTAGAAAAGAGATTTCATTTTTATGAGAGTGATTCACTTTCCTAAAATCCTATATTAAATCTGAATATATGAAGATGGGTTAGACATTAATCATTTATACTGATGATCACCTCACATCTCAGCGCTTCTGTCCAAGAGAGAAATCTTAAAAGGACAATGATCCCAGGGCTCTTAAATTTTAATTGATAAAGATTTGAGTTCTATTTCTCCCCAGGATACCTATAATACATTAAAGTGAGTTATGTTTCAACTATCACTTCTGAGTAAATAATGTTATGTTCTTTCCTGAGAAATGTGCTCATGTATCAAAGATAGTTTTTTTAAGGTGACTGCTAAGTCACTGTTTATAAGAATAATAGAAAATATTCATCATGCTTGCCAGATATTCCCAATCCTCAAAACAAGAATGATTATTATCACCATTGTCTAACTGAGGAAACTGAGGTAGCGTGGTGGGGGTAATGGTCCAACAATTCAAAGTTGAAATCAGAGTATGTATGTCCAGGCAGGGGCGCCTGGGTGGCTCGGTTGGTTGAGCGTCCAACTCTTGACTTTGGCTCAGGTCATGATCTCATGGTTGTGAGATTGAGCCCTGCGTCCGGCTCCACACTGAGTGTGGAGCCTGCTTGGGATTCTGTCTCTCCCCTCTCTCTCTGCCCCTCCCCCCTCAAAATAAATAAATAAACATTAAAAAAGAGGAAGAACATACGTCCAGGCAATTTGACTCCAGACTCCACACACACTTCACTTCCTCTCTACAACACTCCAGATGAAAATTAAGTGAGTATATTATCACTTCTCTTACGATCTTCAGTGTCCAAACATTTTTTTAAGTAGTTTTAAAAATACTGCTGGAAGAAGTAAAACTTCCAGTTATTAAATAGGTCACAGAGATGAAAAGGACAGCATAAGGAATATAGTAAATACGATTGTAGTAACATGTGGTGACAGCCAGTGACGACACTTCTGGAGTGTATAGAATTGTGGAATCGCTATGTTGTTCATCTCAAAGTAACACCACATTGTATGCCAACTATACTTCGATAATAAAAAATACTACTGGAAACCTTAATAAATATTCTATGAAGAAAGATTGCCTCAACACATAAAAATTAGAGGAGCCTTTTCTGACCAAGGGCTTCCTACAGCTAAATAGGTCAGTGAGACGTAGAATGATCTCCATGACCATACAATGGCTCTCTCTATTGAATGACGTAACAAAACAGTATTGCGACTTTCCCTAAAGCCATCAGAGTCAGAGGAAGAGCCAATGGCAGCTTCTTCTTCCTGGGTTCATAAGAAGTAGCTAAGTTTTGGCCCAGGTTTTTCTAATCCGAGCTCTCCTTGGCTTCACCATCTCTGAAGTCCTCCTTCCAGCAGCTGCACTGAAGGTTTTGTTTATGTTGTTCTGCTTTTGTTTTATTTTTCTTCTTGGGTTCTGGACACCCGTAGATGATCTGAGGGGTAATTCTCAGCCCATACCTTCCCACGGATACATCTGATACTCTTCTCCCACAAGTGTTCATTTAAGCACGGAGTATAATGGACGCGATGTCTTTGGTAGATTATCTAACTTGAGTGTGACTCACCTTCCTCATTTTCAGATCAGGACCGTCACCTGCTCGGAAACGGTTGGCTGGAGGGTTGCAGGGATGACCTGTGTGAGGTGGGTGGGCAGTGTCTGGCAGGCGACACCCTCAGCCACACTGACCACTCTTGTTATTATTAAGAAAATGACTCCATGAGACTCTAATGTGTTCTCCTGCTCCGGATTCAAGCATCAGTGGTTCTACCTTGTGCTTTATCTTTTAACAGCAACTTTTAATGTGCATTAAGGCACGTTTACATAGAAACACCTTTTAAAAAAAATAGCTTTCAGTATTTCAGCAGTAATCAGGTTGGTGTTGGATGAATTTTCCTGGTATCCCAGTTGCTTTCCATCCAGATTTTTTAATTCATTCGTCTGAATGTCTATCCTGTTTAACTTTTTTTTTTTTAAGAAAAACCTGCCCATATATTTTACATCCACTATGAACTCGATTCATATTTTCTATTAAGTGATATCCATTTTGCCTTCCTTATATGCGACCTTAATTTTATCAGTGTAGGTTGGCAACTTCTTTTCTGGGGGGAGGAGGCATAGATACACTTTTGAATATGAGGGAAGATTAAGTTTCCATTCCAATTTTGCCTCTCCTTCCTAGCTGCACAAAGTAAAATCACAAAATAAGTAATAAACCTTCTAGTCAATTTCCAAACATACATGTCCTCCTCAAAACGTGGGAATGCAAACTGGTGCAGCCACGATGCAAGATGGACTTTCCTCAAAAAATTAAAAATAGAACCACATGATTCAGTAGTTCCACTTCTGGGTATTTCCTGAAGCAAATGAAAACACTAACTGGAAAAGATCCATGCACCCCCATGTTCCCTGCAACATTACTTACAATAACCAAGATATGGAAACAACCTCAGCGTCCATCGCTGGGTGAATAGACTAAAAAACGTGGTCTATAAATACAATGGTATAGTACTCAGCCATAGAAAAGAAGGAAGTCTTGTCATTTGCAACAATATAGATGGACCTTGAGGGCATTTCGCTAAGTGAAGTAAGTCAGACAGAGCAAGACAAATATCATATGATCTCACTCTATGTGGGACCTTAAAAGAAAACCAAAACAGAAAACAAATGAACAAACAAACAAAAAACCACTGAGCTCATAGACACAGAGAACAGATTGGTGGTTTATGCCTTTATACCAATGCAGGGCGTTGGGGAGTGGGCAAAATTGGTAAAGGCTGTCAAAAGGTACAAACTTCCAGTTAAAAATAAATAACCCCTAAACGTGTAATATACAACATGGTGACAACAGTCAATAATACTGTATCGTATATTTGAAAGTTCCTAAGACAGGGACACCTGGGTGGCTCAGTCAGTTAAGCGTCCGACTTCAGCTCAGGTCATGATCTCGCGGTCCGTGAGTTCGAGCCCCACGTCGGTCTCTGGGCTGACAGCTCGGGGCCTGGGGCCTGCTTCGGATTCTGTGTCTCCCTCTCTCTCTGCCCCTCCCCCACTCATTTTCTGTCTCTCTCGCTCTCTCAAAAATAAATAAACATTAAAAATTTTTTTTAAAAAGTTGCTAAGACAGTAGATCTTAAAAGTTCTCATCACAAGAGACACATACATCATACATGTAGATGGGTAATTCACTCACAACTGCTTCCAAAACCTTTATTCAACAGATTTTATAAGAGCTTTCAAAGGAGAATCTGAGACACACTGTGAAATCACTCTGATTTCCTTTATCACTATCATGATGCTACTAAAAATAAAAACAAAGATGCAATCACCAGTGACATTGGCCACACATTGTGGTCTCTCCTATTATTTCCATCAAATACTATGAAGACGTGATGTAAGTTTATTAGTTTTAACGGTCATATCTGCGAAGCTAACGACAGCATATAGTTGACTTGTGGAAAAAGAGAAGATGTGAAACATGAAAATAGCTTGCTTGACAACTGTGAAGCTCTACCTTCACCTCCATCGCTAGCAAATCCGCTCATCAGCCGGCTCTCTTCCGTCAACGCCATATCCTACAGGTATTATCCTTGCTACCTAACGAAACAAATTGCACAAAGTTATTTTTCCTTTATTTTATTCACTAACTCTCTCTTTTTACAAATTAACATCTTCTGGGTCGTTGACAATCATCAATACACTCAGTGTGTCCAGTCGTGGAGCCTTTGAGCAGCTCGGGCATTTGGGGAACGAAAAAAAATTTTTTTAATGATTCCTGTCAGTCACAAATTGGGCAAGACTGTGTCCTACTCACAGGAGCGAAATTCACAGCATCTCAGAATTGGCCAAAACGAGAATGGAGCCACCCCAGGCATCCCCTCTGCTTATCCTCTCTGCCCTCCCCTCAAACGATGCCATCAAATGGAAAAACAGTGAACTTGAACACCCAGATGTGTTTCTCTTTCCCGTACCTGTAATGATTATGTTGCCTTTATAGTTGAAAGCACATGAAAAGATCTCATCAGTGTGCCCCTCAAGAACCTGGAGGCACTGACCAGTCTGAGCATCCCAGATTCTCGCTGTTTTATCAGCGCTGCCCGTTAGAAGACGATTCCCTTGGGGGTTGAAAGAAATCTACAAGACAGAAAGGAAAAAGGATCACAGTTTTGTGTAATATGATTCCCGACATATTTTTCACCAGCAAAAAGAGGACATTACTAAGCACCTGTCATCTTTATTCTTACATAGAATAGTTCCTTCCTGATGGGAAAAAATATTGCGGGGATTAATACATGATTATTATTAATACATAATAATTCTTCTAGACAGAAGAAATTAACTGGCTACACCCCCCCACCACTACCACCACACACAACAACTCTAAGGATAAAGACCGAAGCTCTCTTCTAATTTGACTATTCCCCACCTAGCCTCTTTCCAAAGTCTTTCCAGGCAAGCCAAGCGAGCCCTGGTGTGGATGAGGACACAAGTCAGGCTCCTTCAAATCCAACCCCCTATGTCATCCCCGTAACCCAACTTTCTGTAAGCAAAAGCATACAGATCCTCCTTCAACCTGGCCACAGAATGACTGAATGTCGTGCCTACAGGCAGGGACTTTCATTCCACTGCCACTCAAAGCAAAGCACGTTGCATAAACCTGTGCTTAGTGCCTCCTATGTGCCAAGTGTTGTCAAACGTATCTGAGCAGCTGTCAAAGGAAATGGTCAGTTCACTATTCCTTTGGGCACCATGCTTCTAAGCCTCTCTAAATCATCATAACACAATGATTTGGGTCACATCCTCTAGGACTAAAAATTTGATGAGGGAAAGGCTCAAGGCCATGGCTTTTTTTTTTTTTTTTTTTGTCCTTATGTCCCCAGTACAATGCCTAGCACAGTGGAAGCTATCAAAAAGCATTTGCTGAGGGGTGCCTGGGTGGCTCAGTTGGTTAAGCATTGGACTCTTGATTACGGTTCAGGTCATGATCTCACTGTTTATAAGTTTGAGCCCACATGGGGCTACATGCTGACAATGTGGAGCCTACTTGGGATTCTCTGTCTCTCTCTCTCTCTCTCTCTCTCTCTCTCTCTCTCCCCCTCTCTCTGTTCCTCCCCCATTTGTGCTCTCTCTCTTTCTCTCTTTTAAAATATATAAGCCTAAAATGCAATAATACAGAGTTTGAGAACTCTTCATTTTCACACATACACAAAAACATGTGCACTTGTTGAGTAGGACACATCACGCATGTCAAGTTATTAGACCAGCCACTCAGAAACACAGTCTGGGCTCTCTTCCCAGGCTGTCTCCCACATCCGCACTTCCCTCTCTCCCTTCCTGCCCATCCCAGCCTATGGAGATGTGCTCTGCGTGGCCTTAGAGACCAACGCTGGAAGACAGGAGCTCCTGAGCTCCGGGCCACCAGCAGCAGGTATGGGGGGAGGGGGGCGTGGGTTGGTGGGGAACACCACAGGGACAGTTCCAGGGTCTAGGGGCAGCCTTCCAGGACCTGAAGCCATCAAAATTATACTTTAAAAGGAAGGAGCAAATCTGATCTCAGGTACAAGACCAAAGAACTGGGCTGAACTGGGTGGGAGTGGAGGGTCCCCATGTCCAGATCTTTCCAAAATTGTCACAGGACATGGCTAAACTTCAGATCACTAATTGGAAGTCTCTGCTCTGTGAATCACATATGGGTGAAGCTTATACAAAATCCTAAGCTACAGCTCTGAAGTTTCAAAATAGGTCATTTTAAACTCTACTAAGTATTGGGGCACCTGGGTGGCTCAGTCAGTTAAGTATCTGACTTTGGCTCAGGTCACGATCTCGCAGTCTATGGGTTCGAGCCCCGCGTCGGGCTCTCTGCTGACAGCTCAGAGCCTGGGGCCTGCTTCGGATTCTGTGTCTCCCTCTCTCTCTGCCCCTCCCCACCTCACGCTCTGTCTCTCTCGCTCAAAAATAAATAAACATTTAAAAAAATTTAAACTGTGAAGTATTAAATATTTCCCGGACACACTTTCTCAATTGCATTGAATTCACAGCACACTTGATACTTGCTGAACAGCATGTTATTCTGCATAATATACATTTGTGTGTCAGCCAAGACCGAGAAAAGTACTTCACAAGTTTCTTAAATGGCTTTAATAAGTATCTTCCGCTAACTCGATCTTTTGCTGATGGCTGAGAAAAAATACTGTCTTAAACTGTCTTAAAGATTTTAGGAATCATTTATTACGCTGAGTTTGAGGTCACACTTAAAAATATCGTTTTTATGATCTCTAGAAAGAGTAGGATAATTGGGCAAACCCTAGTGCCAACAGACCACTATGCATTCGATTCTTTTTAACTAAAGAAACTGCTCCAGATGAGAATGCAACTCACCTTTGAAATTTCACCTTCGTGGCCTTCCAATCTGGCAATGCATTTCCTTGTGGCTGCACTGAAAACCCTTGCCGTTCCTTTTTGAAAGAGTGGAGATACATATGAATTCATGTGCAATACAGAACTTTGAACCATGTGCTTTGAATTATGTAAATATCTATCCTTCTGACATACAGGCTCTGTGTGTTTGTCTCCCTTCCTGCGGCGAGGGCCACCACCTGAAACTGTCCGTGCAAGCTGGTGCCACCGCGGGAGAAGAGGGGGAAGAGGGTGCGTCTATAGCCCTGAGCTTACTAGAAGAAACAATGGGTTCCAAGGTCAAAAAGGTGGGGAAGGAATCCAGAAAGAAGATCTTAAAGAGAAAGGGGAGAATCAAAACAAGTTTTGAGAAGCTGGGGATGAAATAAGCCACCAGACCAGCACCACACACCAAAAAGCGTGTAAGGGCACAGAAGGTTCAGGAGGCCTTCTTGAAAAGGAACAACAGCCACTACTTGCTGGGCAAAGAATAGGCATTAGGGATGCCTTTCTACAGAAAGAGCTAGTAGAATGGTCTGTTCCCAGATGTTCTCCAGTGCCCAGAAGTGCCAAGCTCCCAGTAGACACCCATTAAGTGGATACAGGATAGGTGGGTGGATGGATAGGTGGGTGGATGGATGGATGGATGGGTGGGTGGAAGGAAGGAAGGAAGGAAGGAAGGAAGGAAGGAAGGAAGGGGGGAGGGAGGAGGGAGAGGTATATACATTTCTTTAGAATTAAGGAGTGGAGGAGTTAAACAAGTGTAGAAGGAGAAAAACAGCAGTAGTAAAATTATCAGAAAAAAGTTAAAATTTCTCTAGCCAGGTGAAGGCTGCTCTCTTATTGAAATTATAACTTTACACAGAGGCAAAATTAGTGCAATTAAAACATTAGATAGAGGGGCGCCTGGGTGGCTCAGTCGGTTGGGTGTCCGACTTCGGCTCAGGTCACGATCTCGCGGTCCGTGAGTTCGAGCCCCGTGTCGGGCTCTGTGCTGACAGCTCAGAGCCTGGAGCCTGTTTCAGATTCTGTGTCTCCCTCTCTCTGACCCTCCCCCGTTCATGCTCTGTCTCTCTCTGTCTCAAAAATAAATAAACGTTTTAAAAAAAATTAAAAAAAAAACATTAGAGGCAAAATTAGCAAAGATAACGAATTTTGGTTACTTAATTTTCATTCAGAGAAGAACAAAATATCTTAGTAAATTTCGTCCTTGCCCTTCCGACAATGTCAACTTCAGGAAGGAGTAGATGAAAAGTGCTATTGTACAATCAATATGACTAAAAATATAAAACTTGCTACTTGGACATTCCAAAAATCCTCAAGTGACCAACATGTTTTAAGAATGTGTTAATGCGACAAAAGTGAATATTCTACATAGATTCATTCTCGAAATTTCTCAGAAGCATTTTAAACCCAGGCAAGACAGAAATAATATAGTCTGAAACTCTGATTTTTAAAAAGACAGAAATATGAATAGGACACCAAAAAATAATTCAGTCTTGAGAACGATTCCAATGAGGAAGAAAAAGGTGATATATACACACAGATGTAGCTGTGTAACTAACCCAGGTAACTAACCCAGTTGAATGGATCCAATTTTAAGAAGGGGGTGTGGGGCAAGAACCAGAGATTAAGTAAACAAGATTTCCTAAGCATCAAGACTTCTTAGAAGGTACACAATGGGAAGAGGCTCACAAGACACGCCAAAAGAGAAGAAGAAGATTTTTTTTTTTGAAGAACGTCTTGTTGAACAGGGAAAGAATAGAATCACTGCTAGGGGGGCTTAACAGATGGTAGAGAAAACAAAAGGAGAAGAATTGAACGTGCAGTTCATTCTTACCCATCCCTCAGCATCCTGATCTCCAGACCTGGCTTCTTTCTGCCCCCCTAGTGCTGACAAAGTCCTAACATGCTTCCTAATCTGCCATTCTCTATAATTTAACATTCTTTGTAATCTAACATTCTCTATATCCTCACATTCTATGTAAAACATATGTATGGTATTCTTCCTTGTCTCCCCCTCCACAGTACAGCTCCATGAGGGAAGGGATTCCTCTCTCTTCTGCTCATTGATCTATCCCCTGCTCCCAAAACGATTCCTGGCACAAAGTAGGTACCCTCTCTACTTGTGTCTAATGGATTTTTTTGTATAAGTGAGAATGATATTTAAAATGAAAAGGGTAGATTAATTACAGTTAAGGGATGATTTTTAAAAAGCCAAGCTCTGTGATAAGATGAAAAAGTAAGTGGTTACTTTGAAAAAGTAGAACTCTCAAATTCAGGGTGTTTATAATTCCAGAGCATAGAAAGAACTTTATGTATGATCAAAGGATCACCTTTGAAAAGTCCTAGTGAGTAAGAGAATAAGCATGCAAATGTAATTTTTAAAAAGGAGACATAGGTGGAATAAAGACTGTGTAATTAAAATGAATCACTGGCAAAACTCTACAAGTCATTGTAACACAAAAGATACGCGACTGCTTAACAGTATGTTAGCCACAAGGAGCAAATGCAGGAAAACTAAGAACAAATCACGCCCCCCCCCCAAAAGCCTTCCATCTTTGCTAGAATTCCTGAAATGGCTGTTAAGAAGTTTACATGGACATGGTGTAGAGTCCCCTGGAGTCACGAAGGAATTGGACATGATAAAACATCATATGTGAATATCAAAGAGATGCCTTAGACACAGTGGAGGCTTATGCGTGTTGACATGGTGATGACACAATCATAGCACAGCATGATACGCATTCATGGGAGCATGACACAGACATAGTGTCCTATGTGGCCATCACAGAGACGAGGCAGACATAGTATAGCACGATGTATGCTTGTCCAAAGAGATTAAAACACACAGCGTAGCAACATATGGGGTCATCAACAGGTGGCAAGATATATTGGAGCATCATACATGGTGGTCATCATGGACATGACACATACTGTCACACTTAGCATCACACTTAGCTGTCTAGGAGATGCTGCAAAATAGCATAGCGCTCCCCATGGTTATCAAGGAGATGATATAAACACAGTATAGGATATACAGCATATACCCTTACGAGGTTGTCAAAGACCTGAATAATGGCAGAGCATTATGTATGTATTGAAACATTCTGGAGTAATCGCACACCATGACACATACTTAAGATATGATCCAGAGTGTGGCATCTCATGTTTTTGTCAAGGATATGATGCAGACGTCAAGAAGCGTCATTCACCGTCTTCAGGGAGTTTATCCCTGGTATAGCATCATCCATGGCTCTCGGGAGGTGGGGAAGTCACAATGTAGCATCGTGTACAGTAGGTTAAAAGATGATACAGACAGAGTGTAGCATGATTAGCAAAGACACGATACAGACATGTCATACTGTGGGATTTGCAAGAAGAGAAGTCTTCAGGCAAAAGACACAAACATGCTGTATGTCGCACATGCTGTTATTGGGCCAAACTGCGGTCCCCACAAAACTCATATGTTGAATTTCCAACCCACCGTGCCTCAGAAGTTGCTTACTTGGAGATTGGGTCTTTTTATTTTATTTCTTTTTAATTTTTAAATGTTTATTTTTAAGAGAGAGACAGACAAAGTACGAGCCGGGGAGGGGGAGAGAGAGAGGGACACACAGAATCCGAAGCAGGCTCCAGGCTCTGAACTGTCAACACAGAGCCTGACTCGGGGCTCAAACCCACCAACCGCGAGATCATGACCTTGGCCGAAGTCGGACATTTAACCAACTGAGACACCCAGGTGCCCCAAGATTGGGTCTTTAAAGAAGAAATGAGATTAACATGAGGTCCTTAGAGTGTGCCCTAACCCAATATAGCCGGTGCCCTTGTAAGAAAAAGAGATTAGGACACAGACACGTGCAAAGGGAAGACCATGTGAAGACACAGGGAGAAAACTGCCATCTGCAGGCCTCAGAAGAAACCAACGCTGCCAGCACCTTGATCTTGAACCTGTAGCTTCCAGAATTGTGAGAAGAGAAATGTCTGTCTTTTAAGCCACTCAGTCTGTTGTACTCTCTTATGGCAGCCCTGGCAAACGAATACAGTTATCAAAGAGGTGATGCAGTTACAGGATGCCATCACATGGGCTGGCCACAGACAGTGCAGGGTCGCGCGCAGTGGGCAAGATGACACAGATATCTCACAGCACCATACGTGATTGTCAGGAGATTCCTTATAATAGAGCATCACGCATGACTGTTAAGAAATATGCAAACAGAATCTATAGCTTCATTCGCTGACCAAGACATGATGAGACACAGCATGGCTTCGTACGTGGTCGTCAAGGAGATGACCAGAAATGGTGTAGCATCACCCTGGCTGTCAGGGAAGTGATGCAAATATGGCGTGGTGTCGTACATTATCAGGGAGAGGACACACAGTGCGGTGTCATATGTGGTCATCAGAGGGATGATATAGACACAACTTGTGTCATATGTGGACATAATAGGCTCGCCACAGACATATTGTAATGTCGTAGGTGTTGATCAGGAATACAAGACACATAAATTTCAACATCACAAATAATAGACAGAAAAGTAACACAGAAATAATGCATCACCATATCCTGTTTTCCAAACGACACAGACATAGCATGGCGTCATACATGATCATCACGGACATAATACAGAAATAGTTTAGTCGCATGTTGCAGGGTTGTTAAAGGGGTGATGTAGTAATCGTAGAGCATGACACATACTTGTACAGGGGGTTTCACATAATGTAGCATGGTTTTCTAGGATATGGTGCATATATCATGTAGCATCATGCATGGTCATCAAGGAATCTCTCCTAGTATAGACATCATACATGATTATCAAGAAAATGATATAGCTTTATATGTTGCTAGGAAGAACATGAGACATAGTATAACATCATACATGTGTTTTAGGAGATAACACAGAAACAGCACAGTACCTTACTTGATTGTCAGGGAGATGAGGTAATTTTCAGGGTATGACACACAGTGTAGCATTATATATGGTTGCCAGGGAGATGATGCTATCAGAGTGTACCATCATTAATGGAGGGTAGCGAGCACTTAAGCATCACATAACATTATTAATTGTTGACACAGATTAACGTTATACGAGCCTACCATTGAGATGACAGGCACTAGGGCATCACACGTAGCACTCAAGGTGACACAAAAGGTATAGCCTGAGGAGCAGATTTCAAAAACACAATCCAGACATGATGTGGAATCATGTAGTTTTGTAAGTGAGGTGAAGCAGACATAGCGGATCTTGAAGACGTGTTTGCCGAGGTGATGAGGTAGAAATATTACAGCGTCGCACATAAATTTCTAGGAAGTGGTGAAGATATGGCAGAGGATCATACATGGTTATAAGTGATTAGATGAAGGTATAGTGTAGTATCATACAAGATTTTAAAGAGAATGACAAGGACTGTAAATTAAAACATAGCAGTCGGGTATATGATATAGACACAAGATAGCATCGTACGTGGTCATTAGAGGGATAATGTGGACTTCTGTGGCTCCCTTCATGGTCATCAGGTGGATGATATAGACACAGTGTAGCATCACATTTGGTCTCCAGGGAGATGACAGTTCAGCATCATACTTGGCTACCAAGGTGAGGTCTCTCATGGAATAGCATTGCATATGGTTACCCAGGAGATTAGGTAGACTTTGGATAGCACCACACCAGCTTGCCAAGGAGATGAGGCAGATAAGAGTGCAGCATCCAGTGTGGTCTTTAAATGATAACAAAGTCATTTAAGTGTAACTTAAAATGTAATCCTCATATAGAGAGATTTACTACATTGTGTCAGCACTAGGGGAGCAGAAAGAAGCCAGGTCTGGAGATCAGGATGCTGAGGAATGGGTAAGAATGAACTGCACGTTCAATTCTTCTCCTTTTGTTTTCTCTACCATCTGTTAAGCCCCCCTAGCAGTGATTCTAGTCTTTCCCGAATAGAAAGAATACGGTGCGGACATAATGTAGCATCGTAGGTGGCTATTAAAAGAATTATGCACACGAGGTGCAGCTGCATACGTGGTCATCAGCTGGATAACACAGGTGTGGGGTAGCATTACCTGCAGTCTTCAGGAAGATGACACAGTGTAGCATCATACTTTATTATCAGAGTGATGACTCAAAGAAGAGCATCATACATGGTTGTGTGATGTCATGAGATGACATAGACTTAGTATAGCGTCACGTATGCTGGCCAAGGAGATGGTGCAGATGTGTCATCGCATGCAGCTGTCAAGGACGTGATGTGGACATAATGACAGGGTTGCCAGCAAATGATGCGGAAGTCGTGGAGTCTCTTACATGCTTGTCAGGAATACATAGTTATGAGGGTGACCTGTTGTTTAGTATAATAAATTACCACCCAAGACAGAGTGTATTCATAACGTTGTAATACCGATGCTTGTCAATGAGGGGGGACAGATGTCACATAGCATGATATGCAGCTTTCAGTGACATGTCAAAGACATGGTGTAACATCATATTTATTTGTCAGCAAGGTGAGTTCATGGTAACCATACACGGTTATCAAGGAGAGGATACCTCCTAGGCAGCAATCAAGGAGATGATGGAGTGAAATGGAATATCGTGCATGGTTTTTAAGAAAATGTGAGTATGGTGTGTTATCATTTACGGCCATCAGGAGGGGATGATGGTATAATGTAGGGTCTTACTTGTTGACCCAGGGCTGGAGTAGATGTACCCTGTAACTTGTGTCCTGGAGGGATGAGATGGGCATAATAATATGCACGGTCAACAGGAAGATGACAGAGATGTATTGTAGCATCATATGTGGTCTTCAATGAGTTGAGGCACGCACAGTTTACCACCAGTCCACGGTTACCAATAAGATGATGCAGATATAGTGTAGACTCATCAATGGTAAGTGAGAAGATGACATATAACACAGCATCATGTGTGTTCGTCACAAAGGTGCGCTATACGTAATGGAGCAGCACGTGTGGATACAGGAGATAATACAGACTTATTATAGCTCTATGGATGGTGGTCAAGTTGATGAGGTCAACACAGTGTAGCATAATGCAGGATTAGGGAGATGATCCAGAATATACCACCATCCATAGTCATCAAGGAGGTGTGAAGACCGAGTATAACACCAGACGTGGTTGCCAAGGAGGTGACACAGATATCGTGACATGGTTACCAAGAATACGATACGGGCATAGATACCAACATCACAGAGATGAGGCACATGTGGTTTGTACCACAGCTGGTCATCAGGTAGATGACCTATAGTGTAGAATTATACATGTTTCTCAAACAAAGCATAAATCCCCCCCCCCATAAATTAAATGTATGAACCGATGACCTACCATCGGCTGAAGCAGTAGCAATAAGTTTTCCAGTGTAATCAAAACAGCTGTCTAGTATTTCATCATCATGGCCTGTTAATGTTGCCACATATTTTCCATTTGCAGCGTCCCACAGCTACAAGTAAAAAAAAAAAAAAAAGACGACTATGATAACTTCCTGTCTGAAGTGCAAAAACAGCAAATAGTAGTCTTGATGACATGCGAACGGCTGGCTAAATAACTGGGCCAAGATCATGTGTATCATTTTCACATGTTCTGTTAATTCTACCTGGATTCATGACAAGAGACCACAGCCAACCAACTAACAAGGCACACTTTGGACGAGGAGAAGATCAGAGACAGACATTTAGGATGGGTAGTACAAATCTGCCACGATAGTAGGAAAAATCTCAAAGTGCCTGCTTCGCTGACTGGAGAGGAAGTGTCCTCTTTTCATAAGAAGGTCATCAAATGATAAGGAGCTTGATCTAAAACTGTAACGCCAGCACGTGAAAAGTACACTAAGGTTATAATACATTGGATGTGTAATCAAATAATAATTTCAGAGCATATTTCTTAGCAAAAGAAAGTTAAAGGCAGGGAGACGTTGTGCTGAGCCTCATTGAGACTGCCTCTAATCAAAGTTCAACAAATGAACAGAGAGAATAAAGAAAAATAACATGCCTTTTATTTTTTTTAAAGATCTTGTAATAATTAACATTGTTTGATCTGATTCAATTAACATTGTGTTACTACATAGTTTCTTTAAACTCGGGAGATCAGAAACAACATTTAAAAATGCCAACTATCCTCTCTGTCTCAAAAATAAATAAAACATTTAAAAAATTTTTTTAAAAAGGGGGCGCCTGGGTGGCTCAGTCAGTTAAGCGTCTGACTTCAGCTCAGGTCATGATCTCACGGTTTGTGAGTTCAAGCCCCACATCAGGCTCTGTGCTGACAGCTCACAGCCTGGATCCTGCTTTGGATTCTGTGTCTCCCTCTCTCTCTGCCCCTCCCCTGCTCCTGCTCTGTCTCTCTCTGTCTCAAAAATAAATAGAACATTTAAAAAAATTTTTTAATGCCAACTATCATTTATAAATTAATATCTTAATTTTACAGTACCTTTGAGATTTGTTAATGTTGCAGGGAATGTCTGACACAGTAAAAGCATGCACACAAGAACTGTAAAGCAAAGGTGTTTCTTGAGCTCACCATGCAGGTTTTGTCCATAGAGCCGGTTAATATCAGAGAGCAATCCCAGTTGAATGAAGCACTGCTAATCTCAGCACAATGCCCAACTAGGGTATACACCTTCCTGCAGAATGGAAAGGATGCATGCTGGTGAACGATGCCACACGTCAGGATATGTGCCCAAATAATGATGTCTAGCCCCCTGTGGGTGTAAGAATCTAAACTTTGGTTTTTACAAAATAACATCTTTGATGACCAAACAATGATGGCTTTACTATAGCTCAAAAAGAGTCAACTAGGCTACTCATTTCATTTCAGCAGAAATATACCAAAACTTTAAGCACTCAAAGATGGCAACATTACTTAAGACAAGACCTCAGAAAGCCATGGGTAAAAAATAATAAAGATGGTCTGAAATTCTGGAAGCGCTCTTACACTGGATGAGCGGACCCCCTGGTAGTTCAGAAACTTCCCCTCAAGTGTCTGAAGGGCCCTTCCTCATCTCGATTGCTACCCCTGATGATTAGCCCCCTTACCAAGATGCAGACAGGTCCAAGGCAGGGCTTTATAGAACAAATAGTCTAATTTAGTTAACATCTTAGCAACTAGAACCAAAAATAATTAGGAAGGAAATTGAAGTTCGTGGACTAAATTAAGTAGGGGAAATTAGCCATGATTTTATTTACTCCTGATATCCATGCCTACCATAATGAGAAGCCACTGAAATTTGATTACATAGTATACAGAATAAGTAACAGCCATACACCCAGGCTACCGTTAACATTCTCCTCGTATGTTGCTGTGTGGCATTATTTGCTCAGAATTCTAAGAAGATACACATGTTTTATGGATCAGAAATACCATTAAATAATGAATTAATTTATTTGTGGTGTGTCCTATTCCTATAGAATCCAAAGCACACTTAATAGATATAAGATTAAACTAATGAACAGCAAAGATGGTCTTCTTAACCCTCTGATTTAGGTTTTAAATTTTTTTAATGTTTTCTTATTTTATTTTTGAGAGAGAGAGAGAGAGCATGAGCAGGGGTAGGGCAGAGAGGGAGACAGAATCCGAAGCAGGCTCCAGGCTCTGACAGCTCAGAGCCTGATGTGGGGCTCGAACCCACGAACCATGACATCGTGACCTGAGCCGAAGTTGTACGCTTAACCGACGGAGCCACCCAGGCGCCCCACAGATTTTAATATTCCTAAAGACAGAGAATACCTTCCAGTTTCAGCTTCCCACACTGCAACTGTATGATCAAAAGACCCTGTGATGATTCTGTCTCCCGAGGTGTTAAAGGACAAAGAGATGATTTCAGCCGAATGTCCCTAGAAAGAGAGTGGATACCGTCACGCACACCTGTGGAAAAACACTCCCTACAAATGCACAATATCCTAGTTGATAAGAGAATGCTAGAAAAGGCAAAACTCTATAGGGGGAAAAAAAGATTAGTGGTTGACTGGGGGTGGCAATAGGGAGAGATTGCAAATGGGCACAGGTTTCTTTCCGGGGAAATGTTTGGAAACTAGAGTTTGGGGAAAGTGGCACTTGACTAAATTTTTCTAAAAGTTGACTTACACACTTAAATCAGGTCATTTTTACATAGTACAGCTATTTTTTTTTTTAATTTTTGTTTCTGTTTGAATGGACAGGGCGAGAGCATGATTTGGGAAATCAGAGGGCTTTTTTCACATTGTCTTAAAAACACTTTTAGAAGAGCTGTATGCAGGGAGCCTGCGTGGCTCAGTGGGTTAGGCATCTGACTCTTGATCTCAGCTCAGGTCATGATCTCACGGTGTGTGAAATCGAGCCCCGCGTTGGGCTCTGCACTGACAGTGTGGAGCCTGCTTGGGATTCTCTGTCTCCCTCCCTCTCTACCTCTCCTTCAAGCTCTCTTGCACACACACACACACACACACGCACACACACACACTCTCTCTCTCTCAAAAAATAAACTTAAAATGATTATAAGAAAAATAAAAGGGCTCTGCGCTTTATGGGTTAACAATAGGCAAGTTTGTGAAATAAAGTTAATAACTTAAAAAAAAAGGATATTCTTGGGGCACCGGGGTGGCTTGGTCGGTTAAGTGTCTGACTTCAGCTCAGGTCGTGATCTCGCAGTTCACGAGTCTGAGCCCCACATCAGGTTCTGTGCTGACAGCTCGGAGCCTGGAGCCTGTTTGGGATTCTGTGTCTCCCTCTCTCTCTACCCTTCCCCCACTCATTCTCTCTCTCTCTCTCTCTCTCTCTCTCTCTCTCTCTCCCTCTCTCTCTCTCTCTCTCAGAAATAAACATTGAAAAAAAATTAAAGGATATTCTTATGATGACTTAACATCAAATAGGTTAATAAATATCTGGCCTTTGGCCTGACTTTCACCTGGTCCCTGTCTACGGTTGATGCATCAGACGTCCTGAGACAATCCGAAGAAGCCCTTCTCTGCAGCAGATTCTACTCTGCAGTGTCTCCCTTGTTTCTCTAATTATTGTAGCAAATTAACATATATTACTTTTTTAAGTAGCGGAAAGGTTCATTTACAAATCAAATTTCTGGTTGATCCCGAATGGCAAAAAACTAAATGAGGCTGAACATTGCAATTCCGAACACACGAAACGAACGTGTTCTCTGGCGGCAGGCAGGTGTAGGTGTGCAGGGACAGATGCGTCCTTCGAGGACTGTCAGGCATGTGTCTGAAAGAGGAGGTAATGCAGAGGCAGCCGCCCTCGGACAGGATGAGAACGAAGATGGAAGGAGGATGCTTACGCTAATGAAGGCTGGCACCCTGCATCCCTCGGCGTTAGTTAAAAAGGGTGCTTTTTCTCTCTCCGGACCATTTTGTAACTTTCTTGGAAAAAGCTCTCCTAGGAGAGGGGTCCTGTGTTTAATGTCCATTTATAATTTGGAAGGATAAGACTTGGGTTTTCCAGCTAGCAGTTCCCACCGATCGGCACAGAGAATCACCCTATTTTTGTACGGGGGTGTGGGCCGCGGTGGGGAGAAGCAGAGGCGGCAGGGAAGTGCTGGACGCCTGGTGGCAGTGGACAGAGGCCCCTGTGGGGACAGGCAGCACCGGGGCTATGGGCGGTGCCCGGTGGCCTTGCTCCTCCTTCCGCTGGCCCCTTGTCATTTCAGACTTTGTAACACAGAAGGCTTCTAAGACTGGGGGGGTGGGGGGTGGGTGGAGGACGGAGGGGGCAGTCATCTTTTTAAGGAAACTTCTGGCAAGTTCTCCACTTCCACCCCTTCCAGAAAGTGCCAGCCTCCTCCTACTTGGCTTTAAGCCAGGAAGACGGCGGTGGCTTTAAGTCACAGTTGGTATGGTTTACAGACTAAAGCCAGTCACAGGAAAGAGCCCGCGTGGCTTCCCCAGCTCTCCCATCAAAGCCTTTTGGAAGAGCCAGCAAACCAACCGGGACACTCTTTTCACTGCAGAGTCTGAAAGCCCAAGAGGTCAGTTTGCAATAAACACAAAAATAGAAACAAACTCAAATGATAGGCCGGTGCTAAAGGGCGGCGAATGAAAATGCAAGGCTCCGGAGGCTGTCGGCATTTTGAACGTACCGTCAAAGTGAGCGCTTCCTCTCCGTTCTGAATGTCCCACAGTTTGGCTGTTGTGTCCATGCTGCCAGTGGCCACGAGGGTGCTTTGAGGATTGAATGACAAACACACCTGAATTACAGGAAGTGGAAGAGATTTGAGAGAGAGAGAAGAGTTTTACGCCGTCAATTTTGCATAGAAAAGCTTTGAGACGCAACCACCTTGGATTCAGCCTAATTCTTTGTAAACCACGCAGTGAAACATCAGATCCGGGTGGCCTGCCTTGTGCCGGTT
Source organism: Felis catus (assembly GCF_018350175.1). NCBI lineage: Eukaryota > Metazoa > Chordata > Mammalia > Carnivora > Felidae > Felis > Felis catus. Next base: position 210,606,463 of record NC_058375.1, on the reverse strand, counting down.
CGATCCCGAAGCACTCTCCTCTTGGGAAGAAGCTTCCTGTTCTCCCACGGCACCGGGCTCAGGATTTCAGGGGCACTGGCACCCCTCCCCGCTTCCAGACCACAGAACACGAACAAAAGCAAACCCATCTCCTTCGAGATGAGATTCGTGTTTTCTGGCTTCCGGCTTCCGGGGTGTTAACTTCACAGTCCTTTCAATCCTCCCCCTCACTCACCAAGGACTTTGGCTACTGGATTTTAGTCTCAAGTCCAAGTCCTACGCGGCCTTCCTGTGAGGCACCAGTCCAGTACCCCAGACCCGTGACCCTGCACTCCCTTTCATAATCACTCCCATGGCCACACCCTGGACTTTGACATCACTTCCTCTAGAAAATTCACTACCAATACATCAATCCCGAGTTACAATTTCCCAGGACTTCCGCTTCCTTCCTCACCAAGCCATCCTCAGGACATTTTCCATCTCATTCAGACCCCTGCCTTTTCCCGGCCCCTCATCCCCCACTCAGCTGACATCTTGAGAACATGGCTCCTGCCAGTATCCTCAATACCTCACTCCCTGTCTTTCCACTGCGCCATCCGTAAGACTCCCACCAACTGTAGCAACTGCCATTGCGTTCACTCACTTGCCCTCCGTCACCACTCAGCTTCAGAAAACTGCACAGCAGGTTATGGCGTTGCTCGTTCGTGCCTTCTGTCCTCAGCTGTGTGTTCAGCACCCTTCCCGACGTCATGAACGTGCCTCTGCCTCAGTACATTGTCCCTTTCCCCACTCTTGTCCCCGGTCTGTTTCACCCCTCCTCCACAGATAGCCTGGCCTCCTACTATTTCCCTGAGAAAACTCATCTTTGGGGGGGAAGGGGGGGGCGGGACTTCCTCACCTGGGCCTCTCCTCCCTTCCGTCCGTCTCAGGTGCAGAGGGATCCCTTCGCCCTTCTGAGACACCCTCTTGCCCACATACCCAGGAGCCACGTGCCCACTGATTTTTTCTCTCCTTCTGGACTAGACCCCTCCTAGTGGCCTAGAAACATGCTTGGGCTTTTCCCACACAAAAACAAACCCTCCCTTGACTCTATGTGCCCCCTCTTCGACTACTTTTTCCCTTTCACCACCAAATCCCTGGCTGCCCATCCCCCACTCTTCAACTCTGCTGGAACCACTTTGGTTACAGGGCCGATCCGATGGCTCTGTCGGTCATCCCGCTTAACCTCCTTGACATCTGCAGTGTTGACCCCTTTCTTCTCCATATTTCCTTCCCTCTTGACAGCCATGACCCTGCTCTGCTTTTCTTCTTTTGCTTCCTGTCTGTTTTTTGTATCTTTTGGAGGGTTCTTCTCTTCTCCGTCTGCTCAAGATGCCATCACACTTCTCCCCATACTGACCCTTTTCCTTTCAGAAATTTCACTTCCTCGGTGGTCCCCACTGCCCCCCTAATACCACTGACTCACCCACATATCCGTGTCTCCTGCCCAGACTTTGCCACTCAGTTCAAGCCCAAAGGGCCTCCGATGGACATCACGCGGGCAGCTTGGACCAATCAGTCTAAGACACGTGAGTCATGTGAACACAGAGCTGCTTTCCCTTTTATATAGAGAATTGGTGAACGGTACTGCCGTTGTCTGAAATCAGGGAATCTCTCTGGGGGCCCTTTTTTCCTTCAGGTCTCACATCTACTTGCTGACCCAGTCCTACTCCTCCACCACCTACACCTCCGTCATTTCTGCTTGGAAACAAGATGCCCCACCGGCCCCTACCTCCGATCACGCTGCACACTGCCAAAAGAATGATCTTCCCAAAGACTCAAAGTGACCACGCGATCCCCCAGCTTAAGAGTCCCAACAGCACAGCACCATCCACAGGATGAAGCCCTAATTCCTTAGTATAGCATAGGAATCAAAACTATGGGCCACTTCGATCATGCTCACCATGCGATGTGGCTCTGGATGGGTTGCAGGTGCCAAGATAAGGTGCCTTGAATCCAGGCAGCTGGGCAGCACAAGGGGGTCCTCAGCCAGCACCGCTGCCCATGGGCAGAAGGCAGCTCCCCTCCGTGCGTTGCACAGCCACGTTGGCGTATTCTGTGTCTATCACCCCAGGGTGAGGCTGGGAAGTGCTGCTCTGGCCACACAGAGTCACCCGAGTTCAAAAGCACCCACCACCGTTGCACACCTCCTCTGGGCATGCTGCTTCCTCGTCCTGAGTACACGAGCAAAGTCTCTCCTCAGCACCCCCCTACTGGGTGCTCCCCTCTGTGACCACACTAAACTCCCCACGAACTTCTAGCACACCCACAAAGCATCTTTGAACTTATTTATTGGTGCCTCTACTCCCTCTACTAAAGTACAAAATCCCTGCAGGACAAGAAGATCTATGTGTGATTCTATTTGGCATGCCAAACACGTAGGCCAGGGCTTGACATGCAGCCAATATTTAGTAAATATTTATTGGATTAATGTTGTTGACTATGAAAAAATCAATATTTTCCTAGGAACCATATATAAAAAAAAAAACTTTTTCAAAGTTCCAAGGGAGTGTGAGAATGAGGATTATGTCTTTTTTATAACTTTGGGTAAATTACGTACTCTATGCCTCAGCATCTTGGACTGTAAAAGGGGGAAATATCTAGCCCTTAGGGTTGTTATGAGATGCAACTAAGCTAATATATGTGAAGGGCTTAGGACAGCGCTTTGTGCACACTGAGCGCAATTAACAAGTCGGTTATAGTTTTTCACTGCATTATCCCCCAGTGTCTAGCAAAGTATTAAACATAGCATGAGCCCTTATTGGATGAGTACACCATGAGTTTGAAGGATAAATATAAATAAATTTTACTCCTAAAATAAGCAGCTTGTTTATTTTTAAAAGCTATCATTTGTTCCATGGGGTGCCAATTATCTCACTAATTGTTATAAGCTGTAACACAGAATTGGCCAAGGTCAAGGCCTCCCAATAGTGAAAGCTATTTAGAGTATCAAACTATTTATGCAAATTTGAATTCTAATGATATCCGGGAAACAATCAGCCTAAATATTTCCCGTGATAGATATATATATATATATATATATATTTTAAAAAGGTACTTTAAAAGCTATGTTAAGAATTTTATCAACCCCCATCAAGTCAATCCTTCAAAAGCAAGTCAATGAAAAAGAAGAAGTCAGGTTGGATATTGCACTTAAATGTTTATCATATTACACATCTAATTGGTCAATGCAGGATGCAGGTTATTGAACGACATCTTTAATATATAAACACTTGAATAGCTTGTAATTTACATAAATGTCACCATATGAAATAAATGTAAACTAAATATACTGGATAGAATTATAAAATTAATCATGAAGGTAGAACCACCACTTTTATATAATGGACTCCTAAAAAGAAATAGCAATGATGTGTTGACATAGGTCCATCAATTGTAACAAAGGTACCATTTTGGTGGGGGATGTTCATAAAGGGACATGCTTGGTTTTGGGGGGACGGGAGGGAATATATGGGAAATCTCTGTACCTTCCACTCAGTCTTGTTGTGAATATAAAACTCCTGTAAAAAATAAAGTCTATTAAAAAAGAGAGAAAGAGAAAAGCGAAGAAGAAGAAGAAGAAGAAGAAGAAGAAGAAGAAGAAGAAGGAAAACAACAACATAAAAAATATAACAAAATAAATATACTCACTATTTCTGCTGTATGACCTCTAAAGGTATGGTAACATTTTCCCGTGTCTACACTCCATAGCTTACAAGTCTTATCAAAGGATCCAGTGGCAATTTTGTCACTAAAATTTAAAACAAAGGTAGATTTTGAAAACAAATTCAAACACACTGTATGAGACACTGAATTAAGACAAGACATTAATACGTAGGTCTGCATCTCCTCAGAAATTTACTTCGTTTTTGAAACAACAAACAATCTTACGTTTGTTTCGGTGGATAACAATTTTAAGGTCTGATTTTTCAATAATATAAGATGATGCATTTAATTTAAAATGTTTTACATCGAAAGTATAAATTTACGTTTGGGATTACAATCAGTTTTTAAGCTAGCACAATGAATATGGTAAATTTTTTAGTTTAGAAAACTCCTACCAAATGGAAATTAAAAATGTATGAGAGGCAGGAAACGGAAAAATTCTATTAGATCTACTGACAAGGATAACATTGAATTTAAAAGAAGAAAAATGAAAAGGTAGAAATCCAATGAACCACATGGCTAGATGAGTTTTTGAGAATTTAGTGTCTCCTTGGGAAAATAATGCTGCTAATATTCCAGTTGTCAGCTCTTTGGTGAAGGAAGACGGTTTTCAGAGGAAATATGGTGAGACCTCAGTCCCTTTCAAACAAGAGGCTTTCCACGTACACCGCAGAGCAGGGTTACTATCAACACCAGATAGATAAGAGTAGGTTGGCCCGCATAACCTTTGACCATGGAACTAAATCTTTTCCTTTACCATTGACCCCTGTCTTTCATAGCAACTCATCAAAATGCTTCACCCAACGGGGTCACCGGTTATACTGCAAGCTCATTGTTCAAGACCCTCATTGGGTCTTAAGACCCAAATACGTATCTTAAAGCAAATTCTATGTGCTTGACACAGTCATAGGATTTATATTTTATCCAAACTAACATTAGTGCCCTGTATCTCTCCTTCGTTCTCAGGCCACCCACATAAGTATTTCTGTGGTCTCTGATACTAAAGGAGTCAGGTCCTTTCTGTCCATGCTCCATGCTCCAGGGACAGACTCTTCTGGAGAATACCCACCCACCCACCTCGAGCTTCCTAACACTCAAGGCTGGTTGTCAACCCAAAGTCTGCACTAACTCTCTCCCCATCTGGTCTGAGCGTTTCTCATCAGCTGCTGATGTCCGACTTCTGCTCAGATATGCTGAGAGCACTGTGTGCTCTTTGTCAGCTCCTTCCCTCCACTTTCCAGCCCTCCTCCCCCTCAGACATATTGTCTCAAGTTGCTGCTGTTTCTCTCTCAGTTCCTGTTGGATCACACACTGCTCTCTACACCCATTCACCACTACATTATAAAAGATAACACTGATGTCACAGTTTTTAGAATTACTTTATGGAATCAAACCTTACTTCCGACCCAATGTATAAAACATGTAAGAACTAACCTGGTTCTTCTATCTCTATCTCTGTCTGTCTCTCTGTCTCTCTGTCTCTGTCTCTCTCTCTCTATCTCTCTCTTTCTCTCTCTCTCTCTCTCTCACACACACACACACACACACACACACCGTCTCATTCTCTGGTGGTGATCTTGAATCTTGAACTCACTCTGCTGAACCCCCAGTGCCCCCAAAGTGCTGTGAAAAAGGCTGCTTTAATCCATACGTAAATCATCAGACTATGTAATCGGACAAGCGAGTTTTTTGTCAGGGGGTCTTGGTAGAATCCAATAGAAAGGCCAACAGATGAAGAGTTCCTCCCCTCTCTATCCCCCCAAAACTTTGTTCTAAGATAGATATGCAAAAATATCCTGTCTTGTAAGTATAATATTATAGGATATTATATTACATCATGCAGAACATACTGTTAAAGTCCTTTAAATAACACTGCAAGTGAAGTAGGAATTATAGTAGAGGTAAAGCATTATCATTTATAATATCAATTAAATCTCTCTCCCACAGGTTGGTGCAATAAGGCATTATAAAAACTATCATTCTCTACAATGTAAAACTACATACATCAAAGTTAAGTTTTTGGTAATGTAATTGGAATACTTAATCATTTTAATGTACCAATTAGGTTTGATTGTGCCATCACAATTGATATGATTTAAACTGTGTTACATCTTAGAAAGGTATAATGACATTAGCAACCTACATATCAAGTTTTTAACGTATATGGTATAAAGTTTCTACTTTAAGTGCATCAGATTTTGATAGGATTCCCTTTATCGCCCCTGCCACTACCCTAGACTGTTCTCATCATCCTATGAATGTATCTTTTTATCTGCCTCCTAACTAAATTCCTTGCCTCCTGTTTCATCCCAATCCAAACCCTCTGACCCCTTCTCTCTGCCAGAACAGCCCTCCCAAAATGGCACTTGCATTGCGTCCCTCCTTTGTACACAAAGCCTTCATGACAACTCAGTCATCCAGAACAGAGTTCAAACTACGCAGAACACTCTGAGCTCACCCACTTCTGATTCTCACCAGGAAACATCCACTAGAGAGCCAGGGGCACTGGGGGAGCCGGGCAAAGCCCCACCTAGGCCATGGAGCTGGAGGGTGCCCTCCCCCAGGGTGCCCTCCCACCTCCTTTATTTTCCACCTCCAAGCTTCTGCTGGAGTTGCACATCATCCTCAGAACCTCCACCAAGAGAAATCCCACTGGCCTTTCTCTTCTAACTTTCAAGCCATTTACTGTTGTGTTCTAGTCATCATAATACTATCATAAAAGAGACATATTTACTGAGACAGCTTAGTGAATGGAAAAAGTCACAGTGGTCAGTCATGAAAAAAGACACACATTAAAAACTTTTACTCAAATACGCGAGGCAAAGGCCTTTTCTTTGGCTACCTGGAGCTCATTATCTGCCTTACAGAAATCATACCCAACCTCTACAAGTTCCAATTTGAGAACTTAAACACACTTGTAGGACCATCTGAGTACAAAGATAGTTCGAAATGTTTCCATGCATTTTCTAATGTTTACACTGACCTCACCTACTTCACTCACTAGCAATTTTTCAAAGATTTACCTTAGCTACGTTTTCACGAAAAAATAACAGCTTTCTTTTCACATGCATATTTCATTAGTTTAAGCACTACTTAATTCAATTCGATCATTAAAGTTGAAATCACAACAAACATAAGCAGATTTATGGACAAATACAAGTAACTCATGGTGGACTTAGACCTAACCGGTGGGAAGAAAAGCTGAGCTCACCAGTGGATGGCCCAGTTTCTACAAATATCCAGGGAGCCTTGGGTACCAGCAGTACGTCATGCAGAAGGAGAGCTAGAGAGAACACTGGTTCATCTGTCGAATCAGTTAACTAGAGGCTGGTTTAAAAATGCTATTATATCTTGTACTGTTATCTAGCATGCCACTGGGCCCATTTTTTTTTTCAGCTAAGACTGTAAATTAACTTCTGAACAAGGTAAACCATGCTCCGGGGGTATGTCACATTCTCCAGAAGCCAGTGCTCTAAACATCAATAGGACATAAGTGCCTGTCAGAGAACTCCCAGGAGACGGGACTCAGCCCTGCTTGAACTTGGGACTTCAGCTCTCCTCTTAACTACCCCGTGATTTTGAGAAAGGTCCTTGAACTTTATATACTTTATGTGAGAACAAGAAGACCTATCCCCAAACTCCTTTAAGCACCGAAAGGGGTATTTAAAAAGCTTTCAAAGCACACATCCAGGCACTTGGAAATTTTAGTTCTCTTTTTCTTTTCATCCCCCAAAAAACAGAGGAAGACATGAATAAATGGAGAGAAAATAAAGGATTTAATGGATTAACGAGGAAGAAGTGAATGACTGAATGTCTGTTTACCCATACGGATTGTTGAATGCTATGGCATAAACCACATTCCGGTGGCCCTCCAGGGTATGAAGCTCCTCTCCAGATGCAGTATCCCAAAGTTTACACGTCCGATCATAGCTTCCTGTAATAAAGCTAACACGCGGGAGACAAAAAGATCACAAAGTGACAACAGCAGGGTGTTAATAAAGACCTCGTTTTTTTACCTACAAGATTATAACCCCATTTATCTTGCTCTTCTTTTTTTTAATCTTTCTTTGTTTTTGAGAGAGAGAGCAACAGAGCATGAGCATGGGAGGGGCAGAGAGAGAAGGAGACACAGAACCCGAAGCAGGCTCCAGGCTCTGAGCTGTCAGCACAGAGCCCAAGGCAGGGCTCGAACTCACAAACCGTGAGATCATGACCTGAGCTGAAGTCAGATGCTTAACCAAGACTGAGCCACCCAGGTGCCCCATCTTGCTTTTTACAAAATGAAATCGTGTATGGAGAACCGTTAAATTGGGAACAATAGCTACATCCTTTTATTAGGAACTTTTTTAATTTTATCCCTAAACCAAAAAAGAGCCACTAAATCAGATTAAGAGTAATCCTGCCAATAATCATTCTTATAAATAATTACGAATTAAATAATATTAATCAGCAACATTTTCTGAAATTCTAACAGATCTCAATAAACAGTATCAGTTCTTCTCCTTGGTCAGCCCATAAAATCTTAGCATCATCTTTGGTTCCTCTAATCCCCTCATATACCACACACAATCTATTAGTAAATTCTGTGAGCCCAATCTCAAAATACACCCCTAGTGTGGCTGCATTTCACCAGGCTCCATTGCCTCCGTCTCTTGCCTAAACCATGAAACCATCTTCTAATAGATCTTGGCTCACACATGGTCCTTACTCCTTATGAGTCTATCTTCCACACCGAAATTGGAGGTTTTTGTTTTTTTTTTTAACTTCTCTCTGATGGCTTCCTAACAATCTAGAGGAAAATTCAAACTTCTGCTCATGGCCCACAAGACCAACAGCACTGGCTGTCTCTGGGACCTCAACTTGACCCCAAAGCACACCCTGAGCAGGTACATTCATCTCTTTGCTAGTCTTTCTTCTACCCATCTGGTTTACTGCCATCATCCCCAGGACCTGGAACATGACTGGCAAACTAGCAAGTGTCAGTGAATATTTACTGAACATTAGCAATCCTCTTACATGACTATTCTTCTACAGGAATAATTTGTACGTTGCCCTCTCATATGTAGTTTTTTATTTTAGAGAGAAAGAGCACATGCAAGTGGGGGGGGGAGAGAGAGAGAGAGAGAGAGAGAGAGAGAGAGAGAGAATCTCAAGCAGGCTCCACATTCAGCATGGAGCCCAATGAAGGGCTCGATCTCACGACCCTGAGATGACGAGCCAAAATCAAGAGTTGACCACACTGAAACAACTGAGTCACCTATGCACCCCTTGACCTCTAATATTTTAAAGTTAAAAATACTATCTTAGTTATTCCTTAAATATTCCATTAGGAAAGCTACTTCCCCAATACAGAAAAAAGTGCACAGAAGTAAAAAGCTGGTCTGCAATAAAAAAGAATGAAATTTGGCCATTTGCGACAATGTGGATGGAACCAGAGTATATTATACTAAGTGAAAAAAAAGTCAGTCAGAGAAAGACAAGTATCAGATGATTTCACTCATATGTCGAATTTAGGAAACACAACAGATGAACATAAGGGAAGAGAAGGAACAGTAAGATAAAAACAGAGGGAGGTAAACCGTAAGAGACTCTTAAATACAGAGAACAAACTGAGAGTTCATGGAGGGAGGGAGGCGGGATAGGGTTAGGGGTAGGGTTAGGGTTAGGGTTCGCTAAGTGAGTGATGGGCATTAAGCAGGGCACTTGTGATGAGCACTGGGTGTTATACAGAAGTGATGAATCATTGAGTTCTACTCTCGAAATCAATACTGCACTGTATGCTAACTTAAATTTAAATAAATTAAAACAAATAAATTAAATGAAGAAATAAATTAATAAATAAAATTTAAAAAAACAGTCTGAGTGTCAAGTGGTAACAATAAAAGGTAAACAGATAAATGATAAATTCTGACAAGGAAACTCAACCAAACAAAAGGGTTGACGAGGCAGTGTACCTTTGATTCTTCTCCAGACACTTCCTCTTAGCTTTTCAGGGAAGTAATCTGGCACAGTCGTGATGGAAGATAGGATGGTGGGTCCCCCAAAAAATTAAAAATAAAACTACCGTATGATCCCACAATCACACTTCTGGGTGTATATTAAAAAATGCAATCAGGGGCGCCTGGGTGGCTCGGTCGGTTGAGCATCCGACTTCGGCTCAGGTCACGATCTCGCGGTCCGTGAGTTCGAGCCCCGCGTCGGGCTCTGTGCTGACGGCTCAGAGCCTGGAGCCTATTTCAGATTCTGTGTCTCCCTCTCTCTCTGCCCCTCCCCCGTTCATGCTCTGTCTCTCTCTGTCCCAAAAATAAATAAACGTTAAAAAAATTTTTTAAAAATGAAATCAGGGTCTCATAGAGGTATCTGCACTGCATGTTCTTCGCAGCGTTGTTCACAATAGCCAAAACACTGAAACAACAAATATCCATCAGGGAATGAATGTCATACTATTTAGCCATGAGAAAGAAAGAAACTCTGCCACTTGCAAAAACATGGACGAACTTGGAGGGCATTATGCTAAGTGAAATAAGCCAGACACAGAAAAACAAATATTGTCTGATCTCACACACAGGTGGAATCTAAAAAAAAGTCAAATTCATAGAAGCAGACAGTAGAACAGTAGTCACCAAGGACTGGGGAGTGGGAGAAATGGGGAGACATTGGTTAAAGAGCATAAATTTGCAGTTATGTAGGATGAACAGATCTAGAGATGTAATGCACAGGCATAATCACTATAGTTAATAATATTGGCCTGAGCTAGAACTGATCCATGAATTCAGCAAAGTCACAAGATATAAAATTAGTGCACAGAAATTAGTTGCATTTCTATACACCAATAATGAAGCAGCAGAAAGAGAGACCAAGGAATTGATCCCATTTACAATTGCACCAAAAACCATAAAATACCTAGGAATAAATCTAACCAAAGAGGTTAAAAGTCTATACACTGAAAACTATAGAAAGCTCATGAAAGAAATTGAACAAGATACCAAAACAAAAAACAGGAAAAATATTCCATGCTCAAGAATTGGAAGAACAAATATTGTTAAAATGTCGATACTATCCAAAGCAATCTACATATTCAATGCAATCCCTATCAAAATAACACCAGGATTCTTCACAGAGCTGGAACAAACAATCTTAAAATTTGTATGGAACCAGAAAAGATCCTGAATTTCCAAAGCAATCCTGAAAAAGAAAAACAAAACTGGAGACATCATAATTCCGGACTTCAAGATGAATTACAAAGCTGTTATCATCAAGACAGTATGGTACTGGCACAAAAACTGACACACAGATTAATGGAACAGAATAGAGAACCCAGAAATGGACCCACAAACGTATGGCCAACTAATCTTTGACAAAGCAGGAAAGAATATCCAATGGAATAAAGACAGTCTCTTCAGCAAGTGGTGCTGGGAAAACTGGACAGCAACATGCAGAAGAATGAACCTGGACCACTTTCTTACACCATACACAAAAATAAACTCAAAATGGATGAAAGACCTCAGTGTAAGACAGGAAGCCATCAAAATCCTCGAAGAGAAAGCAGGCAAAACCTCTTTCATCTTGCCCGCAGCAACTTCTTACTCACGTCTCTGGAGGCAAGGGAAACAAAAGCAAAAATGAGCTACTGGGACCTCATCAAAATAAAAGGCTTCTGCACAGCAAAGGAAACAATCAGCAAAACTAAAAAGCAACCGACAGAATGAGAGAAGATATTTGCAAATGACATATCAGATAAAGGGTTAGTATCCAAAATCTATAAAGAACTTACCAAACTCAACCCCCAAAAAACAAATAAGCCAGTGAAGAAATGGGCAAAAGACATGAATAGACACTTCACCAGAGAAGACATCCAGATGGTCAACCAACACATGAAAAAATGCTCAACATCATTCATCATCAGAGAAATAGAAATCAAAACCACAATAAGATACCACCTCACACCTGTCAGAATGGCTAAATTTAACTCAGGCAATGACAGATGTTGAGGATGTGGAAAAAGAGGAATGTTGGTGGGAATACAAACTGGTGCAGCCACTCTGGAAAACAGTATGGAGGTTCCTCAAAAAATTAAAAATAGAATTACCCTATGACCCTGCAATTTCTCTGCTGAATATTTATCCAAAGGACACAGATGTGCTGTTTCAAAGGGGCACAGGCACCCCACTGTTCATAGGAGTGCATAGCCAAAGTATGGAAAGAGCCCAAATGTCCATCAACAGATGAGTGGATAAAGAAGATGTGCCATATATATATATATATGTGTGTGTGTGTGTGTGTGTGTGTGTGTACACACACACACAATGGAATGTTACTTGGCAATCAAAAAGAATGAAAATTCAAACTTCTGCTCATGGCCCACAAGACCAACAGCACTGGCTGTCTCTGGGACCTCAACTTGACCCCAAAGCACACCCTGAGCAGGTACATTCATCTCTTTGCTAGTCTTTCTTCTACCCATCTGGTTTACTGCCATCATCCCCAGGACCTGGAACATGACTGGCAAACTAGCAAGTGTCAGTGAATATTTACTGAACATTAGCAATCCTCTTACATGACTATTCTTCTACAGGAATAATTTGTACGTTGCCCTCTCATATGTAGTTTTTTATTTTAGAGAGAAAGAGCACATGCAAGTGGGGGGGGGAGAGAGAGAGAGAGAGAGAGAGAGAGAGAGAGAGAGAATCTCAAGCAGGCTCCACATTCAGCATGGAGCCCAATGAAGGGCTCGATCTCACGACCCTGAGATGACGAGCCAAAATCAAGAGTTGACCACACTGAAACAACTGAGTCACCTATGCACCCCTTGACCTCTAATATTTTAAAGTTAAAAATACTATCTTAGTTATTCCTTAAATATTCCATTAGGAAAGCTACTTCCCCAATACAGAAAAAAGTGCACAGAAGTAAAAAGCTGGTCTGCAATAAAAAAGAATGAAATTTGGCCATTTGCGACAATGTGGATGGAACCAGAGTATATTATACTAAGTGAAAAAAAAGTCAGTCAGAGAAAGACAAGTATCAGATGATTTCACTCATATGTCGAATTTAGGAAACACAACAGATGAACATAAGGGAAGAGAAGGAACAGTAAGATAAAAACAGAGGGAGGTAAACCGTAAGAGACTCTTAAATACAGAGAACAAACTGAGAGTTCATGGAGGGAGGGAGGCGGGATAGGGTTAGGGGTAGGGTTAGGGTTAGGGTTCGCTAAGTGAGTGATGGGCATTAAGCAGGGCACTTGTGATGAGCACTGGGTGTTATACAGAAGTGATGAATCATTGAGTTCTACTCTCGAAATCAATACTGCACTGTATGCTAACTTAAATTTAAATAAATTAAAACAAATAAATTAAATGAAGAAATAAATTAATAAATAAAATTTAAAAAAACAGTCTGAGTGTCAAGTGGTAACAATAAAAGGTAAACAGATAAATGATAAATTCTGACAAGGAAACTCAACCAAACAAAAGGGTTGACGAGGCAGTGTACCTTTGATTCTTCTCCAGACACTTCCTCTTAGCTTTTCAGGGAAGTAATCTGGCACAGTCGTGATGGAAGATAGGATGGTGGGTCCCCCAAAAAATTAAAAATAAAACTACCGTATGATCCCACAATCACACTTCTGGGTGTATATTAAAAAATGCAATCAGGGGCGCCTGGGTGGCTCGGTCGGTTGAGCATCCGACTTCGGCTCAGGTCACGATCTCGCGGTCCGTGAGTTCGAGCCCCGCGTCGGGCTCTGTGCTGACGGCTCAGAGCCTGGAGCCTATTTCAGATTCTGTGTCTCCCTCTCTCTCTGCCCCTCCCCCGTTCATGCTCTGTCTCTCTCTGTCCCAAAAATAAATAAACGTTAAAAAAATTTTTTAAAAATGAAATCAGGGTCTCATAGAGGTATCTGCACTGCATGTTCTTCGCAGCGTTGTTCACAATAGCCAAAACACTGAAACAACAAATATCCATCAGGGAATGAATGTCATACTATTTAGCCATGAGAAAGAAAGAAACTCTGCCACTTGCAAAAACATGGACGAACTTGGAGGGCATTATGCTAAGTGAAATAAGCCAGACACAGAAAAACAAATATTGTCTGATCTCACACACAGGTGGAATCTAAAAAAAAGTCAAATTCATAGAAGCAGACAGTAGAACAGTAGTCACCAAGGACTGGGGAGTGGGAGAAATGGGGAGACATTGGTTAAAGAGCATAAATTTGCAGTTATGTAGGATGAACAGATCTAGAGATGTAATGCACAGGCATAATCACTATAGTTAATAATATTGGCCTGAGCTAGAACTGATCCATGAATTCAGCAAAGTCACAAGATATAAAATTAGTGCACAGAAATTAGTTGCATTTCTATACACCAATAATGAAGCAGCAGAAAGAGAGACCAAGGAATTGATCCCATTTACAATTGCACCAAAAACCATAAAATACCTAGGAATAAATCTAACCAAAGAGGTTAAAAGTCTATACACTGAAAACTATAGAAAGCTCATGAAAGAAATTGAACAAGATACCAAAACAAAAAACAGGAAAAATATTCCATGCTCAAGAATTGGAAGAACAAATATTGTTAAAATGTCGATACTATCCAAAGCAATCTACATATTCAATGCAATCCCTATCAAAATAACACCAGGATTCTTCACAGAGCTGGAACAAACAATCTTAAAATTTGTATGGAACCAGAAAAGATCCTGAATTTCCAAAGCAATCCTGAAAAAGAAAAACAAAACTGGAGACATCATAATTCCGGACTTCAAGATGAATTACAAAGCTGTTATCATCAAGACAGTATGGTACTGGCACAAAAACTGACACACAGATTAATGGAACAGAATAGAGAACCCAGAAATGGACCCACAAACGTATGGCCAACTAATCTTTGACAAAGCAGGAAAGAATATCCAATGGAATAAAGACAGTCTCTTCAGCAAGTGGTGCTGGGAAAACTGGACAGCAACATGCAGAAGAATGAACCTGGACCACTTTCTTACACCATACACAAAAATAAACTCAAAATGGATGAAAGACCTCAGTGTAAGACAGGAAGCCATCAAAATCCTCGAAGAGAAAGCAGGCAAAACCTCTTTCATCTTGCCCGCAGCAACTTCTTACTCACGTCTCTGGAGGCAAGGGAAACAAAAGCAAAAATGAGCTACTGGGACCTCATCAAAATAAAAGGCTTCTGCACAGCAAAGGAAACAATCAGCAAAACTAAAAAGCAACCGACAGAATGAGAGAAGATATTTGCAAATGACATATCAGATAAAGGGTTAGTATCCAAAATCTATAAAGAACTTACCAAACTCAACCCCCAAAAAACAAATAAGCCAGTGAAGAAATGGGCAAAAGACATGAATAGACACTTCACCAGAGAAGACATCCAGATGGTCAACCAACACATGAAAAAATGCTCAACATCATTCATCATCAGAGAAATAGAAATCAAAACCACAATAAGATACCACCTCACACCTGTCAGAATGGCTAAATTTAACTCAGGCAATGACAGATGTTGAGGATGTGGAAAAAGAGGAATGTTGGTGGGAATACAAACTGGTGCAGCCACTCTGGAAAACAGTATGGAGGTTCCTCAAAAAATTAAAAATAGAATTACCCTATGACCCTGCAATTTCTCTGCTGAATATTTATCCAAAGGACACAGATGTGCTGTTTCAAAGGGGCACAGGCACCCCACTGTTCATAGGAGTGCATAGCCAAAGTATGGAAAGAGCCCAAATGTCCATCAACAGATGAGTGGATAAAGAAGATGTGCCATATATATATATATATGTGTGTGTGTGTGTGTGTGTGTGTGTGTACACACACACACAATGGAATGTTACTTGGCAATCAAAAAGAATGAAATCTTGCCATGTGCAACAACATGGATAGGCATAGAGTGTATTATGCTCAGCAAAATTAGTAAGAGAAAGACAAATATCATATGACTTCACTCATATGTAGAATTTAAGATACAAAACAGATGAACATAAGAGAAGGGAAGCAAAAACAATATAAAAACAGGGAGGGGACAAAACACAAGAGACTCTTAAATATAGAGAACAAACTGAGGGTTGCTGGAGGGGTTGGGGTGGGGGGATGGGCTAATGAGCAAGGGGCATCAAGGAAGACACTTGTTGGGATGAGCACTGGGTGTTATATGTAGGGGATGAATCATTGGATTCTACTCCTGAAATCATTATTGTGCTATATGCTAACTAACTTGAATGTAAATTACAACATAAATAAATAAAAAATAAAATAAAATAATAATTCTGGCTTGAATACTGGAAATACACTAAAAGAATAGATTTCAAGTGCTTTCTTCACACACACAAAAAGTGGTAACTGTGAGGAGATAATATGTTAATTAGCTTGACTGCAACAATTATTTCACTATGTGTATGTATGTCAAATCATGTGGTACACCTTAAATATATATACAATTTTATTTAAAAAAATTTATCCTTGGTTGTTAAAAATTAGAAATGAAGAATAGAAAGGGAAATATAGAGGGGCACCTGGGTGACTCAGTTGGTTGAGTGTCTGCCTCTTGATTTCAGCTTGGTAATGATCCCAGGGTCATGGGATCAAGCCCCGAATCCAGCTTTGTCCTGGCAGGGCAGAACCTGCTTGAGATTCTCTCTCCCTCTCTCTGCCCCTCTCCCCTGATCACTTGCTCTCTCTCTAAAATAGAGACAAGAAGGGAGCGGGGGGAGGTAGGGAAGGAGGAAGGGAGGGAGGGAGGGAGGGAAGAAGGGAGAGAGGGAGGGAGGGAGAAGGAAGGAAGGAAGGAAGGAAGGAAGGAAGGAAGGAAGGAAGGAATATATAGAAATAAATAGATGGAGCACAGAGGATCCTTCGGGCAGAGAAACTGCTCTGTGTGATGCCTTAATGGTAGAGATCTGTCATTAAACATTTGTCAACCCATAGACTGAAAGAAAGCAAGAGCAACCCCTAATGTAAACTATGAAGTTTGAGTGATAATGATGTGTTGGTCAATGTAGGCCCATCAAATGTAGGAAATGCACAGTCCTTGGGGGAAGATGCCAGTGAAAGAAGCTGAGGGTGTGTGGGGGCCAGACGTATGTGGCAAATCTCTGTACCCTCTGCTCGATTTTGCTGTGAACCTAAAACCACTACAAATAATAAAGTCTAATAATTTTTTTAAATATTTTTTCATCTCAAAAAATTAATAAAGGAACTACCCTATGACCCAGCAATTGCACTACTAAGTATTTATTCAAAGGATACAAAAATGTTGATTCAAAGGGGCACATGCACCCCAATGTTTAGAGCAGCGCTATCAACAATGGCCAAATTATGGAAACCACCCAAATGTCCCCTGACTGATGAATGGATAAAGAAGATGTGGTTTATATATACAATGGAATATTACAGATCGACAAGAATGAAATCTTGCCATTTGCAACAATGTGGATGGAACTAGAGTGTATTATGCTAAGTGAAAAAAGTCAGAGAAAGATAAGAGAAAGATACATATCGTATGATCTCACTCATATGTGGAATGTAAGAAACAAAACAGATGAACATAGGGGAAGGGAAGGAAAACCAAGATAAAAACAGAAGGAGGCAAACCATAAGAGACTCTCAAATACAGAGAAGAAACTGAGGGTTGCTGGAGGGGTGTTGGGGGAGATGGACTAAATGGGTGAGGGGGCTAAGGAGGACGCTTGTTGGGATGAGCACTGGGTGTTATATGTAAGTAATAAATCATTAACCTCTACTCCTAAAATCATTATTGCACTATATGTTAACTAACTTGGATTCAAATAAAATTAAAAATTAAATAAAATAAAAGCAACTTTTCGACTTTGGGTGCAAGAAAATAAATAAATAATTTTTTCATTTAAAATTTTTAAAATTTTAAGTTTTAAATAAATAACAGAAACTTACCAAGACCCCGATTTATTAAGTGCAACATTAGTCAATGGCAGTATATGTGCTCTGAGAACCTTCAATGAAAGAAAACAGCATTTGTTTTAAACTCAAAGAAAAAAGTTTAAATCATTAATTTTAATTTCAAACCAAGGAAGGTATTCAAGTTTATCTTAATTATACATAATAAGTGGACAATATTCACTATCTGAGCAGAAGAGAAAAAACTACGTATCTCCTACCATTAAGACCAATAAAACATTTGGTAGTTAACATAATTACAAAAACAATATTGGATCTGTGTTTTCCATGAAATGGCTTTTAAGATAAATTACTGCTATTAAATAAGATACCAAATAGCATTAATTTATAATATTGTCTTTTAAATACTGCACATGATTTTGTCCATAGGCATAAAAAGCATATAGAGGAAATACACTAAATACGTTTCAAATGCAGATTTTGCAATTAATTAATACTTCTGGAATCCTAATGCTCCTCTAGAGTCAGGATGGCTCTTATTTCATTTATCTTTCAATTCCTATCCTGTCAAGCACAGAGTGGATACCTTAATATTTATCAAACGAACATACATAAATTGGATAGTCTGTTTACAGATGGAGTGATTGGCTAGGCTGGGACAGTCCCAGTTACGTCTGCTGCGGGGGCATAATTATCAATAGTGTCTGCTTTCACTATCAAAAATGTTCCCATTGGAAGATAAATTACAAGGTCACGCTAGTTATAGAGCTGATATTTGAAGTTAAATAGTGCCACCTGCTGGACAAATAAATATTACAAGAATAACTTCCTCATCTTTCAATAATACATGTAATTTTTTTATGAGACAGAATATGCCAAATGTATAGATAATAATATTTCCTTTTTAAATCTTTTTTTTTTCAACGTTTATTTATTTTTGGGACAGAGAGAGACAGAGCATGAACGGGGGTGGGGCAGAGAGAGAGGGAGACACAGAATCGGAAACAGGCTCCAGGCTCTGAGCCATCAGCCCAGAGCCCGACGCGGGGCTCGAACTCACGGACCGCGAGATCGTGACCTGGCTGAAGTCGGACGCTTAACCGACTGCACCACCCAGGCGCCCCAATAATATTTCCTTTTTAATCTTTTAATGTTTATTTCTTTTTGAGAGATAGAGACAGAGAAACAGCGAGCAAGGGAGGGGCAAAGAGAGCAGGAGACACAGAATCCAAAGCAGGCTCCAAGCCCTGAACTGACAGCAAAAAGCCCAACGCGGGGCTCGAACTCATGAACTGTGAGATCATGACCTGAGCATAAATCGGATGCTCACCCGACTGAGCCACCCAGGCGTCCTGATAACAATGGCATTTCTTCAAAATTCATTGACATCATAAAAAGAAAACCAGTGTGATATGAAGCAATATTAGGATAAACTATTAAATATTGTTAAATAATTAAGAAAAACTAAAAGCTATTCCTGAGTAATTGACTACATTTGTTATACTTTAAATTTAATCATCGAGAAAACTATAGAGAAAAATAGGCACATTTACATTGCATTAAAATTATTATATAAGCCGTATCAATAAATAATTTCCTGAAACATAGTTTAGTTCACATGGAAGCAGAAAATAGTAAGTATTGATATTCCATGAGACAGAACTTCTTAATATTACTCCAACTGAAAAGAAACTTCAATTATTCAGTAACTTGAAGCTACCTTAATGGTCATCCTTTAAATGGAACATCGTAAAGAATAGCTAAACTTACTATCAATCTTTTTTTAACTTCTCTTGAGAAACACGTTTCAGTTTCATTCAGTCGGTAAATAAACACTTGCTGAGACTTAGTCTTGGCAAATATATATGAGACACCAAGGGAAAGAGAAAATTTAATCTGCATTTTATCTCAGATTGATCGGATGTCAACCAATTCTTTGAAGTTCTTCTATTTGGTCATTTTAAAACATGCATTACCTGGGGCGCCTGGGTGGCTCAGTCGGTTGAGCGTCCGACTTCGGCTCAGGTCACGATCTCACGGTCCGTGAGTCCGTGAGTTCGAGCCCCGCGTCGGGCTCTGGGCTGATGGCTCAGAGCCTGGAGCCTGCTTCCAATTCTGTGTCTCCCTCTCTCTCTGCCCCTCCCCCGTTCATGCTCTGTCTCTCTCTGTCTCAAAAATAAATAAACGTTAAAAAAATAAATAAATAAAACATGCATTACCTTAAAAAGATAGAATTGGTGGTTGCTGTGCTGCCTGAGTTTGTCTTGTAATCTCCGTAGTAAAAGCTTTACTTGGTCTGATCGTGAAGCTGTGATTACCGGCTCCGCTTTCTGTATCTCCTCTACTAAGGCATCGACGTCCGTACTGAAATTCCCACACACAAAAGTTACTATTTTCTATACCAAAATTTGCACACACACATGCAACCCATGAAGCATGACATTGCATTTATGAAGCACGTTTATAAAATGTAAAAACACCATCAGCTTTACTAAGAGATTCCTGGGGAGTTGGGGGGGGGGGGATACAAATCAATAAAGAAATCAAGTCTGCCTGAAAGTGGCTTGCGTTCTTCAGAATGATTCTTCATTAATTGTGACTTCCCCGTGGAAAGGGGAGCAAGGATATTGATTTGCTTACCTAAGAAGGTCAAGTGCAGACTGAGCTCTTTCTCTTTACATTTTTCCTGCTTCCTTTGTCTCTTTAATGAACATATACAGAATGTTCCCGATACGACTATACTTTGTGCCTTCCATATGCTTTCTTGTTTAATCTTACAACAATCCTCTAAAGTAACGCTTTTATCATAATTACTTTGGTGATGAAGAAACTGAGATTTGAAAAAGGTTAAGTTTGAAATACTTTTTTTAGGGAAGGAGCAAGTAGCGAACCAAAAAATGAACATTCAAAGAATGACGATGATTATCATTAATAATTCTTACGGGCTACAACATCATTTTCTTAAAAAAGAACTGCTTGGGGATGTGCAGATTCGAGGTTTCCCTCCGTATTCAAATAACCTGTAGCGATTCTGGTAAATTTTGCCAGCCCAGACTAATAATTGTTCAAGACAAAGAATAGCGTCTATAAGCCACAAAGCATCCAAAATGGGGTCATTCTGCAAAACGTGTCACGAACATGTCTCGAAGATGTACTGTCCAGTTCCCTCCCTTCAAGAAAGGACTCGGGGCCCCGCTGGGGGGCAGGTGTTTAGGTAGCTGACAGTCTCCAGCGGCCGCTCCTTCGGGATCCACCTCAGCATCGGAGCCCAAGGCATGCTCTTCCCTAGCGGCCCCGAACCCAGGGCTGAGCCCAAGGTCAGCCTGGCCATTTCTGCCCCGCAAGCGACTCTCACCAATGAGCTTTACTCTGGAGCTCCCTCGTG
Source organism: Felis catus (assembly GCF_018350175.1). Taxonomy (NCBI): domain Eukaryota; kingdom Metazoa; phylum Chordata; class Mammalia; order Carnivora; family Felidae; genus Felis; species Felis catus. The sequence continues at coordinate 210,585,497 of NC_058375.1, read as the reverse complement.
GGCTTGGCAGAAAATGTTATCACCTCTGCATCACCGTGGCTGATGGCTCCTCGTGCTGAGCCTTGTTCCGTCCCGTCTGTCACAGATGTCACTTCCCAATAAACCTCTCACCCACCTGCCTCCGTCTCAGCCTCTACTGCCCAGAAATGCAAACTCTGATAAGCAGGCCTTGGTCTTCGTAAATAAACATCTCCTGAGCTCCAGTCTTGTGTAAGGGACTGAGTTAGAAGACGATTCATCCCACCTACATTTACTGAGTCCCTACTACGGTTGGGCCCTGGGAGTGTAAAAGATGTCATCTCGGCTCTCAAGAAATACAATCTATCGGAATAGGAGTGAATATTTAGAACAGGAATGAATCAGAGACAGTTTACAATGATGAGTTGGATGAATTTCCAGAGTCTGTTGTCAAAGGAGTTATACTTTCGTAAGAATTAGAAAGATAATAATGCCTCTCGGAAAGGTTTCCAACAAATGTTGTAAAGCAAAACAGATTTCCCAGCAAGGTCTAAATTAACCAGATATTTAATCTGTCCATCCCAACCCTGTGGAATTCTAATTCTAATTCTAATACAGTAACTCGAGTGTGCCCCATGTCATGCAAATGTTTTTATATGCAGAATTCACTCAGCTTCTTGAGCAGAACTAGAAATAAGATCCATCCTTTCTCTTTTTTACTTTGAGACATTTATTCACTACATAGGATGACTACAGCATCCCCAGGATCTACACTTCTTTTTAATGTTGATTTTATTTATTTTGAGAATGGCGGAGGGGCAGAGAGAGAAGAGAGAGAATCTCAAGCAGGCTCCCCACTGTCAGTGCAGAGCCTGATGCGGGGCTCGGTCTCACCAACCCTAAAATCATGGCCTGAGTCGAAATCAAGAGTCGGACGCTTAACTAACTGAGCCACCCAGGCGCCCCAAGGATCTACAGTTTTTTAAATACAAAATCTGTATTTTTCTGAATCTCTACCTGCAAGATATTTTCTCATATAGACATTTATCTGTGCCATTCATGTTTTATACAAGTCGTTTCTCTAGTAAGCTAGACAATAAATTCGTTGAGGTAGGGATTAAGATTAATATCTTTAGAACCTCTTATAGAACCTAACCTAGAGCTTTGCATGGAGGTGGTGCACAAAACATCATTACAGACTAAATAAATGAATGTCTAACAAAGGAACTTTCAGCATGCTGGCGGAATCACACTTACCAGTGATATGTGCCAGTTACCAAAAGAACCGAAAATCGTGACTTGATCTGAGACTTTGTCTCCCCCGAAAAATAGATAGAGCGATGATTGTTGTGGATGACATTCGACGCCTTATCTTTGCCACCATTTCTTCTTTGATTAAAAAGCAAACAGTTGACCGCCTTCTCTGTGGGGTCACCTGGCAGTGGCAATGAACTCTACCTGGGCCGTCACCATCCGAGCCACGACCGGTCCTCACCACAGACTCCAGACCGCTCAAGTGGCCGTGGCCATGAGAGAGGTTTCAAACTGGAGAGCAGCTCGTCTACTACCTAACTGTGGTTCTGTGAGAGGTCCTCTTCGCTGCCCGTGTCTGTCCCCACTGCACTAATCATGGCCAAGCAGGTCAGTCACAGTGGAAAGTCACTTATTTCGCTGGCCCACAACTCTGAAACACATATCGTGGCATTTTTGTTTCGCTTTACAATTTTCTTCCACTCAAAATATCTGAACCTTATCTGAACCTGGGCTCCCACAGGATAATCACTGATCTGATCCTGTCTCTTGAAGTGGAGTTTTGCAGAGGATGACTTTTTTTTTCTTAGTTTTGCACAGGATTTCCTAAAGGGAATGAATTCTGGGCAATATGCCCTCACAAGAGGATTTCCTCTGGGCGCACAACAAGCTTTGGAGACAAAGATGGGGTCCTCCCACTTCTGCCCCGTGACAATTAATAAGGGGAGCGGAATACAGTCAGCCCCGTGAGATGTTTGTCTATCAGGGAAATAACAGGCTCAGTACTATTCTTAAAATGCCAATCACCAGCATTCCTCAAGAATGTTAAATGGTCATCAAGAAGAAGCGAAGTCTGAGAGTCTGTCACCACCACCACAAGCCTGAGGAGACTTGACAGTGAAATGTAATGTGGGATCTCGGACGAGAAAAAGCTAATTACGCAAAAAACAAAACCACCACAACAACTACAACAACAACAACAAAACACAAGTAAAATTGAATAAGATATGGTCTTTCATTAGTAATAATGTGTGAATACCGGTTCATTAACTCTGACCAACGCACCACATAAATCTACGAAGTTAAGAGTCTGGGATGCGGGGCATGGGGCGTGGGGGAGCTCCTGTCTTCACAGCTTTCTAAAACTGCTCTAACCTAAAAGATTAAAAACAACAACAGGTGTATTTAGGAAGAAAAACAAAGGGCACACGGACGATCCTTTTCCCACCTCGTCCTCACCCAGCAAGGCACTCCTGCAGGTCTCACTGAAGCAAGCAGGAAATAATACACCACAGAACATGTGTTAGCATTGCATGGTGAGTCCACGCAGCCCTTCCATACCCTGCCCTGCGCCAGTGTTTGTCAATAACAAATCTGGCTCGGAAACCCAGGCTGCACCACATGGCGGGTTTACCTGGGACTGAGGTTGAGCAAATCGATGCATTTGGTCTTCAGTTCTCCACTCGTTTCATATTCCAACATAATTCCTGTAAAAATAAACAAACGTGGTGTAAGACACTGGGGATGACACGCCAACGTCAGAAGTTAGTCTACTTTGTTTGCCGTAACCTTTTTTTCACCTCTATTTTTTTAGTTTGTAAAATTTCTCGGCATCCGGGGCGCCTGGGTGGCTCAGTCGGTTCAGTGTCTGACTCTTGATTTCGGCTCAGGTCATGATCTCCCGGTTCGTGGGTTCGAGCCCCGTGTCGGGCTCTGTGCTCACAGCTCGGAGCCTGGAACCTGCTTCGGATTCGGTGTCTCCCTCTCTCTCTGCCCCTCCCCCACTCAGGCTCTGTCTGTCTGTCTCTCTCTCTCTCTCTCTTTCAAAAGTAAATAAACATTAAAAAATGAAAATTTCTCGGCATAAAACATAATGCAGTGATGTCTGATTTTAAAACACGGTTGTGTGAACTCGCTTTTCCCTAGTCCTTCCTCTAAATACAGCTACATACCCTTGAAAGCCTTCAACAGGCGATGCTAAAATAATCACAAACTGGGTAGAAGGTGGACCGGCCAGAGGCCTCAGGACTTGAGGAATGACAGCATGGTGAGTCCCCTGGGTTTTCTTTTTGTCTCCCACGTGTCCCTCAACAGGAGAGGAGCTTGACCTTCTGCCCGGAACCACCAAAGAGCACAGCCAACAAAAACCGAGCCACAGCAAAGCTTGCTCTCTGTGGCCAGAGGACCAGGAGAAGGAAGTCAAACAAACAAACAAATTCATGGGGAGCCCTAAGCCCTGCTCCACAGCTGGGGCCCCTTAGGCAGTCTGATTCCCTCCGTGGAAGCCCGGGGCTGCCCCAGTTCTCCTGCAAAGCTGGGCCCCAGCAGTGCTCTGATCTGCCTGCAGCAGCCCAGCGACAAAGCCCCAGGTGTCCTCGACCTCGGCTTCTCAGCTGGGGCCCCGGGACACTATCTTATCTCTCTGCAGCAGAGACAGAGAAGTCCCCGGACCGCTCAGACCCCACTCCACAACCAAGCCATTGGTGGGCAGTCTCATCCACCTGCAAAGGGGGCGGCAGTGAAGTCCTGGGATATCCCAGACCCCACTCCGCAACCAGGCGACAAAGCAAGTGTCTTCCTGCATTTCAACCAGCAGTGTAACCAGGTAGAGTCCTGTTCCCCGCCCCCAGAAGGTCACTCAGTGACACCACGCATCCTGGGAAGTACCTCCTACCCTGCAGGTGGCACCAGCTGGAACTGAGCAGGGCCTTAGCAGCATCAGAAAAACAAAGCAGACCGGAAGAGCATTGCAAGGGCTCAACACACTAAGCTGCCGTTGGAACTGAAGCCCACAAAGTAGACCAGAACTTCTACGCGAAATCTAAACGTGGTAACTGTCTGCCAAAATAGATTCAGATAGGATCAAGAGTCTGCTAACATAAGAACCAAAATGCCCAGGATACAATAAACAGGAAAAGACCATTGACAAACCCCAATAGCCAGGATACCATAGGAAATCACCTCTCACACCAATAACCAGAGAAAGATAATCAATGAACACAGACATGGAGGTGAATCAGAGGCTGGAAATATCTGACAAGGATTTTAAAGGAGAGGTCAAAAATGCTGTAGCAACCATTTACAAATTCACTTGAAACAAATGAACGAAATTTTAAAAATCTCAGAAAAATAGAAGTTTTTAAAACACACTAAATAGGTATTATGTAACTGGAAATTCAAAGGACAAAGTGAAAAACTTGTTGAATAAGTTCAATAGGAGAGTGGAGAGGACAAAGGATAGAATCAGTGAACTTGAAGACAGATCAATAGACTATATTCCATCTGAACAACAGAAAGATAAGTTACTGAAGGGGGGGGGGGGGGACCTGAACAGAGCCTCTTAACCACTTTATTGTACTACCTCTATAAATGTGGGCCAGTGGATCTCACAAGTTTTGGCCTTAGGACCACTTTACATTCTCCAAATTATTGAGGAGGCCAAAGAAATTTTATTTCTGTAATATTTTCCGCATTAAAATTGAGAAAATTTAAATTCTGTATTAAACTGTTTTTTTTTAATTTTTTTTCAACGTTTTTATTTATTTTTGGGACAGAGAGAGACAGAGCATGAACGGGGGAGGGGCAGAGAGAGAGGGAGACACAGAATCGGAAACAGGCTCCAGGCTCCGAGCCATCAGCCCAGAGCCTGACGTGGGGCTCAAACTCACGGACCGCGAGATCATGACCTGGCTGAAGTCGGACGCTTAACCGACTGCGCCACCCAGGCGCCCCTGTATTAAACTGTTTTAAAATAGCAATAATAAAGTCATATCATGTTAATGTAAATACATATTTTTATAGAAATAACCAAGAAAAGTAACATCGCTTTACACTTTTCAAATCTCTTTAATATCTGGCTTAATTAAACACAGCTGGGGTCTCAGGGCACCTGGGTGGCTCAGTCGGTTAAGCATCCAACTTCAGTTCAGGTCATGATGTCACGGTTTGTGAATTCGAGCCCCACGGCGGGATCTTGGCTGACAGCTCAGAGCCTGGAGCCTGCTTCAGATTCTGTGTCTCCCTCTCTCTCTTTGTCCCTCCTCTGCTTGTGCTCTGTCTCTGTCTCTCAAAAATGAATAAACATTAAAAAAATTTTAATAAAAAAATAAATAAATAAAAACAGCTGGAGTCTCATCTCTGCTTCTGCGTTCAAGTTGTTGCTACATGGTATTTCAGATGAAATTTTTCCCAGATGGGAAAAAATCTGGTCATATCCAGATATGCAGTTGGAAAAGGGACAAATATTTTAACTGCATTTTCCGGTAATCATGGATAATCTTCTTTAATACTACATTAAAACTTAACAAGTGTTAATTCATAAAGAATGGTTGCAATACAAAATCTGAAACCACATCAATTAACTGCGTACATTACATTAAAATCCACTGGTCTATATCACATGTTCAAAGGATATCTTATTCATGTATGGTTTATAAACCATGCACCAGACATCTGAAAAATATTAGTTTACCGAGTTATGCACATCTTCTAAATGTTGACATATATAATCATACAATATCTCCCCCCCCCATATCACTTTTGTTAATATCACTACCAACATCTATCATCAGAAAACTCTTTTAGTGTTGGTAAGCTACCCAGCTCATGGAGGTAGATACAAGTTTTCTGAAATTCTAGTTTTTGCTTGAAAGCTCAAATTTTGTCACTGGCAAGAAATGCTGACAGTTTTGCTTGTAAGTTTCAGGCTCACTTTGCCCCTTTTCAAGCAAAATGTCTCCCAAATGTCCGGGTCTGAAAGCTACATTTGCTTCTCAGTCCGTCAAGTAAAAATGGTGCTCCGTGAAGAAAATGGCTAGTTCATCTCTCAGCTCAAAGGACCGCACAGTGTTTTCCTCAAAACCACTATGGAACACTACTGTGCAGAAGTGTTTAATGAGTAGTTTCTATTTCACCACCCAGAATGCAAGTACTCCTATGTCAGTGTCTCACTACGTTAGTGAGCTTTACTGTTTCATCAAGGACATTCCTACGTGAAACTGAGGGGGTTTCTTCCTTGTGCCAGTATGTGTCAGTGAGAAATACAATGACCACTCGGAGAGTTTGTGGCCACCCACCGCCTGATTTGTAGTAAGTTTCTAGCAGTTTCACCTCCCCTTGCTTTTGTACGAGTAGGGCAAATGTCAGTACAGCGAAAAAAGCAGATGGTATCTGACTGTTATTATGTAGAGATTTGACCTTGAGGCCCCACTGAAAGGGTGCAAGAGACCCCAAGGGTCCTGTTACAATTTGAGAATCCCTGCTATCAGATATATTTGATATAAAAGATAGGATTTCTGAAGCATTTCAGATCAAGAGAAAATAGGAAATTCTATCAAAACACTGTATTTGCTTTCCAAAGCACTACACCATTGAAATGGAGTGTGGCAGGGTTGAAAAGGCATGTGCTTGGCATCAAAGAGGTCCAGGTTTGAGCTCCAGCTCGATTCCCTACTTACTTCATGATACTAGTAAAGTAATCCCTTTATATCCCACTTTTCTTATCTGTAGAGAATACCTTCAGTTTGCTGGCTGAAATTAAAGAATACATACATAAAGCTCCTGGCATATAGAAACTCATTAAGTAGTGCTTATTACCTAACGATTAATCAAATACTGCCTTGCGACATATCCGACATAGTCAGCTTGTATTACTTAAATTGCATCGATGCCTTCTCTCCCAATGAGACTGTGACACCTTTGAGAAGGAAACTATTTGCTTCTTCATACTCCCAGGAGGACCCTCCCTGGAATGAGTCGTGATGGTTTCCGCACAATAAGTGCATGATTTGGCCAGTTTCAAGTACAAACAACACTGTCAAATGGATTGACGTTACTTCCCCTCTGTGATTTCCATTTCTCCCTCCGTGGTGCCTGCCTACTTCATTGTCTTTACCGTCTTTCTATCTTCTGTCCTGGCAACATAATGACTAGGGTCTCCTGGGTCTGCCTCTCTTCACCCCTAGCATCTACCATGAAATTTGGTACCCAGGAACTGTCCAAACAGTGCTTGTTGAATACGTGAACTAACGGACAGATGATTGGATGAGTGTGTCCAGACAGCTTAATGCAATTAACAGTCCCTGTCTTTATGACACATGGACTTTCAGAAATAATTGGCACGATGACCACGTCCCTCCTTCAAATACTATCCTCAATAGGCTTCTATGAAATCCTTCCATCTTTTTCTCCACTTCGTTATTTTCCATTTCTCCTTTACTGATCTCTTCTGCCTGACCTTGAACTACTGATTTAGGGTGCCAGTCTTTTTCTCTGTATAAATTCACCTATCCTCACGGCTTTAATTGCCATCAACACCAAAAATAACTCTCCCGTCTAGACCTCCTCTGAGTTCCAGACATGTTGATATCTCGCCTGCACCTCCCACAAGTCCAGGATCTTTCTCTTCAATCCTGTTTCTCCTGGAGAGCTGTTCCTCAGTGTCAGACATGACCACTCACCCAACTGCACAGCTACAGTCTCAGGAGGAGCTCATTTTCACACAGTCGGCTTCATGGATTTGCCACAACTAAGTAGGCAAACCCGAGCAGCCGTTGTGTAATGAAGGGTAACATTTTGTAACCGAAAAATCATTCCAAATGCTTTTAATAACCGAACAACTACAACAACAACAAACTGCCCAGAACAGCAAGACCCAGCAGGCAAACAGCTGTACCGAACAGGCTGGTTTGGTTCAGTTTTATTTGGTTTCTTTTCCCCAAGAAGTGATTCTTTCATATCAAAGACCTGAAGCCAGACTCTAAGAAGCAAACTTAACAAATTAAAAAAAGAAAGGATCCAGTGGAGAGCCAACCACTGTAAATACTGTTGTTTCCTTAATGTAAAAAGAGGCTTCATGTTCCACACTAACTTTTTCAACAAAATATGGATGTCATAACACTGTCAAAATCTTTCTAAAATCCTATTTTTTTGCCATATGTTCTGGAAAGGATTTAAGAGAGCTTAGAAAAATAGAATACAAGAAGCTAAGATTGGAAGTAGGAATTAGATACATTGACAAGGGAAGATTCAAGAAAAGGAAAGATCAAATTCGCAATTGCATTGAACACCTAAATATAAAATTAACAACAAACGTACAAGGCCTGGCTGTACTATTTTAAATTTTTTGTACTATTGAACATAAAAGAAAATTGTGATGAAATGGAGAGACACATTTCTAGAGGAGAAAATGCAATATTATAAAGATGTTAAATTAATCGATGAATTAATTATAATGATTCTATTTTTTGGAATTTGAAAATTTACCACAAACTATAAAACAATAAAGTGCGGTTCTGACACAAAATTGGATCAATATAAGAGAATCATCTATATATGGGAATTTAAAAATGAAGTGAAGGTAATATTTTAAATTAATGGGGAAAGAAAAAATTATTCAATAAATAATGATGTAATAAGCAGTTGGATTTTGGAAAAATTGGTAAAATTGGATTTCTACAATATACAAAAACATATTCTAGGCGGATTAGAAATTTTAATATTAAAAACAAACTATAAAATGATCAAAATACTAGAACATATTTACATCTTAGTGTATGTAACTGGCTTTTTAAGTATGATGTGAAACTCAACGCCTAAAAAAGAAAAACCGATGCATTTGTCTGAAGCCAAATTTGAAGCTTCTCGCAAGAGAAGATACCACAAAGTTAAAGACAAATGATAGCCACCAAAAAAACTTCAACTCTAAATGCAAAACCTGAAGAACTTAATATATAGGAGCCTAAAAATATTTTTTTAATGGCCAAAAGGCATGAATAGTCAATTTGCAAACAGAAAAAGACAATAAACAAACCAAACTAAAATGTACCCAACTCCATTAATAAGAAACACAAAATGCAACAACAGATATAATTTTTACTCATCAGATTAGCAATATTGCAAAGATTAACAATACTAACTAAATATTAGCAAGGTTCGGGACAGGTATTCTCACTTCCTGTTGGTAGACATATCAGGTGGCTCTCTTCCAGGGCCCGTCACACCTTCAGTGAGTTGAGCACGATCTCAGCTAACCTTTTATGTATTTTTCAGAATTTTGTTAAAAGTAAATACTACTTCTGTAATTAAAAAAAATAAGAGGAAAAGGAAAGAAAAAAGTAGGAGAAAAATTAGAACATGGAGAAAAAGGAAGAAAAACGACAGAGATTAACATTAGTAGAACATCAGGTCCTGAAGATCAAGATCCCCGAAAGGTTATTTGAGAAGTCAAATAAGATACAGAACTATAAAACCTACCAAATTGCTATCAATTTAATGCCTTCAGCTCAGCTCACGAACTCAAGGTTCGTGAGTTTGAGCCCCACATTGGGATCTGCTCTGACAGTGCAGGACCTGCTTGGGCTTCTCTGTCGCCCTCTCTCTCTGCCCCTCCCCTGCTCATGTGCACTGTTGGGGGAAGAGAGGCACGCACTCTCTCTCTTTCTCAAAAGTAAATAAACATTAAAAAAAAAATTAGCACTTGACAGCCCACACAGCATAATCTATACCCTAAGGGAATGCACTAAAAAATTGCAGCAAATGCACAAAATTCTGTGTTCTTTATTCACAACTATCTTGTTTCTTATAAAATAAAAAAAGGTTAGGTCTTTAAGTTGACTACTAAAAATTAGTTGGTTACTATACAAGCGGATCTAAAAAACAAAGGGCAACATCTGAAACCTGAGCATTGGACTATTTCACTGAGACAAAACACCAAGGTCAAATGCTCACCCCTCCCGTGACCACTGAGTTCCCGTACTAGCCAGAGGCTGGGTGGTGCGCAGTGAAGAGGTCAAGCGGAACACAGACAAAGATGCTCCAGGAGTACATGTGGTTCTTCAGTGACTGTTTCCCACAGTACCTTAGTCTTCTTGATCTGCCCCTGGTTGTGCATTTTCGTGTAATAGGCATGATTCCCAAAACATCGAAGAAGCTGCTACCCCCCAAATTCTGCAATGTTCTCAAAGGCTAAGCCTTAAAAGATGTGAGCATTCCTTACTCAGATCACATTCAACCAACAAAGACCTTTAAAGTGCCCAGAATATTAACTAGGCTTTTTTTTTAACATCTGTTATTTATTTTTGAGAGGCAGAGAGAGTGTGAGCTGGGGAGAGTCAGAGAGAGAGAGAGAGAGAGAGGGAGACACAGAATCTGAAGCAGGCTCCAGGCTCTGAGCTGGCAGCACAGAGCCCCACGCGGGGCTCAATCCAACAAACCACAAGACCGTGACCTGAGCCAAAGTTGGACGCTTAACTGACTGAGCCACCCAGGCGCCCCTTAACTAGTTTCATTAATGTTTATTTAGTTCCTTCTCCTGACCCAAAACACCAGAGGCCTACACACAAGAAGTAAAAGACAATGGCTGTGATGCCTGAGTCAGGTGAAAAGCACGTATGGGACACCCACTCTTCACAAAGCAAAGAGCTTATGAATTAATGAATAAGATAAAAAGAGAATGCCCATGTTTGATTAGCCGTATCACTGCTATGGACTTTTAGGAGGGAGAGAGATCATTCCATGGATGCCAACAATGGAATGCTCCTGACCTATGCGATACTCAAAAGAAAGTAGGAGGATGGAAATTGGGGGATTAAGCGATGAAACAAAACTGCAGAAGGGATAAAGGTAACATGGGAATGATTCAGCGGTGAGCGATTTTTTTCCCACTTGATAATGTTATTCCAACACCCACCTGCTATTCAGAAGTACCTTGGAAACTTGCATATAATGTATGGCTCACCAAAGACTGGAATTCAGAAATTCAGTGTCTAACCTGCTAAGTGATATGACTTCATTGTAAGATAATCATTAAGGCAATAGTTGCCAGTGGGAGACCACAGCCTTCCTGGAATGTGGCATTGCTGGAACCTGGTGGCCTTTCAGAGCCGGAGCGAACCCTACAGATCATCTCTCTGACTTATTCACATGTCAGGAGCTCCAGGTTTTCTACTCAATACATATCATCCCATTAAACTCATTTACTCAACAACTATGTTGCATGTCTATTCATTCCCCAGTCTCTTGTCATCTCTAGGTGCTAGAGATACGGTTGTAAACAAAACACAGTCCCGTACCTCATGAAGCTTTTATTGTAGCAGGGGTGTCTGAGGGAAATAAGTAAATTAAAATCATGGTATATTGAGCTGAGATCATGCTAAGAAAAAACAAAGCAGGCGGGGAGGCTATGAAATATCTTGAGGAGAAGCTGGCAATTCTAGAAATTCTAGAAGGGAAGCTTCACTTTCACTTTTCTCACTGTACTTGCTTTTAAGGACAGAGCTATAAAAAAAAAAAAAAAAAAAAAAAAAAAAAAACACAAACCATGAGAGTGTTGATGATGTAGATGTCCAGGGAAGATGATTCCAGGCCAAAAGAGGAGGAAGTGCAGGGACCCTGAGTGGGGGTCATGCCCAGCTCAGCCAAGGAACACTGGGAAGAGCAGCTTTGCTGGAGGGGAAGGAGGGTGGAGTCCAAGGCAAAGGTAGGGAAGGGCCTGTAGGGCCTTGGAGATTATGACCTTGAAGACCATGGCCTTTTTACGTTAAGTGAAATGAAAGGCCATTGGAGGACTCAAGCCTAAGAGTGACATGATCAGATTTAGGTTCTCCAGTCATCCTGCTGTTGTGTTGAAAATAAACAGGAGTGGGGCAAGGGTGAATGCACTAACAACAGGAAACATGGTAGGCATTGCTACCATGAATGCTGTGTATATTTTTTCTTTTCTTTTACTTTATTATTTATTTTTTAATTTACATCCCAGTTAGATGGCCTGTAGTGCCACAGTGATTTCAGGAGTAGATTCCTTAATGCCCCTTACCCATTTACCCATCCCCCCCCCCACAACTCCTCCAGTAACTTTCTGTTTGTTCTCCATATTTAAGAGTCTCTTATGTTTGTCCCCCTCCCTGTTTTTATATTGTTTTTGCTTCCCTTCCCTTAGGTTCGTCTGTTTTGTATCTTAAAGTTCCCAGATGAATGAAATCATACCATATGTGTCTTTCTCTGACTAATTTCGCTCAGCGTAATACCCTCTAGTTTCATCCATGTAGTTGCAAATGGCAAGATTTCATTCTTTTTGACTGCCAAGTAATACTCCATTGTACATATAGCTGTATATATTTTAAAGGTGAACTGGTAAGGGGCTCCTGGGTGGCTCAGTCGGTTAAGCGTCTGACTTCAGCTCAGGTCAGGATCTCACGGTTCATGGGTTGGAGCCCCGCGTTGGGCTCTGTGCCGACAGCTTGGGCCTGGAGACTGCTTCGGATTCTGTGTCTCCCGCTCTCTCTCTGCCCCTCCCCTGCTCCCATTCTGTCTCTTTCTGTCTCTCAAAAATGAATGAACATTAAAAAATTTTAAATAAACAAAAAAATACAGGTGAACTGGTAGGATTTATTACTGGCCTAAACGTGGGGTGTGCAAGATGGGAGAAAAGAATGAGTCCAAGGTTGTGGCCTGAGTAAGTGGAGGAAGGAAACTGCCATTGACTGATAGGAGACAGACCGTAGGATGCCTCAATGACATGCACATTGCATATCCAAAGGAATAACCAAGCAGGCTGTGAGTTACTCAAGACTACTCGGGTTTTTAAACCTTGAGAATGGATGAGATCACCCAGTATAGCCAGAAAAGTCCAAGGACAGGGCTCTGGGACACTCCAACATCAAAGTCAAAAGGAAGAGAAGCCAACATGATGGACAAAGAAGAAATGACAATGGAGCAGGAGGGAAAAAAGTAGGTGTGGAAGCCAATGGACATGGACAGAGTGGCCAAATTCATCAAATGTTGCTCTCAGGTCAGGAAAGGTAGGACTGAGAGGTGGCCAGAGCGTTTAGTGATGTTAGAGGCCACTGAAGATCTTGAAAAGCACAGTTTCAACGGAGCAGTGAAGGTGAAAACATGATAGGAGTGAGTCCCAGACAGACGGGAGAAGAGAGAGGAGGAAAACATTCCTCCAAGGAGGTTTGCTGGGAAGGGAAAGAGACAAATGGGAGAGCACCTGCAAAGGGTCAGGAGACCAGTGGGAGAAGTGTTATTATCACCATGTGACTTGGTGACCAAAATGGCTTGATGGCTCGAAACAAATTGCCCACGTTACAAAATTTGTATATGGTGAGAGCCAGTTATTATGACCCCAGAGCTCATCATGTTAACCTCCAGTCCGCAGCAAAGGGGTGAAAGTTAAGTCATTCAGGTTTCATCGGGCCAGGATATTTGGTCACCTACTTGCTTTGTAGCAAGTTTTGCGGACTTTTTATTCTATATTCTTTTTATTTTCTACGGGAATTCTGACCCGGAACCAAGAGTTCTTCCCCTATGTCTGTACCTAAGGAGCCGGTGACCAGTGGGCTTCACTTAATTCTTCAAAGATGCCCATGTCCTCACCTATGAAACAAGAGAACCAGGCAAGTTTATCCCTTTCTAAAACTATAGCGTCCTGTGGACTTCTTTCCAAATTCCTTAACTCATGGGCGTCAAGGGCTGTGACCTTCAAGCCCCAAGGCACAGAGTGCGCGTTGGCAGGCCCTCAATAAATGCACGGCTCAACTGCTATGTGTGGTCTGGAATGCGGTCACCCACGTAATATGCTCTGTTGAATATGCATTCTTTTCATATCCAACATACCTTGACGTGATCATCCTGGGACGTTTAAAATGAAAAGTGCCGTCCTTGTTGGGTGTCTTCCCCTCCGGAAACCAGTATCTTGGGCCTTCTCCCTCCCCACCTGCCACATTCCTAACTAGCCAGGAAAGCATTGTAACTTCCACGTTTAGAGGTTTCCTAAAAGAATCATTTTGAAAGTGTCCAGGAACAGAGCCCAGCAACGAAGGAGTGGTGGGTTAGGTTGGGTAGTGCCCTGCTTCTTGTCCCCCACGTGGATCACCGTATAGGGGACACCCCCCCCCCGGCCCCTGGGGTCCCCGCAGCCTCCTCCGCCCCAGACCCTCCCAGAGCCAAGGACCCCACGCGAGGACGGAAGGGGCCCGGCCGGTACCTGGAGGGTAATACCGGAGCAGGAGGCTCTTGAGTTTCATTTTCTCCATCCCAGACCCCCCCGTCAATGCTCTTCGTAGCCATGGAAACGACCAAACAGCGGCGGGGCGAACTGCGCGCATGCGCGGGCTTCCGGCGCGAGGAGCTGGGCGCGCAGGCTGGACCGGGGCCCGCGGCCCCGCGAGGCGCCACCAGGGGGCGCGCCCGCACCTGCCGGCGCGTTCCCGGGGGCGGACGGGGGCTCCAGGGCGCGTGGCCGACGACAGCGATCGCGGCGTTGCTCCCGTCCGAATCTGCACCCTGGGCGCCCGGGCCCGACAGAGACGGGGTCCCCTCGCGTCCTCAGTCGGGGTGACCTCACAAGGGGAGCGGCGCGGCCCAGCAGGGCGAGGTGCGGGCCGCGTGCACTGTGGCCCATTAGGTTTCCCAGGAGGAGGGATGAAAGAAAAAACCCCTCCGGCTCACCGTTCCAGGCCCCTCCACAGGCCCGGTCCCCACAAAAGAATTAGGAGCACCACTGAAGGCTACGTTTCCTGACGCTGCGCCAGGGACCTTCTGCACCTATAGGGATAGAGACCAACCGAGGGAGGAGCTGTGCACCGTTTCTTACCGCCCCATGTCACGGATGAGACGACTGAGATTCAAAGAAAGTACAGCCGATCCCAGCTAGGTAGCGGCGGAAGCGGGATGAGAGGCTGTAACCTGGAGCCCGGTGTGCCCTAAACCCTGGGTTTAAGGCCATCCGGACCTTCTGGTGGCCTGTCCTATTTCTTGCCAGCGTCTGTCCTTTGCCTGCCAAGTTGAGTTGCCACTAGGAAAACTGGCCGGGAAGGGTCAGAAGCCACACTGCCCATTTCCTTTAAGGAATTTGGCCAAAGTTTCTAAGTCAGAATTTCCCCAATCCCTCCCATGGCCCCCTCCCTAAAAGTTTTCTTTAAGGTCTTACAATTTCTCTAAATCGACTCGCTTATTTTACTTCACGTTTTTTAATGTAAACTGAAGAAGAAAGGTGTTAATCCTGTAAATTAAAATTTGTACACGATTTTCAATGAGGAGCAGCAGGTAACTGTAACAATAAATGTGACTGTTTATTTATTTATTTAAAATGTTTACTTATTTACTTATTTTGAGGGGGGAGAGGAACAGAGAGAGGGAGACAGAGAATCCCAAACAGGCTCTGCACTGTCAGTGCAGAACCCGTCATGGGGCTGGAACTCACCAACCGTTGAGATCATGACCTGAACTGAAGCCAAGATTCCCACTCTTAACCGAATGAGCCATCCAGGTGCCCCACATGTGATTTTTTAAACGCTATTGAATAAGCCTACACTATTGCCTACCAGAGACCAAGAACCAAAGGCCTTCCCTTTCTTAAACAAATAAAAAAAAATAGGGAAAAATCAGCAACCGTTTGAAATTTTCAAGACAGCCTAGGCACCCAACTGAGCCTTTCTACTTCCGGGACCCAGGAGATTGGAGAAATCAATGAATAGGAGAACCTTTGATACTGTGTGATACAATGTAGCCTAATACAAATGGCCAGCACGTAGCATCCCACACTTAGCAAACAGAAAACCAGATGAAATCTAAAGATTCTTTCCAGTTCAAACTCTGCCCTCATTGTTAACACTGGAAAAGGTTTAAGTATGGAAGGGCCAAGAGTTCATCTATAGAAACAAGGTAGCCTTTAGTAGATTTTGTTCACCCATTTATTGTTTATGCTTGTGACATTTAAAATGAGGCCTCCATTAAAATGGGGGCGCCTGGATGGCTCCGTCGGTTGTGCATCCGACTTCAGCTCAGGTAATGATCTCACGGCTTGTGAGTTCAAGCCCGGCGTCAGACTCCGTGCTGATAGCTGGGAGCCTGGAGCCTGCTTCACAGCCTGTGTCTCCCTCTCTCTCCGCCCCTCCCCTGCTTGTGCTCTGTCTCTCTCTCAAAAATGAATAAACGTAAAAAAAAAAAAAATTAAAATGAAGCCTTTGGAAAAACAGTAAATGGAGACACCATATAGCCATGTGATCAAAGTTAACCTCCCCAATATCGTGACAAACTGACATCCATACTTCCTATTACACGCGCTGAAAAGGACACAGCAGTTCTCCGGAATTCCTGCCTGCAATACATACCTGTGTCCAATCACGAGGAAGCATCAGGGCAACCCCAGCTGAAGAAATTGTACAAAGTAACTGTCAAGGTCAAGAAAGAAAAAGACTGAACGCTACTTCAGATTAAAGAACACTAAAGGCATTGGAACACCTGGGTGGCTCAGTCGGTTAAGCATCCAACTTTAGCTCAGGTCACGATCTTGTGGTTTGTGGGTTCAAGCCCCCGTGTCGGGCTCTGTGCTGATAGTTCAGAACCTGGAGCCTGCTTCAGATTCTGTGTCTGCCCCTCCCCTGCTCACACTCTGTGTCTCTCTGTCTCTCAATAATAAATAAACATTAAAAAAAAATTTTAAAAGACACTAAAGACATAAAACAATTAGAGGCCCTGAGTGATCCTGGGTCCTGAACCAGGAAGAAAATTAGCTCTAAAGGACATGGGTGGACAATTGGATGAGATTTGGGTAGGAATGGTGGTTTAGATAACATTATATTAATAGTATATCACTATTATGTTTCCTGATTTTGATAATTGTACTTTGATTATATAAGTGAATGTCCTTGTTCTTAGAAAAAAATACACTGACTTATTTAGAGATATAGAGATAAAGGGGTATGATATCTGCAATCAACTCTCAAATGTTTTTTGAAGACTTTATGTTTATGTATAGATGTGTGTGTGTGTGTGTGTGTGTGTGTGTTTGGATAGGTGGGTGGATAAGAAACAATAAAGCCAGTGAGCAAATGTGGAATCCAGCTAGGCAAAAGGGCTCCTTCTGAGAAGTTCCTCATCCAACTCTTGTAACTTTTTCATATGTTTGAAATGATTACAAAATAGAGTGGCCTTTGTTTTCACAAAACAAGCCAGGCTTCAGAATGCTCCAGGATATAGATAACAACCACAGCACTATTTGGCTGCACTTTTGTTAAGAGAGTCCCAAGTTCAAGTTCACTCCCTGTTTCACCCCTAATTCTACCTCCATCTTCCTCTAGCTATGAGACCAAGAGCCTTCACCTTTGTGACCTATCCTTCCCCACTCTCTCCATTTGCAGGACTCCTGGGCTTCCTAAGTGGCTCCTGTCTTTCTGTTCCAGGTAAAGGATTTCTCCTACTCCCTTGAACCAAACTTTAACAGGTTGTCCTTTTGCTTTTCAAAAAAGAATGCCAGCTCTGAAGCTTTAGACATGCTTCCATTGGCTCAAAGAAGTTAAGCCAAGTTCTCCCACTTAAGTTAGAGAACTTCCTAGCCACATCATATCCAGAGCCCTGCTTACCATCCCTGGAGCACAGGCCTTTGGCGTTGAGGTCTGATCTTTCCACAGCCCCTGGCCCCCAGAGGTCAGGAGTCCTCACCTCTGCTGTTGCTCAAGAGTCCTTTATCTGGATGTCCAAAGACCCTGGCTGTCCTTCAGTTTCCCAAGTTCCCTCCCTAGACACTCTCCTGATAGGATTCTTAGTGTTATGACATGACAACCCATAATCCTGTCCCAATACCCAATGTAAGTACCCCATCCTCCTTTTTGGAAGGTCGTAGGGTTACATGCAAATGAAGCGGTGATCCACAGAGAAGCAAGCAAAGTTCACGAGTGCCGGCAGATTTCTCTTTTTGGCCTTGGCTTCACTTGAGGTTACAGCTACACTTAACTGACTCACCATTTACTCATTCCCAGAAGGTGCTGCATGAATCTCTCAACCTGAGTCAAAGTCTGTTTCACGCTAACTCAGCCCCAGTGCAGAGCTATGAGCATGAGTGATGTACAGAAATTTGCAAAACCAGAACTCCCACATTGCCCGGGTAATGGGTTCTCATCTCAGTGTCCAGCTGACTAGGTGCGACTTCCTCACGGGGCTACGCAGGTACCTTCCTAAAAGTCGTATAATACTTTTCCTCAATTCATGCCATTCTGTGTTGATTTGGGCATCGGTGACTCACTAGATCAACAACGGCCATTCGTACGGATTGGTACCTATAAATGTAACTCTTGACTCTGGGTTTCTTCCACTGGCATCTGCCTTGAACAACCAGAAACTTAAAAATTAGTAGCATCAACTTCACTCCCCCAAATGAATTCTGTCTGGTGGATGGAAGCCACTCTGGGTTTCAGTTCTCAGTGGGTCCCTGGATCCGTAGCATCAGTACCACCCATAATTAGCTAGAAATGTAAATTCTTGCCCCACCCTGCCACCTACAGGGTCACAGATGCTGGTAGTGAGGCCCAACAGTCCATGTTTGAACAAGCCTTTTTGGTGATTCTGATGAACAATAAAGAGCGAAAGCCACTCAGCTGGTGTAGTAAGTGACCATGACTTGGCCAAGGCTGAGTGAAATCGGTCACCGTCCCCCTACTGTCAGGCCCGTTATGTATTCTGAACAGTCTTCCCTGATCGTCAGGGACAGTGAACTGGTCGCTCAGGTGTGAGTAAGACCCAGAAACAATGTGGGAAGGAACTGGAATTCTCCACATAATTGGATTTCAGAGGCTCAATGCCCTGAGAGACACCAATAGGTACCAGACTGCGAAGGAAGGCTGGGGGCGGGGGAATCTACAAGTGGGAGATGGAAAGAAGGAGGAGGAGAGGGACCCAGGAAGGGAGGCCGGAGAATCTGGCTCAGCACTGAGGTGAGACAGATGGGCAGGAATGGGGTTCCAGCCCCAGTGGGGCTCAGGGGTTCCCATTTGACCAGTTCCTTCTGGAAGGAGCGATGGCATCGATGAGAGGCCTCACTCACTGGTCTCTGGGGCACCTGCTGAAAGCGGTCCATTAAAAAGGGGCGGTGCCTTCCTGGCAAGAAAGTACAAAGAATGAGATCTGAATGTTCAGAGACTGGCAGTACAGGGCGGAACTGTGCCCCCACCAGGTAAGTGGACCCCAGCACAGTGAGCCCAGAGGGGCTGCTGCCGGGTTTTTGAACCTTCTTCCCATTCCTGCCTCCACACCACTGAAGGACTGATCTTAACCTGGAACCGGGAAACCTGCGGGGCCAGGGGCCACTAAGTGAATCATTCAGTAAGTACGCCTAAAAGACGTACCAGTGTGAGTCACCATTCAGGTACAAGGGGTCTAATTCTGCAAAACAATACCTGGGGGATGTCATTCCTAGAAAGGATCAGACTTCAGGTGGTTTGAAACTATTGTGTTTGAGGACGGGGACATGTCTCTAGGTGGGACCGCATTTACCTTCACTGAGGGGTCACCGTGGGGACATGCGGGCCACATTGACAGGGCTGGTGCACCAACAGCTTTTGCCACTAAGAGCAGGAGGCTTGACTTGAGGCCTGACCCTGCTGTCTACCAGCCGTGTGCTCTTAGGCAAGGTCCATGACCTCTGTGGCTTCAGTTTCTTCATCGGAGAGATAAAAATGATGCCAGCATCTAATTAATGGGGTTGTTATCTCCGCGTCTGGCTTGCTCAGAAACACTCTGTGTCAACGATGGGGGTGATAACCAGCATTTGTTTTCCTAAGGCTGTTTGTTTGAAATTGGGGAAAGGGTGTATGCATATTCCTGCCATTTAAACTGATAACCTAGATCAACTTTTCCTCTAACAATCACCTACATGCAATTTGGAGTCCTCTGTATACATTTCCAGTTATGTTAGTATGGGTATAATTCTTATGAATGTGAAAACTAGTTTACATCCCTAGGGACGTAACTACTTTCTATGTAGATCCAAATAGATTTGTCTTCTTAAAGAAATGGCCCGTGAGGATTTGGAATGGAGGAGAGGGCTATGGGACTTAACAGCTCTAGAGACTGTCCAGAGAAGAACAACAAAAGTGGGTAAGGACCTGAGAATGTGTAAAACGTGAACAAGGGAGCCTAGCATGGGCACGATACCACCTTCCATGCCTGGCACAGAGTGAGTCCTCCATTAGTGTCTGATGCTTAGGAACTTAGAGGATCCAGGGCCCCTGGGTGGCTCAGTCGGTTGAGTGTCCGACTTCAGCTCAGACAGTGATCTCACGGTTCGTGAGTTCAAGCCCCGCATAGGGCTCCACGCTGACAGCGCTTCAGACCCGCTGCCTCCCTCTCTCTGCCCCTTCCCCTCTTGAGCACTCTTTCTCTCTCTCTCTCTCTCTCTCTCTCTCTCTCTCAAAAAGAGATATTAAAAAAAAGAAAAGAAAGAACTTGGAGGGTCCATTTGGAAGAGGAAGTAACTGACTGTGTGCAGGTAGAGGTCAGGTTGACAGAGGCAGATCCCCAGAGACAGAGGGCAGCTCAATACAGAGAACTTCGTGCCAGCGTGTCCAGTAACAGACCAGCCTGTCTCAGAAAATCCTGAGGATTTCCCAGCGTGGCAAGTTTTCACGGAGGCGCTTTGACCAGCTGCCGGCCTGTGACTGCGGGACACAATGTCAACGGGATGAGAGTCCAAACTACATAGGAGGTCTAATTTCCGTGTCGGTGCTGCCGTTCTTCGATTCTGCTCTGCCTGTGTGTTTTCACAAGGGAAGAAATGCGGACAGGGGAATGGCGCTCGACTGGAGGTCGGAAGACGAAAGCTCCCATCCTGCCCTTCCCATCGGTGACCTTTGAGCAATCCTTTGACCTCGCCCAGTTACTCATCTGCAGATCGTTGTCTCTCATTCCACGCAGGTGCAGCCTAACGTGGCCCGCTTATTCATGCTCTGGGCTCTGGGTCTGGCACCCTTCCACCTGACAGGCTGCGTGCTTCCTCTGCTCTGACGCCATACCAGGCTCCAGTCATGAGCATGATGCCCATGCTCGGCTCAATGTAACCATATGCGTGTGGGTTTCCCATCACGACGCGGGCAGTTCCGGCCTCGAGCCCCCATTCAGCACCCTGCACCCGGCCGCTTTCAGGTACGTTGATATGAGTCCAGAGATTCCTCTGGAAGCCATTTCGTGTTTAACGTTTATTTTGGGGACAGAGGGAGACAGAGCATGAACGGGGGAGGGGCAGAGAGAGAGGGAGACACAGAATCGGAAACAGGCTCCAGGCTCCGAGCCATCAGCCCAGAGCCTGACACGGGGCTCAAACTCACGGACCACAAGATTGTGACCTGGCTGAAGTCGGACGCTTAACCGACTGCGCCACCCAGGCGCCCCGCCATTTCCTGTTTAAAACCTCATTACATTCAGAACTGTATTTGTGTGGTGCTCCTCAGAGTTTACTCTAAACTCCCAATAGATCTTACACGATAGCCACTTGGCCTGGCTTGCCGAGGAGAAAGGCCCGGAAGTCTCAGTCCCGGTTACCCTTGGTCCTGCCCTCCTACTTGCGTTCGCAACCCTCCCCCTACCTGCCAGGGTCCTCCCTGCCGCCTCTTTGCAGCCGGCTGCTGAGATGTGACTATGTCTTGCTTTGGATCCCAGCTGGACCGTCTGTGCGTCAGCTCTCCCTTGCTCCTCGAGGCCAGCAGAACCTAGAAGGCTCTCTAGCTTTTCCTGTGTTACCTTTCGTGCCCCGATCGTGGGCCCTGAGAAGTTTCCGGTGTCTAAACTCACCAGTTGGACCATGAGAAATTAGGGGGTTCTCTCTAACCCACCTTGGGCTGCCAGGTCTACCCAGTTTCCACCCGTTGTGGTAACACACAAAAGCTCCACTGTGAGGCTTGTTGGATTCCAGTATCTCAGAGAAGGCTGGTATCGTTCTTCTTTGCTCCTGGATCCCAAATGCCAAAGAAGTTCTCCGTCACCCCCCCCCCCATCTTATAACAAACTGTCCCCATCTTTCCTTCGTCTACCCACGTGACAGGGTCATTTTCTAAATATGCTGGTGAGTGGTGCTGGTGAAGGGGGTCGGTTTGGAACCGGTCTGCCAGTACTGTTGGCCGGACTTGTGAATCACCAACAGGCAGATAACACTCAGCAGTGCTTTCTACGGAGTCGACACTAGCACGAGCCATGCCTTTGGGGGATTATAAAAAGGTATTACGTCTGGGTTGGAAAATTATAAACGATGCCCCTTCACCGTTCTAGGATTCCAGGGCCAGGATTAATGGGGCACCCCCATAGCAGGGGGACCTGAGCTGGCCACGGGCCAGATTTCTGCACACTCTTCCTCCAGAGCAGGGCTGTCCTCCGCGCATGCCCAAGGGGGGTGTTGATCCTTCCAGCCCTATTCACATAAAAGCCTTTAGCCCCCCTAAACTCGCTTGTGTGGCTCATCCTCTAATGAAGTGCATTTGCCTGCAAGCCGCTTTTCAATGCAGAAGAGGTAAGGACAGAGGCAGTGTAAGAGCGATTCTGAGACTTGCCAACAGTCAACCTTTTGATGCTGTGGACCGCTGTGTCTCCTTCAGGGAGGCATCGTGGCCTGGAAAGGACGCCCAAATGAATCAGAGAAGTTTGAAGTTGAATGCCAGTTCTGCCGTGTACAGCAGGGTCACTTTTAGAACCTGGTTTCCCTCACTCACGGCAGGGGTAATAATAGCGTTGGCCTCGTGAGACTCGTGCACCGATTAATGACATAACTATACGCAACGCACCGTTTACCCCTTTAAATCTGCAGGCATCTAACATTATTTTTCTTTAAACATTATCACACTGCAATTATCTGCCTCTACAGCTGAAATATCTAACTCTGGAACGTATCCATGCACCATGTAGCTGACCATTCTTTCAAACTAAGTATCACTTGGAGGGCTTTTTACACGTCAGTTGCGGTTATTTAGCTGCTAAGTAGCCCACTGGCAGTAGGGGGCAGCATTATACATATGTTCCCTATGAGCGGGGACCCTTGCTTTCCAACGTGCAGAGACCGCAGAGACTGGGTCACACAAAGGAATGTACCAACCCTCTTGCAGAGTGCACTCCCTCCGTCTGTTTTCCAACGTGCAGAGACCGCAGAGACTGGGTCACACAAAGGAATGTACCAACCCTCTTGCAGAGTGCACTCCCTCCGTCTGGATTCCAGAAACCTGTCCTTGCAGACCATGCCCTGGATATACCAAAACAGCACACAAGACAGATTCTTGTTCATCTTTTTGTAATTTTGTATCTGTTGAGGTTTGGTCATTTGAATGTGTGCTCCTCTTTGCTTGGAAAGAATGTTCAATGTTGGTGAGCTAGACTCTCTTGTTTTCTATCGCATTTAACTTTACTTATGCCTCACTGCTATATTCCCAGCCACAGTTTAATCTGTTTGACAGAAACAAAAGAAATCAATTATGGAATGTATAATACGATAGTGATTACGGTAGGAGACAGAGCTGTAAGAAACCAAAGCACGTGGTTTGGAGAGCCTTGCTAATAACATGCAAATATGCTGGCAACAGTAACCGTAATAATAATTTACATTTACTGAGCGCTTACTTTGTGCCAGCCACAAAGGGGTGAGTGTATTACACAAATTATGACCTGATTTAATCTTCACAACACCTCAGTGAAGTGAGGATCATTGTCCCCACTTTACAGACGGAAAACTGAGGCTTTGAGAGGGCAAAGTAACTTGAGCCTCCTTCCCCCTGTGTGTGGCCTTTTTAAACAGTTGTTTTATTTTTTTCGCTTGCCTTTTTAGTCTACACTTTTTATTCAAAAAAATCTGAAATTCTATTTTCTCCTGCCTTTTTTTTTTCTTGTTAGGTTTTCTTTAATGTTTATTCATTTTTGAGAGAGAGAGAGAGAGAGAGAGAGAGAGAGAGAGATCGCGAGCATGAGTGGGGGAGGAGCAGAGGAGCATGAGTGGGGGAGGGGCAGAGAGCAAGGGAAACACAAAATTCAAAGTAGGCTCCAGGCTCTGAGCTGTCAGCACAGAGCCCAAACGCTGGCTGGCTGGAGCTCAGGAACCTTGAGATCATGACCTCAGATGCTTAGCCAACTGAGCCACCCAGGGGCCCCTTTTCTTTCAAAGAATGTAGCCCCTTCCCCAAGAGGAGTCTGTGCGGACTCCAGAGCCACGGCCCTGGCAGGGCAGTAATGTCTGTCCCTCTGTCAGCCAGGACTGTGACTTCACGTGGGTCAATTCAACCCACGGCCTGGTCACTAACAGCTCCTATTTCAAAATGGAAAGGGAAAAAAAAAAAATTCAAACCTCCCTCATCCTGTCTTCTTTGCCATGGGAATATACGCAGAAATACTTTCGGCAACACGGAATTGAGACCCAGGGTGCTGTCCTTGTTGTTGTCATTGCTGCTGTCATCCTTTCGCCCGGAATTAAATCCCCTGGACTTCCCGTATGTCTCAGAGCAGCGGTGTTTGGGGGTAATCACAGGAAGGTGGAGCGGGGCGGAGCTCAGCTGCTCTACCATCAGTGGGGGTTCCGGATCTTTCCCCCCTCGCTCCCCTTTCTCTCAATGCCACCCCCTTCTTTCCCAAAGCGTCTGTGGCTTTCTCCTGCCTCTCTGATTTACTTGGTTCTTTCCTGTTCCAGTCCCGCGCTGCTGTCTCCAACGGGACCTACGGAACAGCATCCTTTTGCCAAACCGGCTCGTCTTCGGATGCTTCCTCCGCTTCCCTCCCTCTCTGTCCTCCTGTTGAATGAGCCCCGATGAGTGTTTTGATTTCCAGAACTCCTGCGCGGCCCCTTCGGCAGACCCTGCAAGGAAGGCTCTCCCTCGGCTGGGCTTCATCCCCCCGCTAGGGGGCCTCGGGTCGGCTGGCGGCTGCAGATGGGGTCAGAGCCCGGGTGCACGTGGGGCCTGACTCCCACCACACAGGCGGCGCCTGTGCCATCCGGAAGCAGAGCCACCGTCGGGCAGCAGAGATTGTGCCGCAGCCGCGGGCTCG
The DNA here is from genome assembly GCF_018350175.1 of Felis catus. Taxonomy (NCBI): domain Eukaryota; kingdom Metazoa; phylum Chordata; class Mammalia; order Carnivora; family Felidae; genus Felis; species Felis catus. Next base: position 210,560,501 of record NC_058375.1, on the reverse strand, counting down.
GCCTCCCAGCCGGGGAAGCGCCGCAGCTTTTTCGGCAGCAGCTTTAACAGACTTTGCCACGTCTGCCCTCTCGCTTCGTGGATGCCGGAAAGCAGGGCGCGGGCCACCCGGAATGCCCACGGTGCTGTGGCCCCGGTGGCCATCCGCCGGGTGCTGGCGTCCTGAGTCCCTGCTTTCTGAGCGAGGCGGAGCTGGCCACCCACGTGGTTCACCGGCTCCCTGGTGGTGTTTTCACAGACCCCCCCTGAAGTTTCCGCTCAACAGCTGTTCTTCTAGCCCTCCAGTGACTTGGAAACCTTCTCGTTTCCTGTTTTAATGACTTTTGTTTAAAATGAAGTCCTGGGGGCGCCGGGGTGGTTACGTCGCTTCAGCGTCCGACTCTCGGTTTCGGCCTAGGGAAGGATCTCACGGTCCGTGAGTTCGAGCCCCGCATCAGGCTGTGGGCTGACAGTGTGGAGCCTGCTTGGAATACTCTGTCTCTCTCTGTCTCTCTGTCTCTCTGTCTCTCTGTCTCTCTGTCTCTCTCTCTCTCTCTGTCTCCCCTGCTTGCACTATCTCTCTCTCTCTAGAAATAAACAAATGAACTTAAAAAAATAAATAAATAAGGGTGCCTGGGTGGCTTCGTAGGTTAAGCATCCGACTTTGGCTCAGGTCATGATCTCGCGGTCCCTGAGTTCGAGCCCCGCATCAGGCTGTGCACTGACAGTGTGGAGCCTGCTTGGAATACTCTCTCTCTCTCTCTCTGTCTCTCTTTGTCTCTTTCTGTCTCTCTCTGTCTCTGTCTCTCTCTCTGTCTCTCTCTGTGTGTCTCACCTGCTTGCACTATCTCTGTCTCTCTAGAAATAAAGAAACTTAAAAAAATAAATAAATAGGGGTGCCTGGGTGGCTCAGTAGGTTAAGCATCCGCCTTCGGCTCAGGTCATGATCTCGCAGTTCATGAGTTCAAGCCCCGCGTCAGGATCTGTGCTGACAGCTCAGAGCCTGGAGCCTGCTTCGCATTCTGTGTCTTCCCCTCTCTCTCTGCCCCTCCCCCACTCATGCTCTGTCTCTCTCTGTCTCTCAAAAACAAATAAAATGTTTTTAAAAAATTTAAATAAATAATCAATAAATAAAATAAAGCCCTGCCCAATCATTACTCGGTCAGAAAAAGTGATTGGAGAGAGCAGATTTTCAAAGATAGGCATCTGGGAGTGGTCATCTGATACGGTTGGGTCTGTAACCATTGTAGGATGAAATATTGAGAGTCCACAGCATGGGGGCACTTTGGCCATCCCAGTGGCCCCCGAGAGATCATGCTAGTTCACTAGGTAATGACAATACACTAATAAGATGGGGTGAGCAAGGGCAGGATACCTTGCTATACCCCATCGATGCAAGTGGTTCAGAGATAAATTCCGTTAAATGCAAGGATCTGCCACCTTCCAGATGTTTGTGGGAGATCAGTATTCTCAAGCTTGTTGGGACATAAGCTTCACAGAGAAGAATAAGATGTTGTACCCCGCACTCCATCCAATTAAGAGGCAAAAAGCTTGGTGGGAATATGGAAGGTCTCAACTCATTTACTGAATGACCTCTAAGGCGGCTGACTGAGTGGGACTGAGCTGGGAGCGCCCTCAGTTCTCCAGGCTGCAGTGTGAACAGCCCCACCTCTTGGTTCTTAAGGGTCAAAGCATAATGGATGATGGATAGAGCCTCTAGACAGAGAGACGTGAAGGAAAAATCATTGGGTTTTGAAGTACACCATGGCTTCTTGAAGAAAATCTTCTTTGGAAAAATAGTGCTTGGCTTGCTATGGAGCCCTAGTAGAGGCTAAACCCCTTACCAAAAGACTAGTTGCCTTGTAAATGGAGGCGTCCACCCCGAACTGGATGTTGCCTGGCTCTGTAAGCAATAAAGTCAGGCGTAACCAGCAGCACGCTATCAACAAGAGGGAGCACATTCGTGGGATCCCATTGGAGCAGATCCTGAAGGCATCAGTTCGTTGCATGAACAAACTGTATACCCCTAGGATGTCTATACTGCTCCCCTGACATTTTCTCTTCTGCCCACACCTCTAGCCACGTCAGGAGCTTTGCAGTGGGCTGAAAAAGACAAAAAAATTAAACATGATTGAAATGTGCCTTCATGGGTTGGACGTGGACAGCTGCAGAGTTACAATCCCAGTTAGAAGTAACCGTCAGGGACACTGGGGAGTGAAAAGCCATGTTCGGGACAGAACTCGAAACGGCGCAGCTCAACGTCCACTTTGCCTGAGGTGGGAAAGAGGGCCTGGTGTGTGAGCAATGGCTACCACTTGGAAAAATGTTCAGGGAACTGGAAAGAGAAAGTTGGAATTTGGGGACAAGGAGGTCTAGAGAAGACGAAGGCGGAGGGGATCTCAGAATGGGGCCAGGTCGTGAGAATCTTTATTACGTCCTGTGAATGTTGACCAAAGACGATCCCCCGAGCCCCCAAAATGAAGGTTCTCAATGATGAAGAAAAAAAAAAAAAAAAGAAAGTAAACCCACCCCAGAGCTGTCAGTCCATCTCCTCCCCACCACCCCTGCTTTTTGCTCAATGGGCCATGAGTAAAGTGGCTGTAGAGGCAGGGGTGAAGGGGAAGGAGGGCCCGGGCAGGATTTCTCGTCACCACTGCACTGGCCTGTCTGGTGGGTCCAAATCATCCGCAGCAGCAACCAACCTGGAATCCCATTCTTGTACCATAGACCCTGAGGACCAGGCTGACACCATCAGGTTTATTAGACGGAAGCTTCTCATCATGGAGGGGACGGAAAATCGCCCCCAGTGGAAAAGACACCTACAGTGGGTAAGAATTCTTCTCTGCCTCGCACGCTCCTTCACGCGTCACGATCTGCCCGTGGTGCTGCTGTAGACCCATGTGATGGTGCCAGGAGATGAAGCCTTCGGGAAGTGATTAGGTCACGAGGGTAGAGCCCTTATGAATGAGATTAACGCCTTTAGGAAAGAGGTCCGAGAGAAAACTCCCTAACGCTTCTCCCCATGTAAGGACATAATAAGAGGTCATCTGTAACCTGATAGAGGGCCTTCATCTGCCCACGCTGGCACTCTGATCTTGGACTTCCAGCCTCCAGAAATAAATACATAAGAGAAATAAATGAGAAATACATTTTTACTTTGTCTAAGCTGCCCAGTTGCGGTATTTTGTTAGTAGCCTGAACAGACTGAGACATCATCCTGATATCTAAACAGTGTTGCCTCTGTGGGGCGCCTGGGTGGCTAAGCAGGTTAAGCATCCGACCTCAGCTCAGGCCATGAAGACCTGAGCCCAAGCATTCCATGTCCTTACCACAACCTCACCACCTGGAAGCCACAGGCCTGTGGAGCACTCAGTTCCAGAGCTGGGTGGAAAGTGACACTTGGTTAGATTAGGGTGTGTTGTTCCTGATGTGGTTATTTGCTCTGAACCAACAACCACATTGGGTACTGATTCTCCCATCGTCAGAATGTATTACTCTGGGATCCATAGGCTGGAGACGAGAGTGGCATTTCTTAACATCCCATCTAATAATTCACTGGTGAAAGTTTGCTTATCATCTTTTTACCAGTTGTTCTACTGGTTTAGAGGTCTAAGATCCCAAGGACAAAACTATTCCACCGTTGGACAAAACTACGTTTCCATACCCAAGAACTGCCTTTGACCCCTTGTGGGTTCCTCATGTCCCTGGATAAACAGGTAAAAGAGAAAAGGAGGGTCACCACATTGACTGAGGAGATTAGGTTGGTTTTCATGGAGAAAAGGACTTCCTGTTAAATTAGGCACACAATGGGAGAATATTTCTCAAACCAAGGAATCCTGTGGAATGGCTCTAGATCATGCTCTAGATCAGGTGGTCAAAGTCAATGGAAGACCATGAGAACCAATTTAACAAGGACCTCCCTAAGATTCATGCCCCTCGAGAACCAAGGTTTCAGTTTCCCCCTGAATTAAGAACCCCAACTTGCTGAGGGGGGGGACACAGAACTGGCAGTGGAGTAAGGAAGACAGAAATAGCAAATACTGAATACAGCCACACAACCAGATGCAGAAATGAACACTGTGAGGGTGACATGTTTCCGGTCACCATGCTGTGTCGTATCTTACCTTGTCCCTCCCTTTTCCTACTATTTTACATGGGGCTTGGTTATAATTTTGCCAGTAGGTTATAGCAAAACAACCCAGGCAGAGATCGAACTAAAGGAGGAAAGGCTGACCTCCAGAGGCGATGGCTGACACCGGTAACATTTGGGTGTCTGCTTTGGGGGGCAGGTTGAATGTGTTATTTGCATGAGCGATGGTTTCATGACAATAATGAGGGCATTTTTTGTTGTTGCTGCTGTGGTTTGAAAGTTTATAGGCAGGATGAAGGGTATTCGTGGGTGTGGGGGGGCCAAAGGTGTGGTCTGTGGCGAGCATTGGATAATGTCTCCATCTAGTCCATTCCAACCCCTTGTGTTGGATCAGGCATTACTGCACGCCGGAGGCTGAGAATCCAAGACTGCATCTCCCAGACATCCTTCTAGCACACGTTTTTCCACACGGCCTCGCCACCCTAGACCTCTCTCAAGCAGAATGGGGGGAGAGGTGTCTAAACCCTGATTTGGGCTCTGTTTTCAGCTGCAATATTAAGTGCGGGGGTGTCAGAGTCAGAAGAATGAGAGTGTGAATCCCCTCATCGATTGCCGAATCCTGACCTTCCCAGAGCTGAGCCCCAGCATCCCGTACGTGGAAGGATAACCTCTCCCTGTCGTGAGAAATAAGTGAGATCATGAGTGTAAACCACCTAGTACAGTACCTGGCACACATCGCCAAATGGCGGTTCCTCGTCCCTCAACAATCGACAGATCTGTTTGGCAGTTTGGCAACTGGTCGTATCTTTTCTAGAAACACAGTGAGGTTAAAAAAAAAAATAGTGCAACATCGTAGGAACGGTAAGGAAAGAATTCATGATATTATCTTAACAGGGCATGAAGCCAGGGGAACTATCACGGCAATCTGATTTCTTTTTAGAGGTAGGAAGTTATCTGGGCCAAAGTCCCCTTTAAAATGGGGGGTTAATATCCCACTAAAACTTCGGGACCGCACCACGGCTTTAACCAGATGTGTTTGTTAAGTGGTTTACAGACGACAGAACCGTGTTCTTGGGTAGCTCCCTGCTTCCTCTACCGTCTTGATTTATTTCCCTCTTGGAGTAGAACGTGCTCTTTAATACATAGCAATCGTCTACTGTGTTCTTTTCTTTTCTTTTCTTTTTTTTTTTTTTTTAGCACCTTCCAAGTTAGAGTTCCTAAAATATGTTGTTACATGGTCTCCACTTTCATGTTAGAGCAGAACTGTTGGAAATGCTTGTTCTCAAAATTCACTCACCACGTTAACCTCCAGCAGTGAAAACAATAAAAACTTTAAACCACATTTCTTCACAGTGGAAACCACCACTTTTTGAAACAATGAAGTGAAGTTAGCTTTCAGGGCTGGCTGTCCCACTGATGCTATTGTCCTTGAAATGTTGGTACCTGATTAACCGGAACAGAACAAGAAAGCTATTCATTGGCGGCTAACAAAATATACAATGTGTGACATATTAATGACATAACCTGCTCAGTACTTCCCATACACAGAGCCGAGAAAGGAAGTTCACCTTTGGGAACTGGTTTAGAGGAAAGAAGCAATCTGCTTTCTCTTTAGTTAAAATATTTCATAAGCCCAGTGAAAGTTATATGCAATCCTTGAATATTTGCAGACCATATTCATTTGATTCTTCTAATTTAACCCAAAATATAAAAACATTGAGCAGATATTTAGGTGGGCACCTATATAAATATAGTACATAGATATTCTTTAATATATGTATTAATTCCACCCATTAGCAGGTGATAGGATGGAGGTAAAGGAAAGAACAGGGAATAAAACAGACAATTAAAAAAAAACAGAGTTAGATGGTTAAAAAGAAGGGAAAGGAGGCATTAAAAGCAGACAAAGAGGGAGGGAATTACGTAGGGCATATGAGCAAAGGGAGAAAGAGAAGGAAAGAAAAAGAGAAAGAGACAGGTTGACTCTGAAATATAATAGGAAACGTGCCAAATAATCTGAATCCAAACAATCTGAATAGGTCCTGGGAGCGAGGGATCATGAGTGTAGGAATGAAGCTGCCATTTCTCTTTCCTTCCTCCTTGCCACATCCGCGGGTTCACCGCTGCGTCCCTCGTGCCTAGTTCAAGGACAATAAACCCTTGCTCACTAACTGAATAAGGATCAGGAATCATCACAGAACCACACAAGGTCACTTGCCAAGACCTTGGAAAGGTGCTCTCGTCCAGAGGCATGGTTCGACTTACCTTGGTTCTTTCCAGGAATAAAGAATTCACTTCTCAACGCAGTTAGAGATAGCTTTGTTCTAACAGGATAAATCTTCAGTGTCCACCAACAGTCCAGCCCTGGAGACCAGACTCAGCAAGTCTAATAAATCTTCTACAGGACAGCCCATGGGAAGCCAGCTCTATGTGCCCTTCAAGGTACCTCGAAACCCTGCACACCCTCTTCTGCTTTTCCAGGTATGGCTCATTCTCTGCTTGTGGTCTGAACGCCACAAGGGAAAAGGGCTGCTGCCTCCCTCATTCTAGAGCCTACCAGTGCGATGCTGTATCTTCAATTCCGATGATTTTCTTTGGGCAGCCCCGTGGTAATTGGAAGAGCTCACCCTGGAAGGGCAGGTTACACTTTGCATGCCTCACACTAAAAGACAGTCTCCTTCCCCTTCTGAGGGTAGAAAGCTCTGGAAGCTTGTTCAAACAGGATAAGAACCTTTGTCTTCGTCTCAGTCGACACAATTGTGCCGACTCTCTTTCCCACTAGGGATGCTCCAGAGGTCTCTTTTTCTCCTGTGTCTGCCCTTCACAAGGGTCCCGCTGGACTCATGCTAATTGCCAGGGTATCACAAGCCTCTACACCGGCCTCATGACTCCACAGCATGAACCCAGGCGACTGAATCAACCCTCGTCCTCTCTCCTGTAAAACCAGGATAATAATGGTGTCAACCTCTTGGCATCCTTGTGCGTTCTAGCGATACGTGCAAACCCTGGAACAGGACTGGGCACTCAGGAGGTGCTCAGAAAGCATTAGCTTCTATTACAACACTTACTCTGCTTCTAAAAAAGCCGACCTGATTTATAAAGTCACACTGAAGAGTAGCTAGCTGACTATTGGCTACAAGTGTCATTTGCCAGATTCCTTAATATTGGGCTTGTGAAAGGGCATGCAAAATTTTGTGGATACAAGCATTTATTCCCTCTTATTCTCAACTCTGGCAGCATATTAGAATCATCTGGAATTTTTTATGGTTTGCTTTTTTTTTTTGAGAGCGGGGGAGTGGCAGACAGTGAGGGAGACAGAGGATCTGAAGCAGGCTCCGCGCTGACAACAGAGAGCCTGAAGCAGGCCTCGAACTCGCAAACTGCAAGATCATGACCTGAGCCGAAGTCGGATGCTTACCCACTGAGCCACCCAGGCGGCCCCAGATAATTCTGATACAAGTAGTCTGGGGTGGGGCTCAGGCATTGCTCCCCAAGCAAGTGTACTCATGGACATCGGTGAGAACCACTGATGCATAGTAAGGTCTTTAACTAGAATAGACAGCAGATCGTTTTGTGGTTTAAAACACAACAACAAAACAAAAACATATGTCAACCACCTCCTTTCCACAATCTTTGATCAAGGGGCTGAACTGAAGCCAAGTGCCTACACATTTCTAAAAGGTGATTCTGATGTGCCCTGGAGAACCAGGGGCCACCAAATTTTCATCACACCTGTGATGAAGAAAGGTTGGCTCCCAAACAGAAGTCTGAGCTGTGGTTTCTGCCGGGGATGAGGTTCGCCCCCATCCAGACCTCTACCTGGACCCAGAATACTTGCATTCAGCCAACCCCCCCCCAGAGGTGGGGGGGTGGGGCAGCCCAGGGTGGAAGGGGCCACCAGGAATGGAGAGAGCCCTGGGGCCTCTGGCTCTTTCTTTCCCAGTTGGGCCAATCAACAAGAACTGCTTTCACCCCTGAGGATTCGAAAAATCAGGAGAAATGGCTGGAGCCATGACGTCCCTTCTTTATCTGTATCCAGGATATTATAGGTTGACCGACAGAGCCTGAAGAAAGTGGTTTCTGTTTCTGTCAACATATGCATCTGAGGCCGGATTTCCAACAGTAACTGACACACATTAAATCCAGGAAGAGGAAGACGATTGTCACCTCGTTTCACGCCGCTTCAGGTATAAATGTGCCAATCGACAGGCTTTTATCAAAGAAGAACCACACTCAAATAAAGTAAAATAAACGGTCGTGTTGTTCTGTATTTTTATCTGTTTGCATTCTGTAATATGTTCTCTTTTTTCGAAGGGACATTTAGAGATCAACGTGATTTTGCTCCCTGTGCTTTCTTGAGACGAGTGTCCGCTGCTCTGAAATTATTCTTCTCATAGTTAGGAGGTGAAAATGTTCTTTATTAAATGAGATGATGGCATAGTTGCTTGTTCATTTGTCTTTAATTACTTTGCCTTGAAAAATCAAGAATTGATAACTCTGTGTTCCTCAATCCCCCTTCACTGTGAATCCCCTACATCTTTTTTCAAACCAATCGGTGAAATCCCAGAATCTGGGAACCAAGTGGTTTCTACTAGGTGCTCATCAAAGTACTGAGATATTCAAATATACAAAGTATATGGAGAACTGAAGCAATATACAAAGAGTAGGTGTGGAGTAGGACTCTTAACAAAGTGCCCCAGACAGGTTTTTGCATATGGAAATCTGACTACCAAATTAGAGATAATTGCATTTTTAAAAGGGAAATCTCTTTACCCAGATAGATCTACCATACCCAGATAGACATACCATAATGAAAGGAGGAGCCAAATGATTAAATTGGAGGGAAGTGAGGACTAGTGAATTTGAAAAGTGCTTCTTTGGGGGCATCTGGGTGGCTCCGTCAGTTAAGCAACCGACTTCGGCTCAGGTCATGATCTCACGGCTCTGTGCTGACTGACAGCTCGGAGCCTGGAGCCTGCTTCCGATTCTGTGTCTCCCTCTCTCTCTCTGCCCCTCCCCCACTCACACTCTGTCTCTATCTCGCTCTCAAAAATAAATAAACATTTAAAAATTTTCTTTAAAAAAAAAGAAAAAAAGAAAAGTGCTCCTTTTGAATAATTAAAGAAAACAGGGAAGACTATACTATGTTGGATAAATGATGGATGGATGGATGCATGTGTGGAGGGAGGGGGGATGGATGGATGATGGAGAAAAGAATAAGGGCTAGAAACAGGAAGACTAGAAAGATTTTGGAATAGGGAGACAATGAGATGAAGAGAGGAGGAAGGGGACAAGAAATATGAAAGTGTATAGATAGCATGGAGGAAAGAACACTGCGAGCTACTCTACAAGTGAATTAAATGGTCCTCATGTCCTCAGTTTCCTCATCTGAAAACAAGCGAATTGGTTCCAATTATCTCTAATATCCTTTCCAGGGGTGGCATTCTCTGTGTCTAAGGAGAGGTAGACAAGGAAGACAGAAAAGGAAGAAAAACAGAAGAGAAGAGGTTCAGTAGTTCCAAAGTGCTAAGCTATGTATTAATCCCTGTAACAAATTACCACAACCTTAGTGACTTAAAACATCGCTTTACTCCCTTACTGTTCTAAAAGCTGGAGGAGTCCTAAAATCCAGGCAGCCCTCCTGTGTAGTTCTCACGCAAGCTTTGATTCAGTGGCACAATCTGCTTTCATGTTTCGGCCCTAGCTTCTTCTATCTGTGGTTCCCAAGAATGCCTTGGTGACGCGGCTGTCAGATATAGCAAATAAAAATCCAAGATGCTCTATTAACTTTGAATGGCAGATAATCAGCCCATAGTACTTTAGGTTAAGTCTGCTCCAAATATTGCCTGCAACATAACAATGCTAAGAAAAAATACGTTGCGTATCTGGAACTCAAGATGAACTGGTTGTCCTCTATTTTCCCTGGCAACCTTCCTTGGGAGAGCGTACCCATTTCAAACAGGCAGATGGGAAACCCAGCATGGGTAATTACACTCTCAGAGAAGTTTATGGTCCCGGGCAAGCTGAAAGCTTGTTCAATAGTAAGCAGCTTCTCACGTTGGACCTATGCTCAGACCAATTTCTTCCCCCTCATTCCACCAGAGACTCGAGTCCCTTCCAACCTGCTTCAAATGTGAAGCTGAGCAGATTACCACTCTTTATAATTCCCGCAAACTCCCGCAAACTCATGTTGCCGGGGAGTCCCTGCCCCCAACCTATTCTGCAGCCTTAAGTGTTACTCACTCCTCCTCTCTTCCCCAACTCCCTCCACACAGTCTTCCTCCAGCCTCTCACATAAGTCTTTGAGCCAAAATGGGGTTCATTTGCACTTGCATTGTCAACGAGAGAAGGAGAAATGTCACAATCACCACAAAACGAGCTGAACACCTCCTAAGTTAACACCCAGAACCAAGCAGGAAGGGCTGCAGGTAAATCCTCTTACTGTCTGGTGAATTTCCTGTTCCTTTCCAATTCTCTGTGGATTCAGAGTCCGGGCTCTTCGTCGGGCTCAAGCAGTTTTTGTGAGCATCTCCAAAAACTTAGAAAAGAGACTGAATATGGAAAATAGTGCAAAATAGGAATTTGTTTAAAGGTGAGTGGTTTTTAGGCTTCCGTTTATAAAATGGTCTGACCCAGTTTTCAACTAGGTCAAGATGTGGTAGACTGAGTTAAATCGTGAAAGGCACAAATTACCCTAGAGCAGAGGAAGATTTTTGTGAAGTCACTTCCTAGCTGCTCCTTTAGCTTGAGTGGAACTGGCCTTTCCAGTTGAGGGAGTGTCCTGCCCCCGGGAAAAGTGAACTCATCATTTTCCCATCCTCCTCCCAACTGTGACCAGGCCGCCTGTGCCTTCCTGTTTTAATGACTTGGAGTGACCCTAAATGATTGGCATTGTGGTGCTTTTCGTCTTTCATCTTTTGTTTCCTTTTTCTTTTTTTCTTAGCAAAGTAAGAAGTAAAGACACTGGAAACTTAGAAAATCTAACCATTTTCATCTTTTTTTCCTTCTGTCTTCTCTCTGATATCACAACTCGTAAATATTGCCCCCACTGACCTGGTCGTTTCCCCAAGCATCTATGAAAGGGCGGGCCTACGCCAGCCGACTCCATCTTGTTCTGTGTCCTTCACCTTGACCACACCTCCTCCCCTTGAGTAAACCCTCCCTCACCTGCCTAACAGGACTCGGACCCTTCCCCAGGACCCTTCCCCAGCCAATCAGCTGAGGCCATAGCCATCACCTCACCAACTGCCCCCAGGCCCCAATAAAACCTTTGTCCTTTTGAAACTCACTCTCTTTCCCTGGTATCTCACCGCTGTGTCGGTGCAGGTAGGGGATTGAGCTTGAGCTAGCTCGAATAAAGGCTCTTTGCTTTTGCATCGGACTCGGCTCCCTAGTGGTCTTTGGGGATCACGAATTCTGGGCATAACATCTACAAATGAGTAAATTAATTGGACTTTTCTCTTATGACCATTGTTGGCTGTTGGGCTTTTTTCCCCCTAACTTCTATTACTTGGTTTTGTTGAACTTTGAAATATAAGCCCTCTTGATTTCCTGTAAATATTTGTTCTTTTAAAAACTAAGCCTCATTTTATTCTTACCCCATGAACTTTTAATTTCCCGATTCCCGTTAGACATTTCTGATCGATTTCTCTGTTTTCTGTTAAAACTTTGTTTCTCAATTCTCTTTCATGTATCTTTCCCCTTCCTTCACCTGAGAGGAAAATGCTCTTAACAGCCTGCCTGCCTTCCTTTCTCTCACTCTAGTCCTTCCTCATGTTTTTAGTTTTTATACATTTTATAAATGTTTCCCTCAGATTTCCTCCCGACTCATTCCCTACCTGCCTTTCTCCTTTGTGTCTATGCCTCAATTTTCCCTTTGAAGTTTTCCTTCGTTTCCTCTTTTTTCTTTAGGTCTTCATGTTCTTGCTTCATGACAAGAATGCATTTATTTTGGGGAAAAAAACTTCTAGTAAATCTCCTATAAGCAAGCGGGACATTTGTCATCTGACCTTCCTTGCCTGCCCCTTATACTCTCACACATAAACCTGGAGTCTCAGCCATCATTCATTTTCCGGGATAAGTTTTACCTCTGCCCAGAATGCTTTCCTGTTTTCTCTAACTTATCTCCTGCTGTTCCTCCAGTGCCCGTGCAGGACATCACCTTTCCATGACCTTCCTAGCCTGGTTAGTCAAAAGTCATGTCTACTTCTGTCACCCCATGGGTTTAACTTCCTTATCAGTAAAAATTCAAGGTGGGGTTATAAATTGACGTGTTCTTTTTTCCTCTTTATCTTTTTTGAGAGAGAGAGAGAGAGAGAGAGAGCAGTGGAGAGGGGCAGAAGGAGAGAGAGAGAGTGAGAGAGAGAATCTTGAGTAGATTCCATGTTCAGTGTGGAACCTGACATTCAGGTCAATCCCACAACCTTGAGGTCGTGACCTGAGCCAAAATCCAAAGTCATATGCTCAACCAGCTGACTCACCCGGGTGCCCCTAAATTGACCTGTTTTTAAATTTTTCAGGTATAACAGCATAGGGAAAGAGTGCATAAAACAAATATGGAGTACATTGAATAATAATTTTTAAAAATCCAGAGAGCCTCCACCTGCGTTAGCACCCTTCTAGGTCTCAAGTATCCTTTGTCACACAGACGGCTTACCCCTGAAGATAACTGTTATCCTCTCCCTTTAGGCTAATCACGTCCTCACTTATCCGAAGCAGGCTCCAGGCTCCGAGCTGTCAGCACAGAGCCCGCCGTGGGGCTCCGAACCCACAGACAGTGAGATCATGACCTGAGCCGAAGTCGGATGCACCCAGGCGCCCCTCCTCACTCTACTTTAGAGTTTTACCACTTTCGTATGCCTGCTTAAGCAACAACATTTAATTTTTCCTGATTTCGAATTTTATAAAAATGGGATCATCCCAGGGGTAGGGCACGAAGATCCCTGCCTTTTGTCTTGTTTCTTGCGCTCAGTGCTGTGTTTGAGATTCCAGGCTATTGCGTTTAGCTGTGGTTTTGCTTAGGTTCCCTTCCGTGCACATTTTCCATGGCATGAGAGCCCACAATTTATTCATTCACTCTAAAGTTGATGGACCAGTTTGGAACTACTGTAAACATTGCTGCTGCAGACATTCTTATACAAGAATCCTGGCACATGTGTGCATGTATTTCTCCAAGTCAGAAATGGGACAGAATCGCTGAGTCACAGAGCATGCTCCTGTTCAGCTTTGGTAGGAAATGCCAAACGGTCTTCCAAAGAGGTGGTAGCAATTTATATTCCCACTGGAAGTCCGTGGAAATTCCTTTTGATTCAGAGCCTCACCTTCTTTGCCCATCTGATGAGCAGGAATGGGCATTTTCATCTCTCTATGCCCAGAGCTACCCCATTGACTGGTTTCTAGAGGGTGTCCCCATGCATTTATTAGTATATGTGCTGTCGAAGCAAGAACTCCCATGGATTTATTAATTCATAAAACTCCCTTATGTTTTATGTTTCATTCCAGACTTATGCCGTGTCTGACAATTTTCCAAGGACCTACCTTAGGAGAACTGGGGTTAAGCATGCATGGAATGACAACTACTCTGAAAACTTCTTTTCTTTGACACGTAAAGGCTTTGCTCCACCAGCACTGCTGGGGCATAGGACGAAGTTTGTAAAAGCCTCTGTGCAGGGGATGGGGGGGTGGGGGGAGGTAGGGGGGTGGGGGAAGGGGGCTGTGGTGCATCCCATGACTCCAGCCCTAAGAGAAAGGATGGTCAGCACTCCACATTCCTGAGCTCAGGAGGGGCCTTTCCATTCCAGAAGTTCTGGAATCAAGAGATCTGGGCTTTCCAGGGACTTTCTGTGGAGTTCTGCTACCCCTGGAGGCAGGATGCCGGCAGAATCACTCATTTCTACCTACCGCCTGGGGCCCCTCCTGAAATTCTCGTCCCGCCCATTAATAGATGCTCAGCAGTAAATTTTCTAAAATTACAAGTTTCTATGGATTGATTTTTAAAATTGTTTTAATGTTTATTTATTTTTGAGAGAGAGAGAGAGTGCAGAGGAGGGGCAGAGAGAAGGGGGAGACAGAGGATCCGAAGCGGGCTCTGCGTTGACAGCAATGAGCCCAATATGGCACTCAAAGTCACAAACCGTGAGATAATGACCTGAGCCAAGCACTTAACCTACTGAGCACCCAGGCCCCCCAATTTTTTTAATTAAATAATGCAAAAAAGAGACCCTTTGGGCCCTACCTAGCCCAAGAGAAGTATGTCTCTTCATACTTCTTTGGAGATTATTTACCGGAGAGGTAGTAGAAATGAGATGGAGGGTGCCCCGTGTGGCTCAGTCGGTTAAGCGCCCGACTTTGGTTCAGGTCATGATCTAGTGGTTGGTGAGTTTGAGCCCCGCGTCAGGCTCTGTGCTGTCAGCTCAGAGCCTGGAACCTGCTTCGGATTCTGTGTCTCCCTCTCTCTCTGCCCCTCCTCCCCCGCTCATACTTTGTCTCTCAAAAATAAATAAATGTAAAAAAAAAAAAAAAATTAGAACTGTTCAGGGATTCTTTTTTTAAATGCCAGTGTAAATCCCATTTAAAAACAAGTGTTCCCCTTAATTTAGATGTTAATTAAATGTATGAGTCAATGCTCTATAATGTTTTAAAATGACGTTTGGTTAGGGCTCCTGTGAGAAGTTGGTTTACAATTCTCATTTGAAAATCTTTTCCACATTTGACATTTCCTCTAGAAATACTTGGACAACGTGTGTCTGAAAAGGTTCCTCAAATTGAACGTTAAGTACATGCCCATCAGAGAAGTTATTTAAGAACTTCCTCCAAAGTTGGTAGGAAAAGCGAATGCCATTAGAAAATTGTGAATTTTTGCAACACTCTCAGAAAATGAGGTTTGAGATGGAAAGAAAGATTCTCCAGGCTCAACCCTCCCTGTTATCAGCCCCTGGCAGCCTCACCCAATTCCTTCTTAACTGATGAATGAATCCTTCTTAATGAATGATAGTTATAAGTCAATGAAACAAAAAATAGATTAAAGCTTCACTCAGAATGATCACATGTGCCCTCATAGTCAGCCATACTGTTTTTTAAAAGTCAAGAAATAGGCAACTTTTTGCAAGAAGGGAATGTCATCAGTCAGGGGGAAAAAACACATGAGCGAGTAGCAGGGGCTTTGTAGAAAAGAAATTGCCAGGGGCGCCTGGGTGGCGCAGTCGGTTAAGCGTCCGACTTCAGCTCAGGTCACCATCTCGCGGTCCGTGAGTTCGAGCCCCGCGTCAGGCTCTGGGCTGATGGCTCGGAGCCTGGAGCCTGTTTCGGATTCTGTGTCTCCCTCTCTCTGCCCCTCCCCCGTTCATGCTCTGTCTCCCTCTGTCCCAAAAATAAATAAAAACGTTGAAAAAAAAAATTTAAAAAGAAAAAAGAAAAGAAAGAGCACTGGGCTAGAAATCTCATAGTTCACATTCTAGAATCTTCTCGATATCCACTTGGACAAGCTCCCTAAGCCTCATTTTCTATACCTAGAAAAAGAGTTAAATTAAATAACATCTAACATCACAGGCAGGCTTTAATTTCTGTGAAAGATTGATACTGAGGCCCCAGAATTAATAAAGCAATACAACTTTTTTATAAATCAGAAAAGATCATAAAATTTTACACTCTCAAAAGATAAAACTTTTTGCAACAATAACAAAATCACCACACACTTACCAGAATAGCTAAAAAAAAAAAAAAGTTTTTTTTTTTTTATGGCATCAGTAAATATTGGCAAGGATGTGGAACTTTCCTACATGGTTTGTGGGAATTTAAAATGTTATAACCATTTCAGAAAAAAAAAAATATGGCACTTCCTTATAAAACTAAATATATATTTACTCTCTGACCCAGAATTCCATTCCTAGTTAATTTATCCAAGAAAAATGAAAATGTATGTCCACAAAAATACTCTACAAGAATATTCATAGCAGCTTTCTTCATAAAAACCCTAAACTAGAAAGATCTTGGATGTCCACCAACAGGTGAATGGATAAACAAACTGTGGTATATCTATACAATGAGCTATTACTCAGTAATAAAAGAGAAATAAAGTATTTCTTTAATATTTTTTTCAATGTGTATTGAGACAGAGCTTGAGCGGGGGAGGGGCAAAGAGAGAGGGAGACACAGAATCTGAAACAGGCTCCAGGCTCCAAGCTGTCCGCACAGAGCCTGACGCGGGGCTCTAACCCACGGACCGTGAGATCACAACCTGAGCCGAAGTCAGATGCACAACCGACTGAGCCACCCAGGCGCCCCGAGAAATAAAGTATTAATACATACTTCAGTCTGGATAAATCCCCAAACCTTGCTGAGTAAAAGAAACCAAACACAAAAGAGAATATATCTTGATAACAGATTAGATTACACAAATGTATGCATTTGTCAAAACCCATGGAATGGCACATTTAAGATGTGTGCATTTTGTTTCGAGTAAATTACTTAAAAAAAAAAACTGGAGTACTGGAACAAATATCAAACCACACTTCCTGATATGCAGGCTGAAATAGTTGGGAGTGGAGTGTGCTAATGTCTGCAAGTCATTGGAAATGCATCAAAAACATGTCAGATTGATGATGGAGATGAGCAGACTTAAATGTCTATCATGATATCTAGTTATCATATGGGTGTTCACTGTACAATTGTTTCCATTTCTATGTTTGAAAAACCTTATAACAAATGCTAGAGAAACAAATCAATAAGAAAAAGGAAAAGGAGATAATTCACCTAGTCATTGGTCAAATTGATAACAACACAGAGAAAAACATTTATTTCAAGTGATTTGTAACACAGCAGCCTATATAAACCTAGTGGGATATATTCTACATAGGTCTAAAAAAGAAATTATAAACTTCATTTATTGGTTTTATTGTTAAGAACAACATTGCTACTATTTTGAAACTATCTCATAAATACTGTGAGATAAAGCAAGCAAATACATCGTTATTATCAGGAGCCAAGATTGACAGTGCAAAAGGAGAGACCAACACTAAAACCCAAGGATCTAAGTAAAAATTCTGCAATATTAATTACAATTGCAAAATGTAATATTTAATTGGAAATATCTATAGATACTCATATATTTTTAGAAACATATTCCCTAGTCCTTTTTCTGGGAAGATATTAGAAGCAGTACACCCAGTTACAACCAGTACCTTAGAACAAAGATCTTGGTTTCTATATACCGCCCCCACACCCCCAGACACAACTATGATTTCTTGGAGAAATCACAGATTCCAGTTCTGAGGCAGAGAAAGTACAAGATAAGCCTGGGATATCTTGCTGCTGAAACAAGAAATGCGCAAACATCACTGGGTACATGTCAGACACAGGAGTCAGGTTTTAGGACACTAAAACCTGGGCTCCATGAAGCCTAAGGGATTGTGACACACCGAGTAAGTAAATATCCATACTATTACCCAGAGAAAGGAAAGGAAACGTTTGCCATCACTGGCGGTGTCTACCGTACCAAATCATTATCCTGAAAATTAATACCTTTTTGGGAAAATCATCCCCAAGTGCTGAAGAAAAGCTCTTCTTTCCAGAAGAACTCCAACCAGTAATACAGAAGGAATAATAGGAGATTTATAACCACCAGAAATAATTGATTCATGCAGGGACCAGCAGTGGATGTAAAACTGCTACATAAGTTATGTCGTGGATATCGGCATGGTGTCCAAGTATCATCCCACAGATGGCTTACTATTTACAAGGAGAAATACTTCCTTTACAAATAAAGAGATGGCTGTCACCACCCGAGCCAAGCGACCAAATCAGCATCACTAATTGTGGGACAAACTGGCATTATGTGCTTTGTGAAGGGAAGCACGTGATATTAATCTCACCTATGAAATCATGTCAGAAGATTTCACCTGAATCTAGTCAGCTCGTAGGCTTTGCTCCTCCAGGAAGTATGGAGGACAGAGAATAAGTGAAGTTAAAAGACACAATCACCAAATGCCCATGTGCACGTTTATAAAATAATTATTCGAGCAAATTATTCAAACAAATAACTAGCGTAACTGTTCAAAAGAGGTATAATAAATCAACAAGCACAATGTGTAGACCTTTGTTGGAAACTAATGTGAAAGAAAAAACTAGCCAAAACAGATGTGTGGAGCACAATTTTGGGGAAGTATAATATGGATTAGGCACTAGATATATTATAAAATGACTGTTAATTTTATCAGGGGTGATAATTTACCTGTTGATCGTGGAGGATTTCATTGTTTTAGGAGGTGCCTGCTAAATTCTTATGATATGATAGCCTTATATCTGAAACTTACTTTGAATGATTCAGCTAAATAATTCTGGGAAAGACACAGACAGAGATTGAAAAAAGGGCAAGAGAACAATGAGGCAAAATGTTTAAAAGTGTCGAAACTAGTTATTCGATACACGGTGTTGCTCCCAGCCTTTCGAATTTTCTCCACATCTAAAAATTTTTGTAAGAAAAATGTTAACAAAAAGAAGAAACTGTAATGAATAAATTAATGTTTTAGAACTGATAATAGAGAGTATAATTTAGAATAAGGTTAAAATATGGGGCACCTGGGAGGCTTAGTTGGTTAAGCATTAGACTTCGGCTCAGGACATGATCTCGCAGTTTGTGGGTTCAAGCCCCATGTCAGGCTCTGTGCTGACAGCTCAGCGCCTGGAACCTGCCTGTCTCTCTGCCCCTCTCCTGCTCATGGTCTGTCTCCCTCTGTCTCTCAAAAATGAATAAATGTTAAAAAATAAAATAAGGTTAAAATAATATTAATCGAATACACTAAACAAAACCATGATTCCATCCACAGTGAGCAACACAAACGAGGACCTCATGCAAGGATCAGATCATGTTATTCACCCTCTGGTGGTTCAAAGTCAAGTCCCAAATTCCCTTCTGTGTCTCCTGCCATACTCCTGTTTGTAATCCCCACAATGGTCAAATGACTTTGTTCTACTTGATAGAAATGACCTTTGTACGAGGTCCCTTTGTTCTCCCAGTGTGCCAGATACTGGAAATGGACTCACTCAGCCTCCCAACTACCCTCCTTCTTGTCATCGGAGAGGTTGGAAAGCTAAAGACACAGTTTTCAAACCCCTTGCGGCCAGGGTGCTGGGTGTGCCTGTGTGATCTGCCTGTTAGATGTACTCGTTCAAGATTTGGAAGGTAGAAATAAGGCAGGGTCATCTTCACATTCCCCTTTTCTGGTTTTTGCTGTCTGGAGAAACCATGACATCGTGAGGTTTCTCTGCTAGCATCCCAAGTCCATCTCTACCCGCGAGGGTAGGGAGTGATCGGTGCCTCTTGATGAGGCTTTGAGGCTTTCTAATCCCTGGGTTGAAGATCCTGGCACCTATTTTCCAGTTTCTAGATAATCTAGAGGTGGCTGCAGTGGTGACATCAGGGCCACTTCCGGCAGTGGGTGATTTCAATCAATATTCTTGATCCCATGGTGGGTCACTTCTTTATGGTTCTAGAATTATTCCTGGAGACCCAACTTTGAATGCATTCTGTCAACCCTTCCAATAATTTTCAAAGACCTAATTTCCTCCATTGAAACCTTTTTTGATTAAAATACCTACAGTGGCTTCCATTATCCACACTGAACCCTGGAAGGTTTTCTGAATCTGAGAAACATGTATCTTAAAATATAAGATATTTGGAAATAACAGGAATTTACATTTGGTCAGGAATTCCAAAATCTGGAACATCAAACTACCTTGGGCACTGGAATAGAGTACCAGACTCCACCCAAAACCTATAGAATAAGAATCTCTCTGGGTGGAGTCTAGCATGCATTTTTAAAATCTGTCCAGGTAATTATGACGCAATCTGCCTAACACAGAAATCCATGGACAAGCATGCAGGATTTTAAGGTGTAAAGTTTTATAGACATCATGAGATCTAATCTTCCATCTGATGCAAGAATCTCCATACTGACATTTTGATATTTCCCAACCTTCCTCTTCTACAGATTACCTTATCGTCTTCAGCAGTTTATCAACATGGCAGGAACTCTGTGTTAGGAAAAGCCAGCTTTGCATCAAGAATGAAATAACTTCTTTCAAAACCATGCAATACAATCCGTGCCCAGGTTAAACATGTGACTTAGAAATGCACATTTAACTTTACAAAATTGCATATTAAGCTTATAATTGCATAAGATACACTACCAAGCTCTTAAAAAATAGTTTTGTTAGCTTAAAGTGCATTCCAGATACTGTTTATTTACCAAAACAGAGTCTCAAAGTAGTACATTGCAGATTCGTGGAATTATAAGATACAAGATTAGAAGCCATCTTAGAGATGATTATTTTAAAACAGGGACCTGGAGTGAAAGGCACAACTTGAAAATAATGAAATTTTTTGTTTGTTTGTTTTTAGTGTTTACTTACTTTTGAGACAGAGTGCAAGTTGGGGAAGGGCATAGAGAGAGGGAGACACAGAATCTGAAACAGGCTCCGGGCTCTGAGCTGTCAGCACAGAGCCCGACGCGGGGCTCGAATCCACGAACTGTGAGATCATGATGTGAGCCAAAGTCGGACACTTAACCGACTGAGTCACCCAGCGCCCCAATAATGAAATAATTTTTAATGAATGTGTAAATGAATAATGAAAGTACATTTTAGAAAGTGACCTCACAGGCCTTTCCTTTGATCTTTTACTCCGTTGTTAACGTTAAGTGAGGAGTGATGTATTTCATTCATTTGGGGCAGCATTCAGGCCTCTTTTCAAATAAGCGACACTTTATGTTCACTTCTCTACTTAGCCTTTCTTTATTTTTCCCTGGGGCCTCTCTCACCTTGAGATGCTCACTAACCTTACCCGACTACGGGTCCAACTCCAAACTCAGCAGTTAGAGAGTTGATTAAAGACGGAAAAGAAAACAGAGCAAAATAAAATAACAGAAGCTTCACAGCAATCTGTGGTTCCGCAAAAGGTAAGAGGTCACGGGTATGTGTGCAATGAACTTCAATCAGAAAGCCAAGGTGGAGGGGCGTGTTTCTTCTAACATCGCCGGTGAGAGCCTGAGACATAATTGACAATGGAAGCCCATCTGCTCTCAATATTCTGACTCTGACAATGACACCGGGTTGCTTCTTTCTTTTTTTTTTTTTAATGTTTATTTATTTTTGAGAGACAGAGAGATAGAGCGTGAGCAGGCGAGGAACAGAGAGAGGGGGAGACACAACCTGAACCAAGGGTTCCAGGCTCTGAGCTGTCAGCGCAGAGCCTGACGTGGGGCTCGAATTTGTGAGCTGGAAGACCATGACCCAAGCCGAAGTCAGACACTTAACTGACTGAGCCACCCAGGTGCCCCCGGGTTGCTGCTTTCTACTGATGACAGAGGTAGACCACAGATATGCCCAAATTCCTTTTAATTTCTTATCCCTCTTTTGGGTATCAACTGCACTGAGTTCTCTGAAATTAAAGACCTCATGTTAAACGAAAATCACCGATGTATGGTGTTGTACAGGAGCAGGCCAAGTTCACAATCATTCATTAACTTGGCAGGTATTCTTGGGTTCCCAGCATGTGACAGGCACTCTGCTGAGCTCTGACATAGAGTGGTGAACAAGGTCCTCGGTTTCTGGGTATGTGACATGTGCTTGGAATGCTACCATTAATCTGATGATGGTCTCATTCTCTTCAATAAAGACATGGGTTTGGGGACCAAGTTGACATGGGCTCCGTTCCCAACCTTACCTCTTGCTGACCATGTAATTCTGGGTATTTGTCCCACCTGGATGGCTCTGTCTTTCTGGTGCCCATGGTGGACAAGTCCAATACAGCATTACTTTGAAGCAGGGAGTGACCTGATCCCATTGCGTACGGAGAGACAGCTCACTTATTTCCTTTAGATGAAGAAGGCCAACCCTTGGGGAAGAAAACATTTTTCTTGCTTTAATCGACTTTTCCTTAATCAACCCCCCAGTTTAAAGACCTTTTTAAGATAGGACTCCTCTAGGCTGACTTTAACCTCCACAGAGATAAACAGATCTGTTCCCTTACTCATGAACTTTTTCCAGGAACCAAATTCACTTCACCGTCGAGAACCAGCTGGGCACTTGTAGAAATAGAGATTCGTGGACCTCACTCTAGACCTAATAAATCAGAATCTCTAGAAATTTCTATTTTTAACAAGTAAGAGATGAAACCCGATAGTTATTTCCATTCTGCTTCTATTTTTAAGTAAGTCTAGATATTTCATCAAAACTTTAGATAGCATTCATTTTTAAATGTTTTTCTGATTATGAAATTAATATGTGTACATGGTAGAGAAGTTTTCAAAAAGAAAATGAAATGTTAAGATGAAAACAAAATGTACCCATTGTTCCAAGGCCTAGAATTAAGAAACATAATCAGATTGGTGTTTCATTTTTCAATTCTTCTATGAATATGCATATATATTTTTATAATATATATGATACACAAAAAGATATATATATAATATATTGAAATATATATACAGATATATCCTTTTATTTATATTTTTATTTATATTTATATAATATGTAAGCATGTTTATACATAATTTGTTATTTATAAATATAAATTTATAATGTATTTATATGAATATATTTATATTTTATATATATCTTATAAAATATATATAAAAGATATATATAATACATATAAGATATATAACATATATACAATATATATTTTTATAATTAATGTAAAAATATAATCCTTATGGGGCGCCTGGGTGGCGCAGTCGGTTAAGCGTCCGACTTCAGCCAGGTCACGATCTCGCGGTGCGTGAGTTCGAGCCCCGCGTCGGGCTCTGGGCTGATGGCTCGGAGCCTGGAGCCTGTTTCCGATTCTGTGTCTCCCTCTCTCTCTACCCCTCCCCCGTTCATGCTCTGTTTCTCTCTGTTCCAAAAATAAATAAAAAACGTTGAAAAAAATATATATATATAATCCTTATATTTTTATAATATATATAAAATCAAACAATCAATACTGTTTCTTTTCTTGTAGATTTTCTGTTTCTATGTATATATACTCTGAACACATGCCTGATTGGTATTTTACAGAAATAATTTCATTTAACTCTTATTTATTGAGAATCCCCTCTATGTACTCACTCTTTTAGGCGTTGGGGATACAGTAGTGAGTATCTGGGGATACAAGTAGAAAGAAATGTGCACCAATGAACTTACATTACAATATCAGAATGTGCTTGAGAAACTAGCCGACTGATACATAAATGGATAAATATCGATGATGCAAGGGGCAGGAATGATAATATTTGAGTGTCTATGAGGTGCTGAGAACAGTTCCCACCATAAATTCATTTCATCCTTATAATAACCACTAGAACAGCACATAGCAAGCGCTAGAACTACCCCCACTTTATAAATGTGGAAACGGAGGCACTAACTGCTTGCCGGTTCATCTGAGTAATTTACAAGGTGCTAAGAAATAGGTGGGAAGACAGCCTGGATCAGGTGGCCAGAAACGGGGTGACACATCATAAGGTTTCGGTTGGCAGGCGAGGAACGGAAGCCAGACAGGTTGAAAGAAAAGGTGGGAACCAAGAAATCAGAGACCTGCATGAGATTAAAGCACAGCAGGTGCACGGAAATGGGATTAGGAAGCCAGCGAAGAGGTGGCGGTCTCAGAGAGGAGGCAGTCAGCCTGCCTGGGTCGCTCCATGCTGTTGGGGGTTTCTAGTTGGTTTTCCTGGGAGACAATATTTTTACATGCCCCTCGTCCCCGGTCTGTCGTAAAGCGGAAAACACTCCTTCACGGCAAGTGACGTTTCCACCTAGGCTGACTCATCCGCAGGCAGGTTTCACATCTGGAGATTGTAGAGCCGATTTTGTACAGTGGGGCAGGGGGTCAGGCCCAGGCAAGGTCAGAGCCCAGCCGAGCGCGTGGCTGCGGCAGGAAGACACAGGCGGTGAGAGCAAACCTGAACCCTGCCCCGGGAGCCTTGGGGGCGGAAACTGAGGCAATGGAATCCCTTCCACTCGTGAAACGCAGCTTCCCAGCCAGAGGGGACTGCACCCACTGGGCCCAGCCCGGGAGCCACGGCTTGGCAAACCTCCACCTAAGGGGAAATAAAAAGCACAACGTTGTGACAAACGTCTGCCTCCGCCCACATCACAGCGGGAGTTTGTTTCTCCAAGAAACAGACTTTTTAAGTCATTTTGATACCCCCTCCCCCCCAAAGTCTACAAGGTTCTATATTCTAACACTTGGATACATTCTAAAGTGGCAGAGCACACAGGGGACTCTGAAGACGACCAAGAGCCAGAAGAAAGAAGCAACGTTAGGAAGCATCAAACACCACGGGTGCTGCTGTCCGCGGCGCCTGGGTGGCTCAGCCAAGTTAAGCTTCTCTCCCCGCCCCCCGCCCCCTCACCCCGGCTTAGGTCATGATCAGGTCATGAGCTCCCGTTAGTGAGTTCCAGCCCGGCATCAGGCTCTGTGCTGACAATGTGGAGTCCGATTCGGATCCTCTGTCCCCCTGTCTCTCTGCTCCTCCCCCCCATCCTCTCTCTCAGAAACAAACATTAAAACATAATAATAATAACACCACTCGTTGTTACCGTCTTCACTGACACAGAAACATCTTTATGCCTGATGCCTGCTCAGAACCTGAGACCAGCTGATTCCATCATATCTCACGAGACTGTGTGACACTAGATGAATTCTTTAATTCCTTTGATCCTCAGTTTCTCTACCTGCAAAACAGACCCAAAGGTAGTCCCTACCTCTTGTTTAAATGAGAGAATACCTCAGCAGTCTTAGCAGCCTATATTAGCACCTAAGCTTACTAGTCTAGATATTATTGATGATAGGACTGCTACCCAATCCCAAATCCTTGCATTCGTCTGTCCTTTCCCAGACCGCTCATGCTCCCACTCTAATTCTGTGTTGTGCCTCCAACTCATGTCCACGATGGCCCGCTCTGGCCTCTCCTGGCAACTCTTTCCTGTTCTTCCATCCTTCGCTCCTCTAGCTCCTTGCCTGTATTGAAAACTGAGTGTCAGGCAAGGACATCACTCCCCCTCTGGTCTTCTCTGACAAGCATAGGGCCGGGAGCAGGTTGAGACAAGCATTCCTGTGCCTCCGTGTTGGCACCTCTCCATTCCTCTACACTTTCCCCATCACCCCCTTTGAAGTGCATGAGGTTAACACATCCCCTTTCCCTCACCACCCCCAGCTGCCAGCTGAAGGTCTGGAACAATCCTTCACATTCTGTGAAGACTTTGGCACAGGCCTACAGTCGCTTCTTTCATTCCTGTTGCTACATCAAGGTAGGCAACTTTACACCTGCCTGGCCTAATGTCACTTATAAAATGTCCCCCTGCTCCAATCAAGCTTCATCTCAGCCTCTATTTGTAAGTTGGAGTTAGGGAACATGCTCAATGACACCATATGCAGGCAATCAACAAAATCCAGAAGGTAAGAAACTACAGAACAAATGTCCTGGTTTCTCCAAAACATTAATTGCAGAGGTGAGGGTGTCCAGAAACATAGATTAAAAGTAAAAAGAAACAAATCAAACAAACGCAGTGGTGTGGCCCTTCTCTGGATTTTCTTTTTCTCTCTCTCTCTCTCTCTCTCTCTTTTTTTAATTTTGACAGGGAGAGAGAGAGAGAGGGTGTGAGCAGAGTAGGGGCAGAGAGAGAGAGGGGGAGAGAGAGAGCAGCCTCCACATTTTCAGCACAGAGCCCGGTGCAGGGCTCAAACGCATGAACCGGGAGATCATGACCTAAGCTGAAATCAAGAGTCAAATGCTTAACCAACTGAGCCACCCACATGCCCCTGGATTTTCATTCAAAAAAAAATTCAACTGCTAAAATATATATAAATAAATAAAAACAATTTTGGCGGCGGGGGGGGGCGGACAAACAGGGCTTTCTTTTTCAAACAGGACTATTTCAGTATTGACCAGGTATTTGGTAATATTAGGGAATCAGTGTTGATCTTTAAATCTATGATCTTGAAATTGTTCTTGCATTTCAAATATATATTTATAGACAGAGTAATTTGGTGTCTGGGGATTCCTGCTAAGTTACTCAGGGGGTACGTAAGTGGAGAGAAATGAGTTCGATGTTAAGAGATGTGACAAGATGGCCGTTTGTTGGTTAAAGCTGTGTGAGGGGGGCTCCGTGTAGGATCCTCTGCCTTTGTACTTTCCCTGATACAAAGTGGGGAGAAGCAATCCATGGGGGTGGCCCATGCAACCGGAAAGCCTTCCAGTTCCCCACGCACCACACACCACAGTCATAACCCTGCACCTTGGCCCCTGGAGCCCCTCCAGCCCACCCACTCTCCTACCCTTCTACCACATTGAGACCTTTCATCTGGGGGCCTCTCCATTTTCTGCCAGTCTTCAGATACCTCCTGGCTTCATCTCATCTCTGGTCTACAGCCCATGGTTGAGGACTTCAACCTCTCTCTCTCTCTCTCCCTTCGACATTGACTGTCTTGCCCTCTTGTCCTCACATTGTCTCTAGAGGCAAAGCCTATGCCTGGACTCGTCCCATGAGTTCTCTGCTCTCACACTCACCCTGCAACAGGCTGCCTGGCACATGCCAGTCGGAGGCACAGCACGTCGAGTGTCCCCGACCTCGGTAAAACCGCGACAGCACGGAACAATCCTTCAGCCTGTCCCTGTGTCCTTCACTGGCTGTCTCAAAGCTTCCCCTTTCAGCTCAAAGCCCCAACTCTGCCTCTTCACTCGACACTCTGAAAACTCTGAAAGGACAATGAATGTTTCACTAAGAAAGGCAAGACCACCAGATGCGAACTCCGCGAACCTGTGTTCTGGAAACCCCTTCTCCCACCTCTTGAGGGAAGTTAACCACTATTTATCCTCCTCTTAGAATCTTCAACTCTCTGGGGTGCCTGGGTGGCTCAGTCGGTTAAGCTTCTGACTTCAGCTCAGGTCATGATCTCACGGTTTGTGAGTTCAAGCCCTGTGTCAGGCTCTGTGCTGACAGCTCGGAGCCTGGAGCCTGCTTTGGATTCTGTGTCTCCCTCTCTCACTGTGCCTCCCATGGCCATGCTCTGTCTCTCTCTCTCTCTCTCTCAAAAATAAGTAAACTTTTAAAAAATTAAAACAAAAAAGAATCTTCAACTCTTTAATATCCTCAGTGTCTTCTCAACCTCTTTCTCCTTCTGTCTGTCTGTCTCTCTTTCTTCTGGATTTTTCAATACTTTCCCAATGTCAGGAAAAAAACAAAAAGCTGTCTTTCTAGCTTCCATTTCCTCTTCCTTTCGCTGCCAAACTATTTATCACCATTCATTCTTCAACCCACTATTTCTAAAATCACCAATGACCTACAGAGTCGATTGCCAGAGTCAAAAGGCTTTATTACCCCATCCTGATCTTATGTGGCCTTTTATTGACGTCTACACTAATGGGAGGCACTGATGAGGTACAGAAGAACTTGGAGCCACCCCTGAGGATACAAACCAAATCCGCATTTGCATTAGCAGTTTACACAGAGACATTTGGAAAAAGTAGGACTGAACAACTGAGACGCATTCAAGCGGTCAGAGATTAATCCCGGGGAGAGATGACTAGACTCTAATTGCAAATTAGTGGTGGCGATCTCTGTTCTCAGGACGACTGCACAGACAGAAAAGGCCACTCGGAGTAAAACAAAGCAAACTCCATCCTGTGGCGCTGCCTCCGGAGAAGGAGGGGCCTTGTTGGAAGTTGAAGGAGGCCTTTGCTGCTTCTCAATCACTGGAATCTAAGAAGGAGAATGGATTCGTGTATTATGTGTATAATTAAATATCAGTTAAAAAGACAGAAGAGGCTAGTGAAAGAAGCCAGACACCAGAGTACATTCTGTGGCGTTCTACTCATACTAAACCCAGAAGAGGCAAACTCATCTATTAAGAAGTGGATCAGAGCAGCTGTTATTCTGGGGCCATACAGACGTGATGGGGCATGAGAGAACCTTCTGGGTGCTAAAAGCATTCAACATCTTGAACGGCCCGGAGTCGTCACACAGGCGTGCACCTATGCAAAGCTCAGATTTGTATATTTTACTCTGCGTAAATTATACCCGAATTAGAAATTAAATAGAAAGGTACACATTTTCCAAAATGAAAAAAAAAAGGGGGGGTGGGGTGGGAGAAGAAGAGCTGTGTAAAGGGAGTGACCTCCCTAATCCACCCACGCGGTTAGTGCAGGGAGACTAAGGAATTCAACATTCAGATTGTACGGCTGGGACTCAGCTGTGCACTGGGATCCCAGCTTGAGCAATGGGACTTTGTGATTCCAACTTGACCTCATAGGGGGGAACGCGCTGATCCACCCATGTGCTCATGGCCGTGTACTTGACACTGGAATGTTTTCACTGTGATTAATCAATTGGCACCCTGGGCTGGAAATTTCAGTCTCCAGAAACTCAGCTAATAGTTACTAGCACTCCTAGTCTTGAGTCAGACGCCTTCGGAGCACCCGTGTGCTACTTTCCTGGCTCCTCGAGGATCCCTTGCCCAGACCACTCAGGAGCCAGCCTGGTGCGGGGCTCCCTGACCATGGCCTGCTTTCTCTGTGCTGTTCCAAGAGAGCGGAACGGGTGTGGGTGGGAAGGAGGTCTAGAGTGATTCTTAGAAATCGCCAGTTCAGCTCTTCTGCCCCTGTCTTTCCACACTGGCTCTCACTGAGTTCTCGTCATGTCGAACCTTACTGCTACTCTCTTCACTACTTCTTCCCTTTCCCATTCCACTTCCCTTCCCGCCTGCTTGGACTTTTTCAGTGGTTCTTCAGGGCTCCCATGTTCAAGTTCAAACCACTAGATTTGGCGGAGATAACAGTTTCGCCTAACTTGCGACTACTGCACCTCCACCCCCACTCCCTGCATACTTTCCACTTCATCCAGTTTGCCAAATTGGTGGCATGCTTGACATTTTGGATGGGGCAATTCTTTATTGTGCAGGACTGGCCTGTGCATTCCAATAGGTTTAGCGTTCTTGTCTTCTGCCCACTGAATACCTGCGATACCCCACCTTCAGACATTCTGAGAACTAAAATATGCTCCCAGATATTTCCAAACAGCCCCTGCTTTTCCAACTGGGTGGCTCATACTGGCCCTTCATACCTCAGCTCACGTATGGAATCATATACAGTTGCCATCCTCATGGTTCAAGAACACAGAGTGTTGACTATTTAATAGGATTCAACCAAGTATTCTTTCTTTCTGGAAGCTCTCACTACTGACGCCCTACCCCACTCTGTGCTTTTCCTTATCCAGGTGTTCACACCATGTGTGGTAAGAGCTGATTTTCTTGTCCCCTCCCTCTCAACTCACTGCTCAGCCCTAATTACCTGGGAGCAAAGACCAAGTCCGAACTTAATCTCTCGGTATCTCAAGCTTCACTTGGCTCCGTACCTGTCACATCATAAGTAATAAACTCATATTTGATGAATAAACAAACAGGATATTGAGCATACTTTCCCTGATGACTCAGTGTTATTATTCCCGGGCATAGAGATGACTTCCAGGCTGACTGAGCCACTGACAGCTTTGGGCTCTACACCAATGACCCTCCATCGCCCTGCTTTGTGGGTTTGTGGGTTTGGATTTTGCATCAGACCATCAGTGTGCTTGCCTCCCATGATCCCTTGGGGCCTTTGAAATCTGAGGCAGACTGTCCCAAGTGCTGTGTCCAGGCACTCCATCACCTTTGCCCCCTGAACATTGCAATAATAACCACTCTGGTTCAGGACCCTTTTGTCCTATGTCTGGGTTCTTGCTAGGTTTCACGCCGCGGAAGTTCTCTTCTGCTTAGTGAGGCAATCAGTTTCTAGAACCCTCTCCACAGTCATTTTCTTTTTGGAAACTGCTTGGAGACAACCCAGGAGGACTTTTGAAATACAGAAATGTTTCAGTGCTGAAGTGCCCATTCCTAGGTCCCTAGATGGACAAAGGAATTTCTCAGGGTGTTTTCGAAGTAGTTGTTATATCCCTGTAGTCTCAAAGTTTATGGGTACACTTTTTTATTTTGAAAAGTTTTACATCAGTAAACACTAAGTTATAGATCTCAGATTTAGGATTTTTCTAATTTTTGGTTTGGATGACTTTGAATAAAAAAATAAAATAAAGCACCTTTTCATTATAATTCATATAGAATGAAAGCCAGGACCATGAGGAACAGAGTTAAGAAGAACAACCAGGCAGGAGTAAGTGGGGAAATATGATTCCTCCCCACCCGCAATTTTGGTATTTACCATGCCTTTAAATATTTTAAAAATATTTTAATATATATCTTTGTAAGTGTTATATAACTCTATCAACAAATAATTTTTATTTCATTCTTTTATTTTCAATATTTATTTTTAATCATCATTTTTCTCTTTTACAGGTTAATTACAACAGTTTAAGAAACAAAACTATGTAGACAGAAGAATGTTAAATAGTTTTTTTTACAAATAGCTTGCAGCTTACAAGAAAGGCTATATAACCTCATTCCTCTACACATTCATACTAAACCAAATAGCTTATAGGAAATTAGTATTAAATAGCAACACACGCACACAAAAACATAGATATAAATAACATAAAATAGAGTTTGACTCTAATGTGATGCTTAACAAAGCAAACTATGATGCAATATGTATCAACTTCATCAATTGGACAAGTCCAAGGAGGCACAAATCAGGTAAGTGCTAAACTCTCAACTGCCAACTCCAGCTAGATTCTTTTGTTCTTGGGCTCTGTGCAATTCCTTCGCAGAGAGCATCAGTTTTTACATCTTCTTGACTCTTTGGCTGTCAAGAGGAAGAGAAGAAAACAATAAGCAAAGACAGGATGGACTGGCTGGTAGGAGTGCCTTTTGTACCTAAACATTACTTCTCATTAATCTCAGGGTGCCAGCAACTCAGAGTCCACATGAGGAAATCAAGGTTCAGAGAGGGAGGGCCCTGCCCAACACAAGTGAGCTGGCTAGAGATGGAAACAGGATTGAGCACTTAGGTTGCATCTTTAAATTCAGTGTCCCCCTCCCCCGTTCATGCTCTGTCTCTCTCTGTCCCAAAAATAAATAAACGTTGGAAAAAAAAAAAGGGGGGCGCCTGGGTGGCGCAGTTGGTTAAGCGTCCGACTTCAGCCAGGTCACGATCTCGCGGTCCGTGAGTTCGAGCCCCGCGTCAGGCTCTGGGCTGATGGCTCAGAGCCTGGAGCCTGTCTCCGATTCTGTGTCTCCCTCTCTCTCTGCCCCTCCCCCGTTCATGCTCTGTGTCTCTCTGTCCCAAAAATAAGTAAACGCTGAAAAAAAAAAAATTCAGTGTCTATGGCACCTTTGGATTAGGTGGCTTCTGTTCATGTTGATAAAATGTTACTCTCCATTATCATCAGTGGAAATCAGAATATTGATCTCTGGTTGGCTCTTTATTTTTTAGTTTTTAACAAAGAAGTATCATGCGGTCTGTAAATTCTATAAATAGGAGGCATCTTTGCACCAAAATGAAGAAGCTTGTGACTATTAAATGCATGGAGGACTAACACATCTCGTAAAACTCGCTAAATTAAAAAAAATAAAAAGGATGTAAGTGGGAAAAAATGAATTTTTGTTTTATGTTCCAACTCAAATTTCCCCTTTAAAATTCTACAGTGCTTAGGCGAAAGGGTTCTAACGAGTCTATGATCCACTACTCTGCACTTGACCTTTGCCCCAGACATTTGGAGAGGGACTGATGGTAAATATCTCATACCTGAGGATATGCACAGCCTGTTTCACCCAGTTCTTCTTTGGATCTGCACACACAGCGAATTTTTTCTTTGTGTAAAAGCTATAAAAAAACAAAAAACAAAAAAAACATAAAATTTTATTTGTGCTTCAAAAGTTTTGAACGGCTATGTCATAGAACACCCAATGGAAATTTTGTATTCCAGCTGACTGCTCTACCCACTAAGCATTTTAGTTTTTTCAGAGGTGAAACAAAATACCAAAAAAAAAATATATTTCTGATAAAGCTTGATGCAAGAAATGAAAGGACTCTCTCCTACTTTCTCTGCAACTGAACAAATGGTTGAACAATGGCTGGAAAATAGTCTTAGAATTATTTAATTTTGTTGCCGGTGGTTACACTAAACATGAGTATATCTGACTAATTTTTATCATTCCGAAGTATAATATCCTATATGAATCAAGAATATTATATGTGAAAATATAAAAGCCCCAACCATTCCCTGGTGGAAGATGCTCATTTCCAAATCGATGTCTTCCATATTTTCATGGGCTAACGCGTTAGGTGCTTACAAGTTTATCTTAGAAAGCGGTTTTTGCCCTCGGTCTGTTCTTTTTCTAAAAAAAACAAGCTTTCACCTTAGTCCTGTCCTATTTAAACTTCGAAGTACATATGCCCTATCAAAACAAACGTATCTCTGCCACATTGGTTATTTCTGAATGCAACTCCAAAAAAGGCAAACATGTTTTGAGACTCAATTGATACAATTGAATTCAAGTCAGTTGATAACTTACATGATTGCATTGATATCACAGGCTTCATTGGACAGCTGCTGCGTGAAGCCCACGATAAATCTGGGATGAAGGATGCGTTCTGTATACCGAAGGCAGCAGTCAAAGCTGCTTGCTGCTAAAAAGAAATTGCAAGTATTGAGTCCACATGAATGAACATATCTTGTGATAGTATTACAGAACTACTTGGAGTTGGAGTTGTAGATACTAAATAAACTATTTAGAGAAAGAGTTCCAATGGCTTTGAGACCTGATTTAAGGTAGCTCCCAGCTCTCTTTAAAAAAAAAATGGTTTATGTGCTGGGCAATTTTGGTTCGAAAGTCTAGAAGCACGTGATCTCCAACGAAAGGAATATCTTTACTAAGAAACACAAATGGACAGTGTTTTATTTTAAGTTCACTATAATCACTCAAGAATATGAGTACCTCCCACTTGAAGAAACTCTTATAGATAAGCTTCCAAATTCAGAAAATGAAGAAGTATGGAGATCTTAATCTATTATCTGGCCACTGGGTACTAAGAGGAGGGGAACGGCAAGAAGTTATAAAGGAAAATGTGATTTATCGGAGCTGCTTATCCGGGCTGCAATTGAAAGTGTAATATTAATGGAAATATTTTAATTTAATTTATTATTTCAATGTTTTATTTTGATCATAAAAGTTCAACACATGCATTTTCAGGGATGCACCTGTCATTAGACGTCATGTGCTCTGACGGTCATAAAGCAATTCTTGGACATTCCCCCCCCCCACCACCAGGTTAAATTATAACCTGCTATACGGTAAGGAGTAAATGTTGTCTCCAAGTTGGCAAAAGATGGCCCCAAAGCCGCATAAGGATGGAGAAGACAGGTCCCATTATCTGCCCCTAAAGGGTGAGTTTGGATCTCTACTATTTAGCTGAGAGGTGAGAAAGTTGGGAAGTGGGAGTGTTCCCCACATTTCTGAATTGACCCCATTTACTGGTAATGTTACCCAATTTACATCACTCCCAGAAATAGCGCTTTGGCCTTGTTGCAGAGCTTGGGGGTCCCTAAGAGCCCACCCACCCACCTCCAAATCTGCTGGGATTGTCAGCAGAGAGAAAAGCCCGGTCAGCAGCAGCAACCTTTCCCTCCTCACTCCCCAATGAGCTGACAACTCCCATCACTTCTGAAGACTTTCTAACAGGCTCCCATTCCTTGGGGACCCCCGGGGGAGCTCAAGGCTTAGCGGAAAATGAAAATAGTTCTTCCTCCTGCGTTAGCAGAAAGGGTGATACTCACCTTCTGACTTGCTGCACAGGTGGAGTAGCAGCACTGACATCAAAGCAGCCAAGAGCAAATTCTTGCCACTGTCCATCATTTTCAGCTCAGGGAATAGATCTGCCCAGTGCTGGGTACCCAGTGTGCTAGGAGTGCTGCTGGGTTCTGGTAGCAGCCTGGGTCTGGGATGGCCCTACTTATAGCAAATATTGGGAATGTACACAGAAGGCGTGTTCT
This sequence comes from Felis catus, assembly GCF_018350175.1. NCBI lineage: Eukaryota > Metazoa > Chordata > Mammalia > Carnivora > Felidae > Felis > Felis catus. The sequence continues at coordinate 210,526,478 of NC_058375.1, read as the reverse complement.
AACGTGGGTTTTCCCCCATTGATCAACCTGCCCCATCATGTCGTCACAAAAAAATAACCACAGGGAAAACTTCCTGCCTTTCCCTAATGTTGGGAAGCTGTGAAGGTCAGAGGAGGGGGCGGCGTTTGAGAAGGGGGAAATCCTGCTAAATCCTTTGGATTTGCAAAGAGGGAAAAGCTGCCCAGCCCTGTGGCTCAGGAAAGGTTTTTATGCAGTTTCAACTTAATGTCCCGTCTCTGAAAAGAGAGGACAAGGATTAACAATGATACAAAGGTCAGTCCTACACCTGGACCTTATAGGACTCTATTGTTCACACTGTATTTGCTTTCCAGAGTCAACTGGGAGCAAGAGGATGAGACAGGACGCCAGGCATACTTGGGGACGCATTTACAATTGAATAGTTGGTGCTCAGCTATCCCTGAAGACCTTGTATTTCCAAACTACCACTCAGATTATGTAATATGACAGTGGTGTAGTAGTTTTCCCAATTTTGGCAGAAGATACCAGACCTTAAGTGTGACTCAAGCCTCAATCTTGATGCCATGCCAATTCTTCTAAGAATCTTCTACATTTATATGACTAATCAATATCGCAGCCCAGAAAATACTCCCCGTCTGCCCTTAACTCTTCATGCGGATGTAGTTTTATAACTCAATACAAAGTCTCAGAAGAGTTGAAGAATAAAGACAATCCAGAAAATAAATGTCAAATAATAGTGATAATGATTGGGGCGCCTGGGTGGCTCAGTCGGTTGAGCGTCCGACTTCGGCTCAGGTCATGATCTCGCGGTCCGTGAGTTCGAGCCCCACGTCGGGCTGTGTGAGGACGGCTCAGATCCTGGAGCCTGCTTCGGATTCTGTGTCTCCCTCTCTCTCTGCCCCTCCCCCGCTCATGCTCTGTCTCTCTCTGTCAAAAATAAACAAATATTAAAAAATTAAAAAAAAATAATAGGGATAATGATAATAATGTAAAATGAATCCCTGACCTATGATGGTATAATAAGAACTCTCCACAAGGGAGAATATCATTGTATGTTAGGGATTAGGTTTGTAGGAAGGGAGTTTTTGGAGATAATGGAATTATTTTCTATCCTATCACAGGCATGGTTACACATATCTACATGTATTTTAAAATTCCTAGAACTGTACATCCAGAGAAAAAAATGAATAGTATTGTATGATTATTTAAAAAAATAAATTTAAAAAACCCTGAAATCATTAAACAAAAACTATCCACTAAACACAAATATGTTGAAAGTAAATAAGTCAATTGACAGGATCGTATGGTTCTTATCTTTTCTTTTATTAATGTGATGTATCACGTTGATTGATTTGTGAGTATTGGACCAGCCCTGCAGCCCAGGAATGAATCCCACTTGATCTTGGTGAATAATTCTTTTTAATATGGCCTTTTGTAGCAACGTGGATGGAACTGGAGAGTGTGATGCTAAGTGAAATAAGCCATACAGAGAAAGACAGATACCATACGTTTTCACACTTATGTGGATCCTGAGAAACTTAAGAGAAGACCATGGGGGAGGGGAAGGGAAAAAAAAAAGTTAGAGAGGGAGGGAGGCAAACCATAAGAGACTCTTAAAAACTGAGAATAAACTGAGGGTTGATGCGGGGTGGGAGGGAGGGGAAAGTGGGTGATGGGCATTGAGGAGGGCACCTTTTGGGATGAGCACTGGGTGTTGTATGGAAACCAATTTGACAATAAATTTCATATTAAAAAAAAAGAAAGTAAATAGGTCAAAAAAAGATATAACATGTAAACAGTAAAAAAAAAAAGCTGGAGTTGCTATGCTTATATCTGACAAAATAAATTTTACAACAAAAATTGTTACTAGAGATAAAGAGGGGGTTCCATTATAATAAAGGATAAATTCATCAGGAAGATACAAGATTTATGATCATATATATACCTAACAATAACCCCCGAAAATATATGAAGCAAAACTGACAGAATGGAATGGAGGAATAAACAATTCAACAATAAAAATTGGATACTTCAATACCACATTTTCAATAATGAATAGAAAAACTAGATAGAAAAGCCACTAGACCTAACAGATATCTATAGAACACTACACCCTACAATAGAATAGGCATCCACCTTTCTTAAGTGCACCTAAAACATTCTCCAGAATAAATCATATGCAAGGCCAGAGGACAAGTCCTAATAAATTTAAAAAGATTGAGATCATCCAAAGTATGTTTTCAAAACACAGTGGAATTAAATTAGAATCAATAACAGAAGGAACTTTGGGAAATTTACAATGATATGGGGATATTAAATGTTACACTCCTATATAACCAATGTGTCAAAGAGGAAATCATAAGGAAAGTAGAAAATACTTTGACATGAATGAAAGCGGAAACACAAGCATACCAAAATTCACGTGGTGCAGCGAAAGTACTGCTCAGAGGGAAACTTACAGCAAGGATACATGAAATAATAGCAAAACAATAGAGGAAATGGGTGGAACTAAAAGTTGGTTCTTGGAAGAGGTCAACAACATTAACAACCTTTAACTAGACTAACCAAGAAAAAGCAGGGGAAGGGGGTGTGGGCCCTGAGAGACAAATTGCTAAACTCAAGAATGTAAGAGAGGTCATCACTACCAACTGTAAGAAAGAAAAATGACTATGAACAACTGTACGCAATAAGTTAGATAGTATAGATAAAAGGGACAAATGAGTAGAAAGATACAACGTCCTGAAACTGACTCAAGTAAACATAAAAAGCTCAAAAAGCCCAACAACAAACAAAGATATCAAATTGGTAACTAAAAATATTTCCATAAAGAAAAGCCAAGTAAATTCTACCAAATATTCACAGAAAAATTGAAGCTAATTCTTTCAGAAACGTTTCCAATAAGTAGAAAAGGACATAACAATTTCTAACTCATTCTATGAGGACAGTATCACACTGATATTAAAGTAAGATAAAGACATCACAAGAAAATAAAACTATAGGCCAACAGCCTTAATCAATACAGACACACAAAAATACTCAACGAAACATTAGTAATCTATATCCAGACATATATACAAAGGACCACGCACCATAACCAAGCGGGACTTATGAAATGGCATACATAATATTAACTAAATTTAAAAGAAGTATGAAGGGCATTTAATAAAACCCAACACCCTATCATAATAAAAACAGTCAACAAACTAGGCAGAGTAAAGAACTTCCTCAACCTGATAAAGGTCATCGATGAAAATCCCACAGCTAATCATACTTACTGTCGAAAGACTGAATGCTTTCCTCCTGAGATCAGGCCCCAGACAAGGATGTCCATTCTCACCAATTCTATTCAACATTGTGCTGGAGATTCTAGCCAGGGCATCTGTACAACAAAAGGAGGAAGACACCCAGATTGGAGAGGAAGTAGTAGCTATCTTAATTTGCAGGTGACATTATCTTATATATGGAAAATCTTAAAGAACCCACTAAAAAAAAAAAACTATTAGAACTGATAAGGTCAGCAAGGTTGCAAGATTCGAGGTCAACATACAAAACTCAATTGTATCTCTACACACTATCAGTGTTCACTGATAATAATACGCACCTGAAAATACAATTAAGAAAACAGTTACTTCTACAATAGCATCAAAAACAAAAACAAAGACAAAATACCTAGGTGTAAGTTTCACAAAAGGTGTGGAAAATGAAACTAAAACTACAAACTATTATTAAAGAAATGAAGGAAGACTTCCAAATAAAGAGAAAGACATCCTCCGTCATAAATCAGACAGACTTGGCATTGTTAAGATGGCACCACCCACCCACCCCCAAAATTGATCTTCAGATTCGACATAATTCCTACCAAAATTCCAGCTGGCTTATTTGCAGAAATGGAAAAGCCAATACTCAAATTCATATAGAATTACAAGAGATCCCAAATATTCGGAACAAACCCAACAAAGAAACGGAAGAACAAAGTCGGAAGACCTACGGTTCCTGATTCCAAACTTACTACACAACTACAGTCATCAAGGCATGTGATACTGGCATAAGTGTAGACATGTAGATCAGAGGAATAGGACTGAGAGCCCAGTTAGAAGCCCCCTTGTATAATCAACTGATTTTTTTTCATTGCGGTGCCAAGACCATTCAGTGGAGGAAAGAAAAATCTTTTCAACAAATGGTGCTGGGACAACTGGATATCCACATGCACAAAAATGATGAGAACCCTCTACCTCACACCATGCACAAAAATGAACTCAACATGGATCACATACCTAAATATAAGAGCTAAAACGATGAAACTCTTAGAGGAAAATATAGGAGTAAGTCTTCATGACCTTGGCAATGGTTTTTTACAGACATAATACCAAAAGCTCAAGCAACAAAATAAAAAACAAATAAACTGGAGTATATAAAAATGATAAACTTTTGGGCTTCGAAGGTTATTACAAAAATGTCAAAAAATAACCCACAAAAAGGCATGAAATAATTTTCAACTCGTATATCTGATAAGTGACTTTTCCTTGTATCCAGAATATATGAAGAACTCTTGTAAATCAGTGATAAAAAGATAACCAACCCAATTTAAGAATGGACAAAATATCTGAATAGACATTTCTCCAAAGAGATGTAAATGACCAACAACACATGCAAAGATCATCAAAGTCATTAGTCATTAGGGAAGGTAAATCAAAACCACAATAACATATCACTTCACACCCATGAGAATGGCTATAATCGAAAAAGATGGCTAAGACCTATTGACAATGACATAGAGAAATTGGAACCCTTATATGCTGTTGATGAAATGAAAAATGATGTGGTCCCTCTGAAAAATAGTTTGACAGTTCCTCAAATGGTTAACCATAGATGATTCTGCAATTCTACTTCTAGGTATACACCCAAGATGAGTGATAACACATGCCCACACAAAAACCTGTACATGAGTGTTCATGGCTTCATTACTCATAATCACCCAAAAGTAGGAAAAATCTAAATGTCATCAAGTGATGAATAGCTAAATAAAATGTGTAAATTTGTACAATGGAACATTATTTGGCAACAAAAATGAATGATGTGCTGATAGATACTACAACATGGATGAGTCTTAAAAACACTGTACTAAGTGAAAAAGAAAAAACAAGCACAAAAGGCCACATATTATAAGATCCTATTTGTATGAAATGTTCAAAAGTGGTAAATTTATAGAGCCAGGAAGTAGAGGTAGGGTGGGGTGTCAGGGGAAAAGGAGGGGAATGGAGAGTGATTGCTAATGGGTATGTGGTTTCTCTATAATCTAAAAATAGGTGGTGGCAATGGTTGCATAACACTGTGAGTATGCTAAGTGTGCACTTGGAAAGAGTGAATTTTATGATACATGAATTACATGTCAATAAAGCTCATAACAACAGTAAAAAATTCTCTACCTACCTAGATCAAACATTCACACTATGCACAGATCCTCTCTCCTCTACTGTCTCCATTTTTCCTTCTTCCTCCATTCCTGTTGTCTCTTCTCTTCTTTTCCTTCTTTCTCATCTCGGAATCACATTGTGTTTTTTGGCTGATTTTTTTTCTTTTGGTACTTTTTTATACTGATTGAAATTGTATTTCCCAGTGCTTAGTTTGACAGATGTTGTCACTTAAACAGTTTTTTAAAGGTGACTTTCAACTGATTTTTTTTTTGGTGGGGGATGGGGGGTCAATAAACACGTTAATGGGAAGTTTAACATGAGATTATTTCAAACCTAGGGGCACCTAGGTGGCTCAGTCGGTTAAGCATTCCACTTCGGCCCAGGTCATGATCTCACAGTTTGTGAGTTTGAGCCCTGCACTGGATTCTGTCTCTCTCTCTCTCTCTCTCTCTCTCTCTCTCTCTCTGCTTCTCCCCAGCTCACACTTGGTCTCTCTTTCTCTGAAAAATAAATAAAGTAAAAAAATTATTTAAAAAAAGAGTATTTCAAACCTAAGTTACTAGAAAGCTATTTACCACACTGGAATTTATTTTCTAGCTATTCTTTTTTTGTTGTTATTTTAGGGAGAGAGCAAGTGCAAGTAGGGGAGAGGGGCAGAGGGAAAGAGAGGGGGTGAGAGAGAGAGAGAGAGAGAGAGAGAAGAGAGAATCTCAAGCAGGCTCCATGCTCAGCTTAGAGCCCAACACAGGGCTTGATCCCATTACCCTGGGATCATGACCTGAGTGGAAATCAAGAGTCAGACGTTCAATTGACTGAGTCACCTAGGTACCTCTCTAACTCTTCTTTTCAAATATCTCAGATACACTTCTAATGAGTCCTAATTCCTACATGTAGTGGAGTCTTGGTGTCTTTCTCTTCCCATCCCCAAAATTGACAAGTGTCTTATGTGGCAAGTACTTAGCAGTATATACAGATGACTAGAACGTGACTAAATTCAAGAGAACTTACAATAAGAGAATCAAACACAACACAAGTAACTACAAGACACGGCAATTTGGGTAAGTGTCGTATTCATATTACATAAAACATTGTCACAGAAATTGTTTACAAAATGTGACCATTTAAAAGTTGCTTAATTCCCCTTCCATTTCTATGACATCCTGACTAATGGAGCGTCCATCAAAAACCATTCTCTTTCTAGTAGAGTTCCATGCAAAGTCTTTTTTAGAAGATGGTAGGAGTTCCCTTTAAAACAGCATTTATTGAGCACCTATGAGATGCCAGATATTTTGGAAGGGAATGTGCTGTGAAAGCAAAGAAACCTGATGTTCGATTCCAACAAGGGGATGTGCACCAAAAGCCGGCAGCCATGGGCTTTCTGGGTTCCACACAGCGGACCCTGACTGTAGCTGAGCTCCGCTGACAGGAAAGGTTCTTACCCCGGTGTTGACTTGTACAAATTACAGAACTTCTAAGCTAGAGAAAGACAGGGACCATCTAATTCAATGCCTTAATTTTAAAGATGAGGACACCAAAGGCAGAGAGACGTTTGACTTTGTCACTGTGGAATCATGACCAGAGCTAGATCTAGAAATCAGGCCTCCTCTCTAAGTCAGTGGATTGTTCCTCATTTCCTCCTCAAACTTTGATTGTCTGATTATCCAATGGATGGTGTTACCTATCGTTAGGCCTCACTTTCATTTCTTCTAGATAGTAATATAGGTTGTAGTTTCCACACAGGCTTAATCATACCCACCAAATGCTGAGGTGTTATAGAGATCACTAAAAATGAAAATAATACACCACAACTCCAACGGGGGGTCGCAACGATATGAATTCGCACAATGACTACTTAAAACAAACCGAGGATCTTGTTTCTTGGCACCCTAGTTTGGATTTCCTAAAAGCAAAGCCCCAGGTGAAGGTCCTTTATTTGAGTGATAAAATCAGGAAACACGAGTGAAGCAGGAGGGTGGAGGGAGAAAACAGCTTTTAAGGTCATTCTGGGGACACCGATTCCATTAGAACCACCTGAGAAACAAACAGATGTCTTGGAATTTTGCCCCTGAAAGATGGTGAATGGAGTATTTGGCAGTTGGCTCACATCCCTCATTAGTTGAGGACTGTCCCCAGGGGTATTAGCTCCCCTACAGATTTAAGTTTTCCTTGGGAGGGGAAAGACGGGTCCAACATTTTCTCTCAGCCGTGAGAATTTCCTAGAGCGGAAAGACAAGGTAAGTTGTTGCCAGTGAGTTGGGATCTGGGGCTGAGGCTGAACTCAATGGCGTCTGAAAGAATGTGACAGGGGGTCCAGAGATGCCTGGTACAATTGGCTTAGAAAAGCTCCTCTAGAAGCAGAAATCTGGGGGTGGGAATTGTGGAGAAACGAACCGTCACGTGGGCGAAGGTCAGCCGATTCCCCCACCGGCCCCGGGAGGACAGCTTTGTTCGGTAGAAAGTCTTCCCTGGAACACACTGCCGAGTAACAGCTCTGTTTTCTTGTGTCCCATTTATCCTGAGACAAATGCTTTGGCCTATCGATTCATTACGCAAAGTTGTGTAGTTAAACTAAGAAATACTTACGCATTGTACTCCGGAAAACCAAGACCTCATGGTTCTGAGATTCACAAAGAGGCCTCGTAAGGTCATAATTAGCACTACAGGGATAGTGAAAAGAAGAGCAGCCAAAGAATGTAATGGGACTTTGACCTGAAACAAGCAACACCAGAGACAAGGTTCTGGGCATCAGCGCGAGCACCATGAGGAAAGGCCTCAAGACAAAGAAGTCTTCTCCATTCAGTTTCAGTTTCAGTCCCAACCTTAAACAGGATCCGCTTGTCAACGTGATACGTGATCAAATTTCTACAGGCACCAGGTCTGACATTAGCTTTCACAAAATACATATAACGTTATCCTATAATTGCCCCCGACAGACTCATGCATAAACTGCTTCTTTTCAAGAGCCCAAAGAGACACCACGGAGAGATGGTTGAAGAATTGGTTTTGGTTAGAACAGGAAGCCAGCTCTCTTCTGAATTCCTGCAGGGTTGTTTAAGCCGAAGTAAAGAGCCTCTACAACTAGGAGGCTGAAAGCTGGCACTATTATCTCAGGAGAGTTTTGAAGCTCACCGTGTCAAGTTTTGAGTGAACGTTTGGACACCCACCTGAGCCAATGATCAAAGAGAGTGCTTCAGGCTATATGTGTGGAAACAGCGTACTCCTTTTTTAGCCTCCTGAGAGTCCATCCAGTTCAGATTTAATTGCTCTGTAGAGAGAAGAATTAACATAAACTTAAGCTAATTCCTCTCTGTATCGTTTATGTTGACTGCGAGGCTCTTCAAATGCCTCCCGTTTCCCAGGTCCTCAGTTTCTGTGTAGTCACAGCAGAGGAGTCTCTATTCACGACATACGGGAAGAAATCAACAGGGTTGTTTTAGAACTCACACATGCAACCAGCAGATGCAATCCAAGCCATAGCTCCTGTGCAGGGCCATAGAACATCACCTTTCCCAAAGCCAGCAAGGTTAGCCTATCACACATCACAAAGATGGAATAGGGAAGCAGGTCAAAGATGATGTGAAGGCAGGCATGGACTTGACATCTTCTCCAAGAGTTAGAAAAACAAAACAAAACAAAACAAAAAACAAAACAAAACAAAACTGTATTTGATGGTCTGGCATCCAAGCCAGCGGTGGGCTCATCCAGAAACAGGACAGTTGGATCTATAATCACTTCCGTTCCAATGCTGGTCTTCTTTCTGTCACCTCCAGACACACCCCAAATGAGCTGGTTCTCCACCTTGGAGTCCACTTCGAGTGTAGCTCTTGAAAGATTTTATCAAATGTGTTCATTTCTTGTCCGACTGCTTACATTTGCCAAAGGGCTGCTGAAAATCCTGTTTTCTCTTACCATCAAAGCCCCCACCATGTTACCATCTTGGACTTACCAAACTGTGGCACTTTTGACATTGGCAGGTTGAGAGGTTCTATTTAGCAGAATATCTCCAGAGAGACAACAGGGCTCCTTCTTCACAGCCATTATGACTCACAAGGAGGACTTGCCTCCAATCGAAGGTCCCAGGGTAACATTAAGACCAGCGTTTCATCACTCCATGGACATCCTTCAGTATCTCCTTCTCAACAGCGTAGGAAGTCACTCTCCTCCATTCAATAGCAAATATTATGAAAACTTAACTCAGGTCAAATAGACCACATCTCAAAGTCTTTGGAGGGCCCACTAGGTGAACCATTGCTCCTTGTTATTGACATTGGGAAAATGGAAACGTTCTTCATAGACATCTAAAAAATTATTTTCTCCACCGTGCTGCCATGGGACGGAATGAGTCTTTCCCAGAGAATTCTAAATGGAACTCTGACTTATGGAGCTGCTGACACCACTTCTTTCCTCCTGTGGAAAATCATCCCTACTTAATCTTGAATTTTAAAATATATACATGTACAGGGGCGGCTGGGTGGCGCAGTCGGTTAAGCGTCCGACTTCAGCCAGGTCACGATCTCGCAGTCCGTGTTCGAGCCCCACGTCAGGCTCTGGGCTGATGGCTCGGAGCCTGGAGCCTGTTTCCAACTCTGTGTCTCCCTCTCTCTCTGCCCCTCCCCCGTTCATGCTCTGTCTCTCTCTGTCCCAAAAATAAATTAAAAAAACGTTGAAAAAAAAATAAAATATATACATGTACACACACATGTACAGAGGGCAAAATAAGAAGGAAGGGACAAAGAATGTGAAGTATTATCCCTCAAAAGAAAGACCCGGAGAGAACGCCTCATTTACGTGGACCCTACTGTTCATGAGGCAGAAGTAGAGAAATTCGTTCATTCATTCAACCAAGATTGAGTGTGCGTCTTAGAAGAGTGGTTAACAGTCTTGCCTGGCTTGCTCACACCAGATCTGTGCCTTGAAATCCAGGTTGAAGAAGGGTTAATGGCTACATGAAACATCACGAGATTAAAATTCCCATAAGAAACAAGATGAATACCATCCGAGATAACAAAATTTTCGGTGTTCACGCTGGTTGTGGGTTTGTACGTGGGTAACAATGAGAAGACATTAAAATTTTCTAGGCATACACTGTTAAAACATGCACGCTAATTGACAAGTTGTGCTACAAAAACTATTCTTGATTTTCTATATCTGCAACATGGAGCCTACCTTAAATTTCCCCAGGCAAATATGAGGTTTGACTTCTTCCTTTAAACAGTCCAAAGCATTAATTGTATTTTCCTTAAAGGACTTCTCACTGATGAAATGCTATGCTTGGTTTAGTGGAGTTTTCTTATAACCATATTCAGTGGAAAAAGCAATAATGCAATTCAACCGTTTCATGATTATTTTAATATGATATTTCCCGTGCTCCAAATGGAAGTCAACCTTTTATGAAATGTGCCAAGGATTCTGAGGTTAAGAGCGGGGCAGTGAGGTATCATGATGTTTTAAAGAAGTAGCTTCCGTGAGGCAGGGAGATGTGAATGAGGGCAGCGAACTTGTGGTCCCTGGAGTGACAGCTCCTCCTGAATTGTTTGAAGGGTTTAATGAGAGGGTGGAGTATTTGGTCTTTTCCTTGCAAAAATATTGTATCACAAAGTGTATACATCAAGCTGAACCCATAAATCTTCTAGTGTCTCTTCTTGAAAATTGGGGGGAAAATCTGTAAGGCATAATATAGAAAGAACAGAGCTTTAAACATCTTCCTGCCCCTTTAAAAAATATTACCATAATGCATATGCCATTGAAAAAGAAAAGATATTAAAGAAGTCAAAAGAGAAAAACAAAGATTAATTAGAAACTCACCATCCTAGAGAACTAGAGAGGTAAAAAAAAAAACTTTTTGTTTAAGTTTGTAGACTTGTGTTTATTCATATCTTTAACCTAAGTCAGATCACACGGCACATGTATTTAAAAACCTATTCTTGGGGCGCCTGGGTGGCGCAGTCGGTTAAGCGTCCGACTTCAGCCAGGTCACGATCTCGCGCTCCGTGAGTTCGAGCCCCACGTCGGGCTCTGGGCTGATGGCTCAGAGCCTGGAGCCTGTTTCCGATTCTGTGTCTCCCTCTCTCTGCCCCTCCCCTGTTCATGCTCTGTGTCTCTCTGTCCCAAAAATAAATAAACGTTGAAAAAAAAATTTAAAAACCTATTCTTTTCATTTAAGAATACAGATATGGTCTAATGTTTATATCAAAAAATGTACTCTCTATTCTATCATTTTAAACAGTAGTATGGTTTCTCATTATTGCATGGTTATCCATGATTAAACGCCCTAGGTTGTTTCTAACTTTTTGGTTGTTGTAAATAGTACTATGAAGAACTTGGTGTGGATGAATCTTTGTACATATTCTTAATCACTTTCTTAAAAGAAGGCCGAGAAATGGAATTTTAGGGTCTAGAAATGTGTACCTATTTCACAGTTTTGAGATTGCAAAGCTACCTACCAGAATTCTGAGTGAGTGGAGCCAATTCCTTGTGTATTTCACAGGATCAACAAATAGAAATACATGTATTTACTTAGGGCTTTGTGGAAGGAACAACTACTTCTCCATTAAATATAAGTCTAAATGTGGCAAATACCTGAATGCTATCAGCCCCTGTGATACATCCTAGCCTCTGCCACATTAACTGCTGTGGACTTTTTATTTATTTATTTATTTATTTATTTATTTATTCATTTATTTATTTTTACCTGACACAAAGCGAACATGCTGTGAAGTGTATATGCCACGCCCTGAACCCTTAAACTAAATATTTTGCCAGGGACATCGAAGAACCGGAAGAGAACCGATGGAAAGGAGGAGGGCAGTCCCTATGACTCCCGTACTTTCCAAAGGAACCTCTTGGTACTGAGTGTATTTACTTAACAGATTAGAGGTTTTAAATATCTAACTGAGTTATTGCTCTGATGGTGAAATCTCGGTTGCTCCCTATTGTAAACTTGAAAATTCCCCTGCGTGCTTTCTCAAAGCTGACATGAAGGAGCCAGCTATAATAGTCCGAGTAGGCAGGGAATAATTTGCTAAGGAATGCTGCCTAGTCAGGGCACAGACGGAGACCGATGCCACATGTTCCTGCAAAGCACACAGTTTCATATGAGGGCTAACAACTGTCCTTTGGTCCTGAAGAATGGCATTGGCTGAACGACCAGCAGGGTCGACGTGGTGACATGTTCAAGTTCTAATATGCGACGTTTAGATCCTTCCGGATTTTGCCAGTTCACTGCACTTCTGGAGAGAGAGATTCAGGGTCCATTTGTTACACGTTTCTAGAGTTACCCTAGGAAAGACTAAGCCTCATCAGTTATTTCAGGCAATCTGCATTTACTAAGAATACAATCATAAATGTTTGCAAAAAAAAAAAGTCGCAAATGACACACAAAACTGTTCATTGCAGCACTATGTAGAATAGGAAAGAAAATGGAAACACCCAATTAGTTAATAATAGAACAGTGATTAAAACAATGATAGGATTTCCATATGATTGAATAGTATGTTGCCATTTAAATAATTTTGAAACATTTGCGCAAGGGAGGAAATGCTAATGACATAAAAATAGAGAAAATCGTATGACACAAAGTTATAAGTAGTACCTTAAGCCATTATGGGAAACTGTGTATATTTGTACTTATACATTAAAAAAAAAAAAAAGACTGGAAAGAAATTCACCAAAATGAAAACAGAAATTACCTGTGGTGATGGGAGGCTCTCCCCACTTGTTTTCATGGTTTTTTTCTATATTTGTCAGTTTTTTATAATAAACACATATTGCTTTTATAATCAGAGAAGAATAAATTATTTTCAAACCCACATATTAAAAATTCTCATTTCCTAGTAAAGTGAACTTATAAATATGATTTTAAAGGGCTACGTTTATTCACAGTTTTAATATTTTTTAGTAAAAATTGCCACCAGAAGAAAATGAATAATCTTATTTTTGGGAACACCTCGTGTCAGGCTTTCATGATGATATTACAGTAAGTCTTGCAAAATTTTCACTGCCCTCCTAACTTCATGGATGGCCCTAGAAGATGCATGACTATTCCAGGAGAACATCAATAATCTATCTTGTGTTGGAATTTGCAGGATAACCAGAAACTGTTTACATGAGCTAGTAGCTGTTTTAAAATTTAATTGTGAAGTTGATTTATTAGGTTAGGAAAATGTGTCCATAAAAAAAAAAAAAAAAAAAAAAAAGCATGGGGCATGGGGGTGGTGCTTGGGTGGCTCAGTCTATTAAGCGTCCGGCTTCGGCTCAGGTCATGATCTTGCGGTCCGTGAGCTTGAGCCCCGGGTTGGGCTCTGTGCTGACAACTTAGAGCCTGGAGCCTGCTTTACATTCTGTGTCTCCCTCTCTCTCTGCCCCTCCCCTCTCATGCTCTGTCTCTCTGTCTCTCTCTCTCTGTCTCTCAAAAATAAATAAACATTAAAAAAATATTTTTTTAAGTTTCAGAAACACAGATTACTTTGCTGGTGAGGGTTAACAAATAAGCAAGCATACCAATAACTTTCTGTATGATTGGGCAAGTCAGTGTGCTCTCTGGATCTCAGCATCTCCATCAGAAAATAAACAATGCACAGACACCTGCTCTCCAAATTCTCTTTGGAAGTAGTAAACTATTCAAAGGCAGAAAACAATTATTTTATAAATCTTATTAATTAGCAGGTTCATTTCCACTAAATAAGAAGAAATGTCGATAAAGTCCTGTAGTATTATAGCCTTACGATTTGTGTGTGTGTGTGGTAAGAACATTTCAGATTTAGTCTCTTGGCAACTTTGAAGTATGTAACATAGCATTATTGACTATAATTGCAATGCTATGATTCATCATCTGACTGCAAGTCTGTACCCTTTAACCATCATCTTCCAAATTCCCCTAGCCCCCGGCCCCTGGTAACCATCATTCGGCTCTGTTTTTGCTAATTCCGTATAGCCTTCTAGTTTTAACCAGCTTGTAATAAGCCAGTTTAACCAGTAGGCTTATAAACACTTCCTTGCATTTCACAATGGTCTGATCCTTAGCAGGCAGCCATTTTGAATCTTGTTATATTTCCGGCCCGTGTTACATTTCACCATCTGAATCATCCTTCCTCTCATAGTAGAAGTTAGGCAAATCCTGAGGTATCTTGTCACTTCCAACCACATACATTATCGTTTATGGCACATTTCCTCAGAGCTCACAGGTGCCCATTGATAGAACCAGATAAGCCGCTGGAATGCCCCACCATGCCCTCCAGCTCCAGCCAAGAGCTACTGATCTGCCTAGAGCCTGTAAAAGATGTCTCGACTGCTAGTAGAACTAGATGGAATGACGCAATAGCTGGCCAGGGAAAGAAACCCACAAGGCCAAAGCTTTGGACTCATTCCTGAGTGAGTTCGTTGATCTGCTTCTGTCCTACAGACCTTAATCCAAGCCCACCATATGTAAGGGGGCCAAGATGAGGGATGGTAAATAGGCCAGAACAAAATGTGGTCTATACTGAAATAACAATCAGTACAGCATCTCCAGAATAAACCCCCAAGTAATCATGAAGCTCAGCCAAAAGGATTCACCCTAATTAATATCACCATTACTGAATTTAAGCACTTTCTGAAATGTTTCCACCCTTTCTGAGGACTGACGTGTTCCCTAGGTAAAGAATCACAAGTGAAAACTGTCAGACTTTCAAACACCTGTGTCGTAAATTTTTCTAGTTACAGAACTTTCTCCCAGAGATGAGTCAAGGGTCACAGACGATTTTTACCCACTCTGAGGGATGAGCAGGACCACTGGGAGAATAAAAAGGTGAGACTGACTATAGTATGATTTTAAGAAATTGTGTATCTCACTGTGAAAGTCACCGGAGACTTTTCTACCCTGAAACTCTGTGTTAATTAATCAGTAAAGATACATAATCACTTTCAGAAAGATGATTATAAAAAACAGGAATGAGGAACTCAAAGCACCATTGGCCCCGGGAGCTCATTACATATTGACAAGTGTGTACCTAGATTGACTTCCCACCTCCACCCCCCCAAATAAAAACATATTTTGTGATCCCTCCACAGACTTTGGGGAGGTTAGAGTAAGTCGGTACAAGGCACACATAATTTTAGCCATTACAAATGAGAAAGTTTGTTTTAGAGTGAAGGCAACTAAGGCCTAATCTTTCTCCTCCCTCCAACTCCAAGGAATTTGGATCTTTGTTAAATGTCACAATGAATAAGAGAATAATTATAGGGATACAACTATTTTAAGCACCTGGAAAACTAAATTTTTTAATGTTTATTTACTTTTGAGACAGAGAGAGAGAGAGAGAAAAAGGGAATGAGCCAGGGAGGGGCAGAGAGAGAGGGAGACCCAGAATTCGAAGCAGGCTCCTGTCAGCACAGAGCTGGATGCAAGCCTCGACTCACAAACCGTGAGATCATGACTTGAGCCAACATCGTATGCTTACTTAACCGACGGAGTCCCCCAGGCACCCCTGGGAAACTAAACTTAATGAGAGATTTCACTGAGGGAGGACTGGGGGGAGGAAGAGACCGAATGTTACACTTCCTACAATTTTTAGCAATCAAATACATTAGACTGAAAAACTTCATCTTTTGAGAATTTCAATCATGCCAAAATATACAAGAAATCAACACAGAATGGCAAAAAATGGCCAATTACTTTAGAGAATGTGAACAAAGAAACATATTAGAGACACACATAAACACAGGAGTACTGGTTGGACATTGGCCGGAGAAGGCAGCACAAGGCCAGAGTCAGAAGGACTAAGTTCTCACGTCAGCCGGGTCACACACTGGCCATGTGGCCCCGACCAAGCCACCGAGTCTTAACCTCTGCATCCACAAAGTGAGGATAAATATGTATCCAGGTATCACTTAGACGGCTGGCGAGGCAATCCAAGTGAAAGTACTTGGTACCATGCAAAGTATAAATCACAGACAAGCTATCGGTGTAGATACTGTTTTCACCACACTAAGCAATGCGGTCAAGACAAAGGCGTAAAAGAGATAGCCTTGGAGGTTGAGAAGATTATACCTCAGTTCAAAGGATAAAACAGGAATCAGTGAGGGGCACCTGGGGGGCTCAGTCGGTTAAGCATCCGACGTCGGCTCAGGTCATGATCTCACGGTCCGTGAGTTCGAGCCCCCCGTCGGGCTCTGTGCTGACCGCTCGGAGCCTGGAGCCTGCTTCGGATTCTGTGTCTCCTTCTCTCTCTGCCCCTCCCCCACTTGTGCTCTGTCTCTCTCTGCCTCTCAAAAATAAATAAATGTAAAAAGAAAAAAATTATTTAAATAAAAGTTCCTAGATGTGAAGAAATTATCTCCTGTCACCTGTAAAAATTTCTCGTGTGCAGCTTCTCAGGGAAAAAAAAGGCACGCCCCACTCCGCTGCTATCCTGTCATTCCAGAAGCATTCGCAGTCCACCCACGGTGTATGTGACACCCTCTGACAGAATTTTCTCTGGCACGTGTGCCATTCTGCCAAGAGGTTTGGCAAGGGCTCCACCAGTTTCCTCCACGGCTTCAACTCTCACAGTTTAAAGATTGCTGATCTTTTCACTCTTGCCTTTCTTGTGACCTATTTACTATTTCCTGTGTGCCAGAAAGAGACTCGATTTGGGAGTACAAAGTAACCTGTCAACAGCAGTCACAGTAAATGGTTTAGAGCTTGAACCGAATCCAGTTCCCAGGAGTGACGAAGAACAGCTTAGCATGATCGCACTTGAACTACATGATGCCCTTTTCCAGGGCCGTGAGAATGATGCTCACAGATTCAAACAGGGATTCAAGATGAGTTTCTCAGAACCAACACTGGAGGAAAAGCTGGTGGGATTCCAAATGAGAATCTGGCTGTGAAAAGGGAGGGAAGACATTGCTTCAGAAAGTAATCGCAAAACCTCACGTCAGCCTCAGACACAGACAGAGTCAAGGGGGAAAGGGACCTGATGGTGCTTGCGGGATTGTCCCACCCCTCCTGGAGCCAGGCCTTCAGGGCTCTGCCGATTAGGAAGATGGCGGCCACTAGACTGGACGACATTCACCATAATGGGAAGACTCTCAGAAGTTTGGAGGGTCCTCACTTTCTGGAGCTCTGCCCATACCCCTTGATGCACAATCAAGTCCCTAAAGGACTTTAGGAAACCTAAGGATGCTTCTGGCCTTATCTCTCACCCAACAATATGGACATGCTGATTCAAGGTCCTTTCCCCAACTTCTCCCCATTTCTGGAATAATCCATTTACTCCTTCTACCTCCACCTGGCCCATCACTGTTGTTGGATGTTCCCCATTTATCATTCAAGACCTAATTCAAAGGTTACTTTTATATGACAGTTTCCACAACTAGATGAAACAGCTCTTTACTTGGAACTCCCATGGGACTTTGCTTTTCACACTACGTAAGAAGCTATATTTTCCTGTCTTTGTCTGTATAGTACCTGACAGAGGGTAGAGGTTCCAGAATGTGTGACAGATGAATGAACCAACTGAATTCATTTTTTGTTATTCTCACCCCTTGTTTCCTACATCTATTAGTCACTAATTCTTCTACACATTTGGCTTCCAACTTGTTTTCTTCTCTCCGGCCACAGCTGCCCTGGCCTCAGGTCTCAGAAATCCATGTTAGCATTAATATAGTTTCCCAAAGCAGGGTCCTCACCCATCAAAGAATCAAAGACTATTGTAATAATGACATGGAAACACTTATTCTCCATTGTTCCAGTTCTTGGTTCCCAAGGAGAGAAAAAGAGGATGGTGGACTAAGAAAGAAAGAGAGAGAAAGAGGTGGGGGAGGGGGGAAGGGGGAAGAAATAAAGGAAGGAAGGAAGGAAGGAAGGAAGGAAGGAAGGAAGGAAGGAAAGAAGGAAGGAAGGAAGGAAGGAAGGAAAAGAGAAAGAAAAGATCATTTTGTATGATTTAGATCTTAAGAGAAGACATAAATGAGAAAGAAGAATTATCATGCAGAGAAAACGTAAAGAAAGTGAGGTTAGGAGGTTTTTTGGCAACAACTATAAGTTTGAAATTTTAGAGAAAGGGAAAAATGAAAATAGCTCTTTAATATATACAGTTTGACCTCAGGTCCTTCATAGATCTACCACTTTCTCTCAAGCTGGGATTTGAACCCAGATCAGTCCAGACCCACCATCCATGCTGCTTCTTCAACACTTGTCTCTTCCAAATTGGCCATAGAAAGAGAAAGATGGGAGTTATCACTGAATAACTACTGTCAATCCCAATTTTGTGGATTCCTAGGACCAATGGATGGCTTTCAAGATATTTACCAACCCCCAGAAATTATATATAAAAGACTGGGTCGAGCCAATGCAATATTGAAGGAGAAAAACAAAGTTGAAGGACTGACGCTACCAGATGTTAAGACTTACTCTAAATCTACAGTAGTCGAGATAATATGGCCTTGGTGAGAAACAGAAAAATAGGTCAATAGCACAAAATAGAGAGTCCAGAAATAGACTCACAAAAATATAGTGAACTGATCTTTGACAAAGAGGTAAAGGCAATACAATGGGACAAAGGTGGTCATTTCAACAAATGGTGCTCCAACCACTAGATACCTATAAAAAAAAAAAAAAAAAAGAATGTAGGCAGAGACTTATACTTTTCATACAAATTAACTCACAATGGATCATAGACCTAAACATGAAACTACAAAACTTCTAGAAGATAGTGTAGGAGAAAATCTAGATGACTTTGGGTGTGGCAGTGACTTTTACACACACCATCAAAGATACAGCCATGAAAGAAATAATTGATAAGCTGGGTTTCATTTAAATTAAAAACTTCTGCTCCAGGAAGGACAAGGTTAAGAGAATTAGAAGACAAACCACAGACTGGGAGAAATCATTTGCAAAAAAATGTATCTGATAAAGGCTGTTATCCAAAATACACACAGAACTCTTAACACTCAACAATGAGAACACAAACAATCCAATTAAAAAATGGGTCCAAGACTGTAACAGTTACTATCTCAATGAAGAAGATACACATGTGGCAAATAAGCATATGAAAAGATATGGCATTTGGGGAAATGCCAAGTAAAACCATATTGACATTCCGCTCCACACCTATTCGAATGGCCAAAACCCAGAACATCAACGACACCAAATGTTGGAGAGGTTGTGAAGCGATAAGAACTCTCATTCGCTGCTGGGTGGGAATGCAAAATGGAAAAGCCAGTTTAGAAGACAGCTGGGTGGTTTCTTACAAAACTAAACACCTGTTACTAGTCCAGAAATTACACAGTCCAGAAATTGTGTTCCTTTAGTATCCATCCAGCGGAGTGGAAAACTTATATCCACACCAAAACTTGCTACACAGATATGTCATGGCAGCTTTGGTCATAAGCACCTAACCTTTGAAGCAATCAAGATGTCCTTCAAGAAACAGTGGTTCACCCAATGAACTAAAACACTAAAGAGAACAGCACTAAAGAGAAATGAGCTATCAAGCCACAGAAAAAAGACATAGACGAACCTTAAATACGTAGTACGAAGAGGAAGAAGCCAGTGGGAAAAGACTATATATGCTGTACGATTTCAACTATATGACCTTCTGGAAAAGATAAAGCTACGGAGACAGGAGAATGATCAGTGGTCACCAGGGGTTGGAGGTGGTGGGAAGGGATAAACCCATGAAGCCCAGAGGATTTTCAGAGCAGTGAAACTACTCCATATGATACTACAACGGTGGATACATGTCATTATACGTTTATCCAAACCCATCGAACCAACAATGGCAAGAGCCAATCCCAATGTAAACTATGGCCTCTGGGTGGTAACGACGTGCCAAAGCAGGTTCACTGGTTGTAACAAACACATCCACTCAAGTGTGAATGTTAACAGTGGGGCAGGCCCTGCAGCCATGAGGGCAGGAAACATATGGGAAATTCCTGTACCTTCCTCTCAACCTTGTTATGAATCTAAAACTGCTCTAAAAACAAATGGTCTTTAAAAAAAAAAATGTTGGGTCTACGTGTGTAGGTGTGTTATTTTCCTGAGAAGGTGGGCCGCGGTTTCCACCAGACTCTTCAAGGAATCTATCATTTCAAACAGGCAAAGAATCACCGCCTTGGAGCATTTCTGCAAATCCTTGGATTTGCACTGGCAAAAGTTGCATGTTTACTCCTTTTGATTCATTCCCCTGAGCCCACCACGCGAAGAGCTTTCACCCACCCGGAGTCTTTTTTTGGACACAAGATGGGCTTCCAAATCACCCGCTGTTGTTTCCTCCGGGCAGAATTCCAGGATTCGTCTTATTCGAGATGGTACTTTCCCAGCCTTGGCACCGCTCTCCTTCTTTCCTTTATCTTCTTCAGATAATCACGCAGTGTTACTTGCGTGCTATTTCGTTCTTCCTCCTTAGAAAATCTCACTGATATACTGTTCCCAGCCTCTTTATCTCAAGCCTTCCCCATTACGCCTGGCTAAGCAGGTAGTTTCCTGGTGCTGGGACCAGAGCCAATCCGTTCTGGTGGGGTTTTTTCTTTTTATTAATTCTCCAAAAGGAAAACTCATTTTCCTATTGGAAAATGTGGCAAAGGTGAATCAACTTTATTCCTGTCATCAATTTTCATCAATTCAGACCTCCAGGTTAATGTACATGCAATGGATTTGGAGGGAAGAGAGTGGAATGTTCAAATCCACAGTAAGATTTCAGTGTCATGAATTTACCCACTCACCTCAACAAATAGCTCAGCTACACACCCAAGAGTTTTGTCTAAGTTTTAAAACCAGTTAGTTGCAGAGTCAAGAGATTTTTTTCCCCCAGACCATTCTGTACCACCAACTCCAAGATGCACACATGTTTTTTTCTTGCTTAACATAGCAGTTTTCTGCAAAGCTTCTTAGCTACAAAACCAGAAACATGTGGATACATTGCATCGGAGCAATTTTTCTGGCTATATGCCTAAACTGAATAATACAGATTAAATATGCAGATCAGACTGTGTAGCACCTGCTCTGAAAAGATTTCTGTTTAAGAAAGAAAGAAAGAAAGAAAGAAAGAAAGAAAGAAAGAGGAAGGAAGGAAGGAGGAAGCAAGGAAGGGAAGGAGAATGGAAAGAAAGAAAGAGAAAGAAAGAAAGAAAGAAAGAAAGAAAGAAAGAAAGAAAAAGGAAGGAAGGAAGGAAGGAAGGGAGGGAGGAAGGGAGGAAGGGAGGAAGGAAGAGAGGGAAGGAGAATGGAAAGAAAGAAAGAAAGAAAGAAAGAAAGAAAGAAAGAAAGAAAGAAAGAAAGAAAGAAAGAGGAAGGGAGGGAAGGAGAGAGGGAGGGAGGGAGGAAGTAAAGACCAAAGGTGTGGACACATCTCAACAGTGCACAATTGAAGATTTGCAAACTGGTTTCATGGTTCAAAGTCAAGCAACTATTTGTGGGCTCAGCAGTAGGATCCCAGCCCCTCACTAAAGTGTTAAATCTGCAAGGACAGCTGTGTAGCAGATGGCTGGCAGCTTCTCTGGTTTTGTGGCTCAGCAGCCTTCCAGAAGCAAGGCAGAAGCTCTTCATTCAGCAGCTGCTCACCCTCAGTTTTCTTCCAGTAGGAAATGATCCACCCCAAAAGTTCTATCAATTCTCCCAAACACCTCTCTCTCCCAACTGCAGGTGCCCCAGGAGAGATGAAAAGGAGAAACCATTGGCTAGTTTCTCATTTTACTCATTGGGGGCCCCCATGGAGCCCGTGTAAGAGAAAATGCTGACTCAGTCAGAGCACTCTTGCCCTTAGGTGTTGAGGATTCTCTCTCTTGTGTCATACAGATCTGGGCAAGTGAGATAGGGGACAGGAAGCCGGGTGAGGGAGGAAGCTTGTGACACTGGAGTTGAAGTTGAGTGGATGAAGCATCCGTGGTGGGGGCGGGGGCAGTTACTAGTAAGGAGGATGGGGGGGCTTCAAGATAGTATTTGAGATAAAGGTGAATACATCCGGGATTGCTTCATGGTTTGAGAATCAGACGTAGGCATGTCTGTCTACCTAGCTTTTCTTTCCTGCGGGCGGGAGTATTTCTCTAAAAGGCCAATTGAGCTTCACCTCTCAGCTAGCACAGGGATCCACTTCTCCACACAGTCGAGGGTTCCGGTTATCTTCTGTGGCCCAGCGTCACCACAGAGGAACCGACCAATGTGGGGCAATGCACTCAAGCCCTGTTGTGACGAGCAGTCCCATGGAAGTGAGTTTTTGGTTTTCTTCTTGACGCCAATGGTGCATGGATCCTTAAGAGAAGATAGGGAAATGTCTTTGTTTTATAACATTCCCGCAGCACTTATACGCCTTATGCACCCGGCCTTGTTCTAAGTGATTTTTCAAATTCTAACCTATAACATACAAAAGTTCTGTGGCAGGGGATTTCATGTTTATTATTAATTCTCGTGTCTCTCAAAATGATATTTGGGAAGACTCAGGCCAGAATCAGGGGATTCTTGCTAACAATGATGGTGTCTTAAACCCATGCTGATGAGAACCATGTGAGGCAGGCTTATTGGTGCCCATTCTACAGATAAGAAAAATGAGACTCAGAGAAATGTGTATCGGGTCCAAGGCCAAACAACAATTAAGTGCTGAGGCCAAGATCAAAACCTGGGTCTGCCTGACTCTAAAACTCATGCTCCTTCAGCAACAACACAGAATAGGATGAGCATTGACACCCCCGGCTGTCATTTCAGCAACAAATCTTGTGTATCTACTTTGTGCAAAACACTCCAGAGGCGCACTGTCATATCTTAAACATGGCACCTTGAGATCAATAAACTGCTCTGGGACAAAAGATCCTGGGTTATTGGGACCAGGGCCTGGAGTGGGACAGGAATGGAGCGGATAAAAACTGCAGACCTGGGGGTTGTGCAAGTTCTAGGTCATCGAGGCAGAAGACTGTAGTCAGGACACAAGCATGACACACACCGAGTGTCCCAAGGATGACAAACAATCTATGGAGCCTACCCCGTGAAGCTGATGAAGATATAAAGTACAATGGGGAAACCCAACGGGGCCTGACCGAGCCCCAGCCTCTGGGCTGAGTTTTGGGGGCAGGGTTGGGGGCCCTGGGGGAGAACTGCTAGAGCGGAATGACAAGACAGGGCCATCTCTAGGACCATGACCTGAGATATGACATTGGCCCCACAACCAGGGCAGAGCCCAGGAACCGTGGTGGCAGCACAGACTCAAGGCTGGGCCAGTGGCAAGGGGGCAGAGTCCTCAAGCGTTCCTCAAAAGAAGGACCTTCCACACTTTTCTGTGGACCCCCATTACCCTTGGAAAAGGTGAAAGGTGATCTTGGCAGCCCTAAGCTAGGCAACGTTAACCAAACACTAAACTGATGTTTTCAGAGACATTCGTATACTCAGACTCATTTTCAATCTTCGGAGGAAGAACATAAGGCATTTCCTAAATGTATTTGATCACAGAATGCATTTCTCTGTGTAGTTTTTTTTTTTTTTTTTAACAGATCATCTATTGTTATATCGGAACACATCGTTGTTGTTAACCTTGTCATGGGTCACATCGAAACTCTGTTAGGTAAGGTTTCTTATATCCATTCTCCACCTGCAAGATTAAAAATAGGTCCTGAGAGTGGAGTGATTCTGTGCTACTGGGGGGAGTGGGGGGGGGGATGGGGGGGAACCCAGGTGGCCCAGGCTGCAGTGCTGGGAATCAGGCAGCGCCGGACAGACACTTGGTGCGTGAGGCAGAGAAACATCATTTCTGCTTTCGAGAAATTTACATGCTATGGAAAACCAGCCATTTGAAAAAGTCAAACTAAACTTTGCTCTTATTTTACTGAGGTCACACCGTCGTCTGCTCCGCCAGCTTTCTCCTCTCCCTTTCGTGGAGTCAGCTCTTAAAAATAAACATGAGGCTTGGGGCACCCAGGGGGGCTCAATCAGTTAAGCGTCTGACTCTTTTTTTTTTTTTAATCTTTTTTTAACGTTTATTTATTTTGCAACGTTTATTTATTTTTGGGACAGAGAGAGACAGAGCATGAACGGGGGAGGGGCAGAGAGAGAGGGAGACACAGAATCGGAAACAGGCTCCAGGCTCCGAGCCATCAGCCCAGAGCCTGACGCGGGGCTCGAACTCACGGACCGCGAGATCGTGACCTGGCTGAAGTCGGACGCTTAACCGACTGCGCCACCCAGGCACCCCAAACGTTTATTTATTTTTGAGACAGAGCATGAACGGGGGAGGGTCAGAGAGAGGGAGACACAGAATCGGAAGCAGGCTCTAGGCTCTGAGCCATCAGCCCAGAGCCCGATGCGGGGCTCGAACTCACGGACCGCGAGATTGTGACCCCAGCCGAAGTCGGACGTTTAACCGACTGAGCCACCCAGGCGCCCCTAAGCGTCTGACTCTTGATGTCAGCTCAGGTCATGAGTCCAAGCCCTGCGTCTGGCTCTGCACTAACAGTGTGAAACCTGCTTGGGTTTCTCTCTCTCCTCCCTCTCTCTCTGTCCCTCCTGTTTGCTCTCTCTCTCTCAAAATAAATAAGCATTTATAAATGAATAAATAAATAAATAAATAAATAATAAATAAATAAATAATGTGACATGTCCATCTTATGGACCATTCATCAGCAAAAACCTAAAAAGTCAAGCACTAAAACTTGCTACAGGGTGGGTGCACCCCAGAAACGTTATCCCAAGTAAGAGAAGCCAGACACAAAAGACCACATAGTGTATTATCGTATTTATATGAAACGTCCTAGAATAGGCAAGTCCAGAGAGGGGGACTGGGGGTGCAGGAAGAATGGGGAGTGAATGCCAAAGTGCTGGGACTTTCTTTTCTGGGAGATGAGAATGTTCTAAAATAAGATCGTTATGATAGTAACACAATGGTGTGAATATATTGAAAAGTATTGAATGAAATTAAAAACACTTAAAAAACTGAATTGCACACTTCAAACAGCATGTGACTTATATCTTCATAAAGCTATGAATTAAAAAAAAAAAAAAAGGATTTACTGTGAACCTCCCACATACCCTACTCATCCTGAGAACAAAGAAAAGTCTTGCTTGCCTTCCTACCGGCCCAGAGTTTGAAGAAATTGGCACTCTTTTTTTGGTTAAGTCACTAACACTCCAAATTGGGAAAAAAATAGTTCCTTTCCAGCTCTACTCCCGGAGCCCTTACTGTTAATAAAATAAAATAATTTCTTAGGCGTTCTCCGTAGAAGCCAGCTGTCTTCTCCCAAGCACAGCCTTCCATGTTTACATTGGGAAAACATTGACCCAATGGGTAGCTTCAGAGCAGGTAATGGTGACAGACACTGCTATTTCCCAGGTATTCAATGGGCCATCTCTTATTTTTTTTTAAAAAAAGGATTTTTATAAAATGAAATAAAATAATTAAGTTACAGAAGATAACAATGAAAAAGCTTTGACTCCTCAAAACTGTCAAGGTCATGGAAAACAAGGAAAGATTGAGAATCTGTCACAGACCAAGGAAGACTGAGACAGACCGGCTCAATGTAGAATGCTCACCAAGCAAGGATCCTAGAACAGAACAGGGCCATTACCGGGAAACTGGTGAAATCCAGTGATGCCTGGGGTTTAACTCATAAGAAAGTGCCAGTGAGACTCAGTCTTGCTGCATATGCCAGGGTGCCGGAAGCTGGCCGCATTAGGACAGGCAAGTGAAGGATACACAGGAATCCCCTCAGTACTGTCTCCATAACTTTTCTGCAAGTCTGAAATTACTCCCAAATAGAGGAGAACATTTTCAAATAGATAAAATATCAATGCACAAACTCGAGCCCAGTCAAAGCAAAGTTATGACTTTCTTAGCTTCACCTTGCATTTCTCCTGCTTTAACTTGTACAAGGCCTTCCTTCTCTACCACCAGATGCAAGAGTCAGTTCTTCCTCTCTCTGGTTCCTGAGACCCCACGTAGGCCTCTCTGCTGTTTTCTGTCTCATGACAGAAGATTTCCTTTCTTCTCCTCTTCCTTGCAGTCTTCATGGGAAGAATTTAGAGAAAAATCAAGTGATTCTGGGACATGACAGTGAGATATGGCGCCCAGGGTGGCCTCTACCCACTTCTATCTCTCCCATCTGCTCCCCACCATATTCTCCATCTCAACAAAAATCATATAATACTGCAAACATTGTAGAATCCCAACTGCCTCTTACCAGAGTCTCTCTAAAGGTCAACCCCCCCCCCCAGCAACCTAAAACTTGGAACAGAAACCATGAATTTATAGTAGCACATTCTTATGTTTTTTTCATCTTAAACAAATGGCTTGTTTGAAGTGATGCCAAGTAAAAAACAAGTAAAAATTAATCATGTGGATTGGGACTGCACCTGTCAGCACATAGGAAGGAAGAAAAAAGTGAACCAAAACACGTAAATGTCAACATTTTTCTTTTTTCTTTTTTTTTTTACAAGAATGACCTTTACTGTTAGCATCACTTTTCACATCAGTTTTCAAGGTGTGGGGGAGATTTTTTTTTTCCAGTTTCTATCAGAAGGGGCAAATCTCCACAATACCAAGGATAAATTTCAACATCAATATTTCTTGGAAATCAGCACTGACGGCGTTCGCACGCTCTACCAAACCACCAAAAAAGTTAAAGACGTAGAACCCTCTATAATTCCAGGTGGGACAGAAATGAAAGATTATTAATCAATGACAAAGACAGAGAAGTCCAATGGCCTTTCCACGATCAGTGGAAATTCTGATAGACAATACCAGAACTTTGATTTTAAAAATTAAGAAATGGAAAACGATCGACTCATCATTTCCTCTCATAGTCTTTGTCTTTCTTTTTAAACTGACTTACATAGAGTTGAAAAGTCTTTCTAGGGTCACCTTAGATGTGGAAAAATCTACTGTGAAAAGTGACCTACTTAGAGCTCAGTGATATTTTCACAGAAACTTCAGAGGTCGTCTAGGACAACCACTCATGTTTCAGAGAGTGAAATGGAGGCCCGAATCAGCTGAGTGACTTTTCCAGGAGATCCAAGACTTCAATCCAGGTCTTCCAATGCCATATTTGGTGATCTGTCATCTACCCTTCGGCCTCTTTTCTGTTTATCTCACTTCAGTCAAAAAAGGTAAAGTGTTGCGATATGGAGAAAGGGTAAAGTAATTCATTATTATGTTCAGTAAAAGGCACTTATAATCATAAGAAAGCCCAAGAAAAAATTGGAGACCATAATTATCTGTTATTGAAAAGCAACTGTCTATTTATTTTGTGCTATTTGGTTCAGAAATAAAGTGGTGCTCTCAAAGCAAGATTATATTCTTGTTGGAGCCCGAGTCCTCTTACCCTAGACAATGTCCACCTTCCCCTCCATGGATATTATAGAATAACTAAGTATGCTGAGAATAACTATGCCACTACCTTAACACCTGCTGTCAGAAATACTCTCAGAGAGGGACCTGTTTTCATAAGCAAAATGTCCTAAGCAGATAGGCTCATCATATGCAAAGACAAGGATACAAAAGAGAAAGCTGAAGTGTTTGCATTAAAAGTCCACAGAAACCAAAACCCCAAACCATAAAACTCCTAGAAGATAACATAAGAGAAAATCTACATGACCTGGGTAAGACAATGATTTTTTTTTTTTTACATAAAACACCAGTCACAAGCCATAAAAGAAATAATCAATAAACTGGACTTCATTAAAATTAAAATTAAAATTAAAATTGTTTGCTCTGCAAGGACAATGTCAAGAAAATAAAAAGATAGGCCACAGACCAGGAGAAAATATTTGCAAAATTCACATTTGAGAAAAGATTGGTATCTACAATGTACCAAGAACTCTCGGGATGCCTGGGTGATTCAGTCGGTTTAGCAGCCAACTCTTGATTTCAGCTCAGGTCATGATCTCACAGTGGTGAGATGGAGCCCTGCATCAGGTTCCATACTGAGCACACAGCCTGGTTAAAATTCTCTCCCTCCCTCCCTCTGCCCCTCCCCCATTTGCGCTCTCTCTCTCTTTCTCTCTCTCTCTCTCTCTCTCTCTCTCTCTCTCTTTCTCTCTCTCTCAAAAAATAACATAAAAATAGCGGCGCCTGGGTGGCGCAGTCGGTTAAGCGTCCAACTTCAGCCAGGTCACGATCTCGCGGTCCGGGAGTTCGAGCCCCGCATCGGGCTCTGGGCTGATGGCTCAGAGCCTGGAGCCTGTTTCCAATTCTGTGTCTCCCTCTCTCTCTGCCCCTCCCCCGTTCATGCTCTGTCTCTCTCTGTCCCAAAAATAAATAAACGTTGAAAAAAAATAAAAAAAAAAAAATAACATAAAAATAGGGGCGCCTGGGTGGCTCAGTCAGTTGAGCGTCTGACTTCAGCTCAGGTCATGATCCAGCGGTTTGTGAGTTCGGGCACCGCGTCAGGCTCTGTGCTGACAGCTCGGAGCCTGCAGCCTGCTTCGAATTCTGTGTCTCCCTCTCTCTCTGTCCCTCCCCTGCTCATACTCTGCCTCTGTCTCCCAAAAATAAATAAATGTTAAAAAAAAATTCAAATAACATAAAAGTAAACAAGTAAACTAACATAAAATATACCAGAACTCTTACCTATCAATAATGAAAGCACAAACAACCGGATTAAAAAATAAGTCAAAGAGCCCTCACTAAAGATATACAGACGACAAATAAGCATATGAAAAGAAGCCCCGCGTCGTCTGTCGTCAGGGAAATGCAAATTAAAACAACATTGAGATATCACTCCACACTTATTAGAATGGCCAAAATCTAGAACCCCGAAAGCACCAAATGCTGGTGAGGATGGGGAAGCAAGGGGAATTCTCATTCACTGCTGGGGAGCAAAATGGTGCAGCCACTTTGGAAGACAGTTGGGAGGTTTCTTACGAAAACCAGACATGCTCCTAACATATGATCCAGCACCTGTGTTCCTTGGTATTTATCCAAAGGAGTTGAACATTTCTGTCCACACAAAAACCTGCACACGGATATGTACAGCAGCTTTATTCACGATTGCCAAAACTCAGAAGCAACCAAGATGTCCTTCAGTAGGTGAAATGGTAAATATACCATGGAAGATTCGGACAACAGAGTATTATTTGGCTCTAAGTGAGCTACCAAACCATGTGGGAAAACGGGGTGGGGGGGGACCATAAATGTATGTTACGAAGTGAAAGAAGACAATTTGAAATGGTTGTATACTGTCTGATTCCAACTCTATGACATTCTGGAAAAGGCAAAACCACGCACAGAGCGAAAAGATCAGCGGTTGCCAGGGGCTGGGGCAAAGGGAAGGGGTGAAAAAGTAGAAGACAGAGAATTTGCAGGGCAATGAAAATACTCTACAATGCACACGAATGCATACCAATGGCTGAATTTCATTATATATGTGTCCAAACCCATAGAATGTGCAACACCAACAGTGACCCTAGTGTAAGCTATGGACGATGGGTGATAATGATGCGTCAACGCACGTTTGTCCGTTGTAGCAAATGCACCCCTCTGGGGTTTTGGTGGGGCAGGGGCAGGGGTTAGAGGCAAAATTTCTACACCTTCCTCTTAACTGAGCCTAAACCTACACACGAAGAGACAAGAAGTCTTCATTTTAAAAATTAACCGAAATTTGGGTACGATGGGAGAATAGAGGAAGGGCAGTGGGGTGACCACAACAGGCCCTGGAACTGGACAGATCCCTGTTACTGTCAGAAAGCCAGAAGACGCTCGCATGCCCAGCGGGAACCCCCCGGAGCTGACCGAGCTGGAGCCCAGGGAAGAAAGCAACAGAGCGATACCACAGCATGTGGTCCATGAGGGCAGGTTCAGTTTGGTGCCGGCCAGCGGGGGCGTACTCTGGGGTTTGCAGGGCTTGCCTAGGCCACTGAGAAGCGTGAACTTCCCACATACAGTATCACCCGAGCTTTGCACCACACAGGCCAAGAAGCCAATAAATAGGACGTCCTAGAGCTTTCGAACCCTCTCTCGTTTGTTTTCCGGATTTGTTTGTTCGCCTTGCACTTTGCGTGCTTCCCCTCGTTCCTCTGGGGAATCTCAAGAAGAAAGGTACCTGGAGAAGGTCTCATAAGGCCTTTGACAAATTGTGGAGAAGCTCGTTGAGTAGCCTTCACCTGTAAGAATCTTCTCTTATGGGGGAGAAGGAGGGGGAGCCGCAGTTCACGTAGGAAAGTTCTTTCTCTTTCTAG
Organism: Felis catus; assembly: GCF_018350175.1. Taxonomy (NCBI): domain Eukaryota; kingdom Metazoa; phylum Chordata; class Mammalia; order Carnivora; family Felidae; genus Felis; species Felis catus. The sequence continues at coordinate 210,495,974 of NC_058375.1, read as the reverse complement.
TGAGGAGCCAATGACTACAGAAGGCATTTGGCTGGCCCCCAGCGTGTCAGCTGGTTAGAGCAGAGCCAGATTCCCTGAGATTCAGATCAACGCTGAAGCCGACTGCACTTACTGCCTCTGTCTCCGTCAAGCATTCGACCGTGTTCTCCAGGACGTTCGCCGCTTCCGACACCGAGAAAATCAAATACTCCTCAGACGTCCGGCCGTCTCTTTCCTCAGCTGAAGCGTGTTCCCTGCACCAGCTCGTGGGACAGCACCTTGGCACAGCTCAAAACTCCATGACTCGTGATCAGAGGGGAAAGAGTTCTGGACATTAGGAAACGCTAAGGAAAAGGCCCATCAGACAGAGCTGGGGGGGGGGGGGGGATTGGTGGAATCGTGCCAATCGTAACAACACATAAAATAAAAACGTAAAGGGGCGCCTGGGTGGCGCAGTCGGTTAAGCGTCCGACTTCAGCCAGGTCACGCTCTCGCGGTCCGTGAGTTCGAGCCCCGCGTCGGGCTCTGGGCTGATGGCTCAGAGCCTGGAGCCTGTTTCCGATTCTGTGTCTCCCTCTCTCTCTGCCTCTCCCCCGTTCATGCTCTGTCTCTCTCTGTCCCAAAAATAAATAAACGTTGAAAAAAAATTTTTTTTTTAAATAAAAACGTAAAGTCTAACAAAAAGCGGTAGCTTTCGCAAACACGTGTTTTGGTTTGCCAGCAGGTTGAATTCCTAAAGGTTCTAGAGGAAGCAGTTTCTTTGACCAAATAACACTTCCTAAAGCTAAAACATTTGCTTTTAGTGTAGTTGCGTCTGCCTCCTGTTCTGCAAGTATTTTCAGGCCTCATGAGGCTTTTTCTCCCCCAGACTAAACATGAGTCTCTGAGTCGCCCAGTTTGACTAACGTGGAGGGAAAAGTGCCGTGGACGTGGAAGCAGCAGGGAGGGGCGGAGGGATGAGGGGAAAGGGCCCGAGCCAGGAAATGCGGGAGGCTTCCAGAATCTAGAAAAGGCGAGGCAGCCTTTCTCCCCCCAGAGCCTCCAGAGGGAGCCAGGGAGGCTCCCCCTTGACTTTATCCCACTGGGACTGATTTCAGACTTCCGGCTTCCAGAACTGTAAGGGAACAGATGGGTGTCGCTTGGAGCCACCACGTTCAAGGTGGAAACTAACACAGGGGCTAAAAGGGGACTGACTTCCACGTGGCGATCAAGGCACGTTTCCATCTAAAGAGGGAGAAGCAGAGACAGGCTCATCAGGTAGAGCCCGGGAGAGTAGGTACAGGCCGGGTGTGGGGTGCCTCACTCAGCATCTGTTCCCACACCTACCCCGGGACGTACGTCTCACACTGCTTTTCTAGGTGCCCTAACTGGGAAGGCTCCCAGGTCCTCGAGAATTTCCAAATTAATCAATGAGCCAAGACGACAATGGTTTTGGCACCCAGAGGGCCACAGGGGAACAACTTCCAAGCAATCCCCTTCTGAGAGCGTCATAAATCATGAACAAACTACAAACTCCGACAGTGCTCAGCAAGAGGGATTGTTCCCGTGAATTGGAGCTGTAAAGGAGTGTCACAAAGTTAAACTAGTCTGCCTCTTAGGATTCTAGAGCTTTCTTTTAAAAAGTCTGGCAGGAGACAGACCACCCTTGGGAGCGAGTTGGTCCTGTCCCGTTGTTCAAAGGCCACCTGAGGGGGGGAGAGTTTGTGTTTAACGAGGCGCTCCCCTCCAGGCCTGATCTCTGGTCTCTGGCTGGGGACCCAGGCCTCAACACCTCACAGAAGAAAGATCGGCCTCGTCCTGTAGCACATGGGGGCGGAGACTGCCTGAGCATTGGCCAATGGAGGGATAGCCTATTTCACCCCTTACTCGTTTCTTTCACCTCTGTTACTTAGTAAGTAGAAACAGCTCACAAGCAAAGCAGTGATGACAGTTGACAATGGCTGAAGGCACCTGTCGGAGAATGCTAAACCGTTGTACAGCTTCCCGTGTCTCCATTTCACAGGAAAGCACTTGCCGGGCTGCCCCCACCGCATCCGAAGACAACAGAAATGAATATCTAGTGGCCAGCAAGGGGGGGATGTGAGAAGAGGAAACAGTTGACAGTTCTTGACATACAAGAATGATGGGTATTGTCACTGGCCCAGCCATCCGCATTTTGTTCCTCTCACTTACCCTTTTTATCTTATTATTACAAAACATTTAAACAAGAGTTCCCACGCCACCCCCGGTATAAGCAAATAGTGTCATTTTTCAAAACCAGTGGAGAAACTGAGTCAGCCAGCGAGCTAAAACGACAAAGCTTATTTCTAGCAAACGTGAGCAAGCTGGGCTTTACCACGCTTGTCCTGATTTCTCTTTAACTTCATGAGTATCCTTGGCACCCAAGAAGGGTGTCTGTGGGTACAGAGTCTCCATCTCTTTGTGCATCACCTGTCTAGACTTTAACCTGTGGTTTTTCTAACGAAAACTCATACCCAATGAGTTTTCTTAAACATTTAAGAGAACCCAATGTTTTCTTAAACATTGGCTTTGCCCCAAGGAAATGATGTATTAGACTTCATGTGAAGTTTCACTGTATGAAGAGTCTGTGAATTAGCATAAGGCAGTTTCCTCTCTGTCTTCCAGGTCCTCCTGCGTGTACAAAAAAGGGATGGTTCTTTAGAAAATTGTTCTCAACGGTCAGTCACTCAGGGGTAATAACATGGTGGGATGTATCTCCACCTGGGCAGCTGATGTGGCCAAGGGCTGCTGGGCAGAGTGAGGGCTCCATAGGCATCCCAGAGAGACAGACACCCCCTTCACTCACCCACTCACCATTGTAGGTTTACCACCCTATTCTTAGAACTGAAGCTCCTTTGCTCGCTATCCAGAGCACCAACAGTGAAAAATAATTCATGTTTTGCTGAGAATCAATCCCAAAGTCAAGTGTTGGATGGCCAGCCAGGGTAGCTGGCCATGACTCTGCGCGTAAGGAGATGGCCCTGGAGAAAGGAAAGGAGGAAAGCCTTGAACCTACCCTCACCACAAAGTAATATCCGCCCAAAGGAGAACTTTACTCCCATTAACTGCCAACTTTGACCAGTGGCTTCCTCAAAGATAAGGCTGTGATCTAGCCGTCTGAGCCTTGGAATGCACTTCTTAGCTCGCAGAAACCTACTAACCCATCCTGAAGCGGGGGGAGGGGGGAGGGAGGAAGGGAACCCTGGATGAACTCAGCCCCAGGTAGGATGTCCTGGGAATCTGCCTGGAGCACAGGGCCTTGTTTCTGTAAGACAGTATGCTGATGGCGACGAGTGTCCTTCTGCTATGGCTCCTGGAGCAGCCTTGGGGGGGGTGGGGGGGGGGAATGCACACATCACCCAGCCAGCCAGTGGTCTTCTCTGAGGCCCTGGCCCAGCAGCCACACAGCCGACACCGAGCTCAGTGTATGTTGAGGCGGGCCCCATTGACATTTGGGGTCTCGTGATTCTTTGCTGTAGGAGCTCTCCTGGAAACCGCAGGGTGATCAGCAGAAACCAGTTATGAGAACCAAATATGTCTGGACCTTGCCAAATATCTCCCGGACCCCAAAGCTTCCCTGATTGAGGGCCACTGCTATGGGAGCCTCAGAAGCAAGGAACAGCCGTAACCGTGTCTTTTGCCTGGTGTCCCTGAACCTGCTGCTGTCCCTGCTTCCTCTCCACCTCGGATCATCGTGACCACAGACCCCACCGTCATGCTTCACTCTTCCGTCTTGGACCTCACGTCCACTCCCGAGTCCTGACCGCTTGCCCCCCTCCCCAAGCCCTCCTTGACCACGCTGCCCTCCCTCCCTCTGCCACAGCTCCTTGTCTCCTTCCGGCTGCTCTGCTGGCCTCCTGCCCTGGTCTCGTCTCCCACATCCTTTTCCCCCGTAGCAACGGGGGAATTGGCGTCAAATGGGAATCTCGCCCCGTTGCTCCTGTGGTTTGCTCTTCAGTGGTTTCCCATCCGCTTGAGTTCAAAGTCCCAGTCCCCTGTGAGCCTAAGAGGTCCCCTATAATCTGCTCTCCGTGACATCACCACTTCATTTCCTGGCGTGTCCCACTTTCCTCCCGGCCCACCAAGATCATCATGTTCTGCACGCATGGTGCCAAGACTGGAACCTTCCTGCCATGCTCCCTCTGCCTCAAACGTCTCAAGTGTCCTCCAGCCCTCCGCCTCAAATGTCTTCCTAACTTCCGCGCCAAGTTCACACCTTCCCCCTGCCCTCTCTGACCTCGCACGGGCCCCGGACACACCCGTGTCGTCGCACTTCCCGCACTTGACCACCAGGTGGCAGCGCAGGGCTGTGTTTCAAAGCTGCAGCCCAGGCGTCAAGCGGCCTGGATTCAGGAGCCGCTCTGCGACCTGTTCAGGGAGCGCGGGGTAGATCACCTAACGCTTCCGTGTGCCTCGTTGTCTTTATGCGTAAGAGGGAGGGAAAACAGAATTTATATCATGGAATCCTTGCATGGATTCTATGAGCTAATGTGTACAAGGTGCTCGGAAAATCCCCCCGGGAGACGCTCCGTAAGGGCCAACCGTTGTCATATCATCATTTTCTGTTGAGGTGCCCACCTCTCCCCGCGGCTCACCGTGCTTAATATCTCCTGTTTAACGGCAGAGAGCCCACTTCACAGGAGTCTTGTAATGCTCTCCCGGTGGTTGCACAATTTCCGAATCATTTGCCAAGTTTCCTGGTCATTTGTAATACACCCCCCCTCCCCCCCGCCCCGGAACGTGAACCTCTTGTTCAAACCCTTTGCCTCCTATTTCCTCATCAGAAAGGACTTTGGAGAGCCCAGATCTGATCGCGCCACTCCCCTGCTTCAAAGTCCTGTCTGGTTCACGGCTGCCTGGAGGATAAAGTCTGGTTTTGCATGGCTTACAAAGGTCCACGGGGGGTTCAGGATTAACCGTGGGTCACCTCCACCACCTGTTGTCATGCACCATCGCACGCGCTTTCCCACCCCGCATGCCTTTCTCGCGCTCGTGACTGTTTTACCAGGCGGTTTCTGCCTGAACCCACACTCACTCTGTCTTCACGAAGTGTGACTGCTTCCCCTCGTTATATCTCCCCTAGCACCCCAGAATTTCCTTCTCTCCGTTTCCTTGCAGGTTGTATATATTACTCCAGTAACGATTGTCACACAGTCTCGTGATTATTGGTATCGGTATCTGACTTTTACGAATGACTCTTCACATAGTGCCAGTTCATTCATTTTCCGACAAAGACAGTTTCTGCTTTGACGTAAATGCGTCTTTTTTCTCTATTAGGGTGACAGTGTTGGGAGCCGGGAAGAAAAAGAGATTTGAACTTACAAGCTCAGGAAAGTATGCTGAGCCACAAGGGAAGGCTCTAAGCCTAAGCCAAGGTCATGGATTCCAGCTGGGCGTGAGTTCCCTTGCCCTCTCCTTTTAAGATAAGAAGAAGAGGGCAGCTACATGCAGACGAATGAAACTTGGCCATTTCCCCACACCGCACACAAGCATCGACTCAAAATGGGTGGAAGACCTAAATGTGAGACCCGAAACCATAAAAAACCCTAGAAGAGAACACAGGAACTAAGCTCTGTGACATAAGCTGTAGCAACATTTTTCGAAATATGTCTCTTGAGGCAAGGGAAACAAAAGCAAAAATAAACTACTGGGACTACATCAAAGTAAAGAGCTTCTGCACAGCGAAGGAAACCATCCACGAAACTAAGAGGCGACCTATGGAATGGAAGAAGGTATTTGCCGATGACATATCTGATAAGCGATTAGTATCCAGATATATACAAAGAACTGATACAACTCAACACCCAAAAAATAAATCATCCGATTTAAAAAAATGAGTGATAGTGTTTTTATATCCTTTGGATGAATACCTAGTAGTGCAATTGCTGGGTAGAAGGGTAGTTCTATTTTTAATTTTTTGAGGAACCTCCACACTGTCTTCCCAAGTGGCTGCACCAGTTTGCATTCCCACCAACAGTGCAAGACGGTCTCCTTTTCTCCACATCCTCCCCAACACTTGTAATTCCTTGTCTTCTCAGTAATATCCATTCTGACAGGTGTGAGGTGACATCTCACTGTGGCTTTGATTTTCACTTCCTCAGTGATTAAGGATGTAAAGATGTATGAGCACCTTTTCATGTGCCTGTTGTCTGTCTGTATTTCTTTTTTGGAAAAATACCTATTCAGGTCTTCTGCCCATTTTTCAGTTGGATTCTTAGGTTTTCTTGAGTTGCATGAGTTCTTCATAGATTGAGTCATACGAGTTCTTTATATATTTTGGACATTAACTCCTTTCCAGGTATATAATTTACAAATATTCACTCCCATTCAGTAGATTGCCTTTTCATTTCGCTGATGGTTTCCTTTATAATATACCCCCCTGTGCAGAAGATTTTTAGTTTGATGCAGTCCTACTTGTTTATTTTTGCTTTTGTTTCCTCTGCTTTTGGTGTCTGATTCAAAAAATCACCAACAAGACCTAAGTCAAGGAGCTTACTATCTACGTGTTCTTCTACAGATCTTATGGCTTCAGGTCTTATGTTCAAGTTTTTAATCCATTTTGAGTTTATTTCTGCATATGGTATAACATAGCGGTCTAATTTTATTCTTTTGCATGTAGCTGTTTAGTTTTCCCAATACGATGTAATAAAGAGACTGTCCTTTCCCCATTGAATATTCTTGGCTCCTTTGTCATAAATTAACCATGTATCCACAGATTTATTTCTAGACTCTATTCTGTTCCATAGATCTCTGTGTCTATCTTTTTTGCCAATATCAGACTGTCTTAATTTAATATAGAATTATAATAGAGTTTTAAATCAGAGAGCACGATACCTCCAGCTTTTCCTTCTTTCTCAAGATAGCTTTGACTAGTTGGGGCTTTTTGTGGTTTCATACAACGTTTAGGATTATTTGTTCTTTTCGTGAAAAATGCCATAGAAATTTTAATAGGGATTTTCTACTGAATCCGTAGATTGCTTTGAGTAGTATTGACATTTTAACAACACTGGTTATTCCAATCCATGAGCACAGAATATCATTCCATTCATTTGTGTCTTCTTCAATTTCTTCTACTAATGTCTTGTAGTTTCCAACATACAATTTTACCTCTTTTGTTAAATTTATTCCTAGGTATTTTATTCTTTTCGATGCAATTGTAAGCGGGATTGTTTTCTTTATTTCTCTTTCTGATAGCTCATTATTATTGCACAAAAACACAACATATTTTTGCGTATCGGTTTTGCATGCTGCGCTTTACTGAATTTGTGTATTAGTTACAGTGGTTTTTTGGTGGAGTCTTTAAAGTTTTTTGTTTATAACATTACGTCATCTGTAAATAGTGATAGTTTTGCTTCTTTCTTTCCAATTTATATGCCTTTTACTTCTTTTTCTTTCTATGCTATGTTGAAAAAAAGTAGTGAGAGCAGGCATCCTTCTCTTGCTCCTGATCTTAGAGAAAAAACTTTAAACTTTTCACTGTTGAGTATGATGTTAGCTCTGGGATTATTATATATGGCCTTTATTATGTCTGTTATGCCCACTTTGTTGAAAGTTTTTATCATGAATTGAAGCTACGTTTTGTTAACTTCTTTTCCTGCATCTATTGAGGTGATCACATGATTATTCTTCATGTTGTTAATGTGGTGAATCACAGTGACTGATTTTTGGATGCCAACCCATTCTTGCATCCCTGAAATAAATCCCACTTGAGCATGGTGTATAGTCCATTTTTTATAGCCCATTTTTTTAAACGGAAGTGTAGCTGACATAAGATATTATATCGGTTTTAGGTGTCGTATAATCTTTTTAGTGTATTGTTCAATTTGGTTTAACAGTATTTTGCATCTATGTTCACCAGGGATATTGGCCTAGCATTTCCTTGTGGCATCCTTGTCTGGTTTTGGTATCAGACTGATGTCAGCCTCATAAAATGACTTTGAAAGAGTTCCCTTCTCTTCCATTTCTTGCAAGAGTTTGAGAAGGATTGGCATTAATTCTTCTCTAAATGTTAGGTAGAATTTGCCAGTGTAGCTATCCGGCCCTGGACTTTGGCTTGTTGGAAGGTTTTTGATTACCGATTCAATCTCTTTACTAGTTACCAGTCTGTTCAGAGTTCCTTTTCATCATGATTCAGTATTTTAGGTTGTGTGTCTTTAGCAATTCACCCATTGCTTCTAGGTTGTCCGATTTGCTGGCATATAATTGTTCATAGTAACCTCTTATTATCCTTTGTGTTTCTGTGGTATCAGTTGCAATGTCTCTTTCATTTCAAATGTAAGTTGTTATCAACTTAAAACAGACTGTTTTAGATAAAAACTACTATATGTAAACCTTGTGGTAACCTCAAAACAAGAGTCTATATGGTAAATACCCAAAAATTAAAGAGAAAGGAATATAAGCATTCCACTAAAGAAAAGTATCAAATCACAAAGAAAGGGAGCAAAAAAAAAAAGAAGAAGAAAGGAATAGAGAACTATAAAATAGCCAGAAAACAATTAGCAAAATGGTAGTAAGTACAGAACTATCAATAATTAATTCACACCAATAAAAAGACCTAAAGTGGTTGAATAGATTAAAAAAAAAAAAAGACATCTATATGCTGCCTACAAGAGACTCACTTTAGATATAAGAACACACAGAGACTGAAGGTGAAGGGATGGAAAAAGATATTTCATACAAATGGAAACCAAAAGAAAGCTGGAGTAGCTATACTTATATCAGATAAATAAACATATCAGATAAAATAACGTTATACCTGAAACAAAAAGAGTAATGAGACGACTATGGGCATTGCATAATCATAAAGAGGTCAATCCAGGGGCGCCTGGGTGGCGCAGTCGGTTAAGCTTCCGACTTCAGCCAGGTCACGATCTCGCGGTCCGTGAGTTCGAGCCCCGCGTCGGGCTCTGGGCTGATGGCTCGGAGCCTGGAGCCTGTTTCCGATTCTGTGTCTCCCTCTCTCTCTGCCCCTCCCCCGTTCATGCTCTGTCTCTCTCTGTCCCAAAAATAAATAAACGTTGAAAAAAAAAATTTTAAAAAAAATAAAAAAAAAAAAATAAAGAGGTCAATCCAACAAGAGGCTATAACATTTGTAAATATTTATGCACCCAGCATAGAATCACCTAAATATATAAAGCAAATATTAACAGACCTAAAGGAAGAAATAGTTAACAATAAAATACTAGAGGTTTTTAATACCTCATTTACATCAATGGACAGATCATACAGACAGAAAATCAGTAAGGAAATATTGACCTTAAATGAAACATTGGACCAAGTGGACTTAATAGACATATAAGAAACAGTCCATCCAAAAGCAAGAGAATACACATTCAAGTGTACATGGAACATTCTCCAGGATAGATCATATGTCAGGCCACAAAACAAGTCGCAATACATTGAAGAATACTGAAATCATATCAAGCATCTTTTCTGACCACAATGATATGAAACTAGAAATGAAGAAAACTGGAAAATTCACAAATCTGTGAACATAGCCTGCTGCTGAACAACCAATGAGTCATGGAAGAAATAGGAAGAGAAATCAAAAAATACCATGAGACATGTGGAAATGGAATATACCATGAGATGCAGCAAAAGCAGTTCTAAGAGGGAAGTTCATAGCAATAAACACTTACATCAAGAAATAAGAAAAATCTCAAATGAACAATGTAACTTTATGCTTCAAATAACTAGGAAAAAACAAACAAACAAACAAAGCCCAAAGTTAGTAGAAGGAAGGAAATAACAAAGGTCAGAGCAGAAATAAATGAAATAGAGACTAAAAAGACAACAGAAAAGATCAATAAAACTAAAAGCTGGTTCTTTGGAAATACAAACAAAATAGACAAGCCTTTAGCCAGACTCACCAAGAAAAAAAGAGAGAGGACTCAAATAAATCAGAAATCAGAGATGTTACAACCGATAACACAGAAATACAAAGGATCATAAAGGTCTTTTCCTTTTTTTTAAAGATGGGGGTGCCTGGGTGGCTCAGTCGGTTAAGTGTCCAACTTCAGCTCAGGTCATGATCTCGTGGTTCGTGAGTTTGAGCCCCACATCGGGCTCTGTGCTGGCAGCTCAGAGCCTGGAACCTGCTTCGGATTCTGCATTTCCCTCTCTCTCTTGGCACCTCCCCTCCTCATTCTCTCTCTCTCTCTCTCTCTCTCTCTCTCTATATATATATATATATATATATAAAATAAATAAATAAACATTAAATAATTTTAAAAAGATGGTTTATGGTAGAATCTATATGTCCATATGTTCAGAGATGTTCACTGCAGCATTGTTAGCAATATCAAACAATCTGACAGAACCTAAATGCCCATTAATGGTGACAAAGTTTTAAAAACAATTATAGTAAACCTGTAAGATGGAAAACTTTGCAGAAATTTCTAAAAGATATGCATGGGCCAGAGAGATGTCATGCAGTACTAACAAGTGAAAAAAGGAAGTTGCACAAAAGTATATAGAACTTAGTCTCATTTTGCAAATATTAACTATATGTTAGTATACGCGTAGAAAAAAGGACTGTGAGTCTAGCTACCAAAAGTAAATGTGATTCTACTTAAGTGATGAGATTCACCGTGGACTTTTGCTTTTTACTTTGTCCAATACTGGACCATTTAAATTTCTCCATTAGCATGATTGACTTTTGCAATATAAAATCAACATAGGTTTAGATAGAGTGGTAGACAGACAGATGTGTACATTCTTTGTAAAGCTGCATTGCCTTATGGTCTATCTAAGCAAAGTCACATTACCCGGGAAAAAATAAAATGCGAACGTTCACTGTGATCTCTTGGCAAAGTTCAAAGGGAGAAGCAAATTATAGAAGCCAGGGAAAAACATCCTAAACATTTGCATCTTCCTGTCCCCCAAGCACCCTCCGCACGACAGCACGGCCAACCTCTTTGTCACCTCACCTTCTGAAAATTACCCATAAATTCCCAAAGAACTCAGCCTTGGCTTTCTTCTTTTAGGATCCTACCTATTTTCTTTCCTCGTCTAATCCTCTGTCCTTCAAACATAAATCGATTTTGTCTGTCTGGACTTCTTTGGGTTTTCCACTCTTGAAACTGGCAGACAAACTCAAAAAGAGTGGGATGGAGGGGAGGGCATGGGCGCGTATTAATTCATGACTAGCAGCTATTTGTGCGACACAATCTATCTCTTGTATAAGGTACGATGCACACATACATACCATGATGATCCCACTTCAGTCATTTCCCCTGGAAGTAAATGGGATGCAAGAGGCTAAGAGCAAAAAAAGGAAAATGAGGGATCTTCCATGGTAGTTATTACGGTTTGATTTAGAGTGCACACACATATTTCACAAGATACCTCATGCTCTTTTGAAGACAAAAGAACAGTAGCCATCCAACAGTGTTAATCATTCAAGATACTATTTTCCCCGCTAGGAAAACAGAGCCTAGGAAAACGGTTATAAGGGTGCATTACAGCCAATCATTAAACTTTGCCCTCTTCTAAATCTGGTGCACTCTACTCCCTTGTCTCTGCTCCCTTGTCTCTGCTGCCAGAAATATTGGAGGATCACCTGGTGTCTCATTAACTCTTATTTGCATAATTATTATTTAAGCGGATTACCACTCTTTGCGCTATCTATGCAGGCAGCTCTCCTCTCTGGACCAGAACTTGTGGTGAGCATCACAAAAGTGCTCCAGCTCCAGCTCGTAATCTTAGCTGACATTCCTTCAAAGGCAAACCATTCCCAGTTCAAATATTAAATGAAACCTGGGGCGGGACTAGTCACCTTCAACTTTTAATAAGTGACTCCTGTTACCAAGTATTTCCCGGGCATAGGTTTTGAAAAAGAAAGGGAACACATGAGACACTGAACACAGGTAAGAACATGAGCCCTCCCCACCACCGCCACCAACCGAAGGCACAGAATAGAAACAGGAGTGAGGTCACCGACACCAGCCTTGATCTCCCTCACCAGTTGCTTCAGGCTAACCTTTCAATACCCTCTCCTGGACTCCAGCCAACTGGCCCTCATAAATTAGCATCATCCGGACATGCAGCATCCCTGCTCAAACCTGAGAAAATGGAGGCATCTGTATCTGATGCTGGAAAAAGCTGACTGGCTATGGGATTTACTAAGTGGCCTCCTTTGTAAAGTTTAGACTCTGCAGAATGGAATTGGTATTCAATGAATCCCAAACATGCCAAGGACTGTTCTTGTGATTACAGTCTTAACCAAAAAAACATCCAACAGAAAAGAGAGCTGCCCTGGAATGCAGAATATGCATTGACAATTTGATTGTGAAGATATACATGTAATAAGCTATTTTTTTAAACTAATAAAGCTTTATTTTTCATTATCAAAAAAAAAAAGTCCACCCAAAGAGTTATTACTGTCTGGGATGATGAAAAAGTATTTTTCTAACACTGTGCTCTTTTATTAGCTACGTACCACTTTACTCCACATACATGTAGACACGAGATTTTTTTTTCAAGTGCAGAAATGAGAACACAAGAATAACAAGGAAAGAAAAGTTTGAGTGAAGTCAAGAGTGAGTTTTATTCAGGGAAAGGACACCGTGAGGTCTTAAGAAATCTCAAATTGGGGGTTGATATCTCCAAAACAGTCTTTACAAAACAAGGATTAAAAAAAAACATCATGGAATCATAATTTGGGTTTTTGAAACTGGTCATGATATGGGAACACAAAGAGGTAGATGGCTAAACCTGCGATCTGATCTCAGAACAAGAGGCTGTGAGTCGTCTCGGGGGCGTTTGATCAAACCATTTATTTCCCTTATTTCAATGGACCTAAAGACATGAACAGACACTTTTCCAAAGAAGACATCCAGATGGCTAACAGACACATGAAAAGATGCTCAACGTCACTCATCATCAGGGAAAGACAAATCAAAACCACAATGAGATACCACCTCACACCTGTCAGGATGGTTAGAATTAACAACTCAGGAAACAACAGATGTTGATGAGGATGTGGAGAAAGGGGAACCCTCATGCACTATTGGTGGGAATGCAAACTGGTGCAGCCACTCTGGAAAACGGTGTGGAGGTTCCTCAAAAATTTAAAAATAGAACTACCTTACAACCCAGCAATTTCAGTACTCGGTATATATCTGAGTATACAAAACTGCTGATTCAAGGGGGCACATGCACCCCAATGTTTATAGCAGCACTATCAACAATAGCCAAATTATGGAAAGAGCCTAAATGTCCATCAACTGGTGAATGGATAAAGAAGTTGTGGTTTATATACACAATGGAGTACTACGTGGCAATGAGAAAGAATGAAATATGGCCATTTGTAGCAACGGCTTCCAATGACTTATTTATGATCAATAAAGATGTGGGATAGATAGATATAGATATAGATACAGATATAGATACAGATACAGATATAGATATAGATATAGGTATAGATATAGGTGATATAGATATAGATAATATAGATATAGATATAGATATAGGCATAGGTGATGTAGATATAGATAGATATAGATATGGATATAGATATAGAATGAAATCTTGCCATTTGCAACAATATGGATAGAACTAGAGTGTGTTTTACTAAGCGAAATAAGTCAGTCAGAGAAAGGTAAGTATTATGTTATTTCACTCATGTGGAATTCAAGAAACAAAACAGATGAACATAGGGGAAGGGAAGGAAAAATAAAATATAAAGAGAGAGGAAGGTAAACCATAAGAGACTCTTAAATACAGAGAAAAAAAACGATGGCTGCTGGAGGGGTGTTGGGGAGGGATGGGCTAAATGGGGGATGGGCATTAAGGAGGACATTTGTTGGGATGAGCACTGGGTGTTATATGAGAGTGATGAATCACTAAATTCTGCTCCTAAAATCATTATGACACTATATGTTAGCTAACTTTGATTTAAATCTTTAAAAAATGAATTGACAATACTCAAAAGTCATCGTTAGTAAACATGGCCTTGAGAGATGGCAAAGAGGGATGAGAGAAGAACAATTCTAAAATATACGAAAAAGATGTCTACTTTGAAGAAGAATAATCTACATGGATCCTCAAACCATAACATCTGAATCTCCACAAACAAGACAGGACTCTGAAAACCTACCTCTGTGGACAAGAGGAAAGGTCATGTATCACGGTGAGGTGAAGTTCTTCTCTTCCAACTTACCTGTCTCCCTTTGGCATTATGCACAACTCTGTGTTTGGAGGAATTATTGGGTCCATTTTTCACTATTCATCAAAATAAGGTAGATGGAAGATGTGGAGAAATGTACATAAAGAAAGGTTTTTCAGGGGCACCTGGGTGGCTCAGTCAGTTAAGTGTCTGACTTCAGCTCAGGTCATGATCTCACGGTTCGTGAGTTCAAACCCCACATCGGGCTCTGTGCTGACAGCTCAGAGCCTGGAGCTTGTTTCGGATTCTGTGTCTCCCTCTGTCTCTTGGTCCCTCCCCCACTCACACTCTGTCTCCCTCTGTCTCTCAAAAATAAATAAATGCTAACAAAAAAATTTTTTTTTTAAGAAAAAGAAAGGTTTTTCATAAAGTATGCATTTCTCCTGCAGGAGGAGAACCGCTCAGGGTGAGTCCGTAGGAACCAATCAGAAAAGCTAAAGTCTGGGAAGCTCCAGCAAGGAAAAGTAACTACCAACTTTTTTTTGGCTCAAGAGCCAAAGGCTTTGGTTCGGTTATTTTCTTGCTTGCTTATTTATATTCCACTCATTTCACAAAGGACTTAAGACGGTTTACAAAAAGTGCACAGAAAGATAAAGGTTGAAAACGTGTTGGCAAGAGAACACTAGAGCTGGGTGAGTTACACTAAGAGGAAAGATTAATACAGAAATCCAGACATGACGCAATCCTGCTGGCCACTGGAGTGGACAGAAAAGTTGACTCTAAGCTTCTTTCCAACAAAAGTCAGGCCAAGAAAGCTATAACACCCATTCAACCCTTTATCCATAGTGTGCTAAGTGCACACACAAGATACAATACATATTGTATTTCAAGAGGTAATTAAGGATAAATAAAGTCTTAAAGGTGGGGGTCTAATCCAATATGACTGGTGTTCCCCTTATTAGAAGAGAGACACCAGGGATGCATCCACCCAGAGAAAAGGCCCTGTGAGGACCCAACAAGAAGATCCCCATCTTCAAGTCAAGGAGAAAGGCCTCAGGGGGGAAACCAAACTTCCCCAAACTCCGATCTTGGGATCTTGGATGGATGTCCAGTCTTTACAACTGTGAGAAAAAAAAATTGCAGTTATGTAAGCCATCCAACCTGTGGTAGTTTACTATGGCAGCCTGAGGATCCATAATATAGAATGGCACTCTTAGCAAATGATGTCCTTACAAGAAAGAAGTTAAAATGTGGTTGAGTATGTTTTACAACATTTCTTAGTAATTGACCCTTGAAAGGTATCTAATATAAACACTAAATATATAAAAACTAATATCAAAACAAAAACTCATAGATTTTTCTTTATCACAGGAGGGTTAGTTAAGTATCATCTGATTTTTGTTTCATTAGTCTAGCAAATATAGAAGAGAAATCATTGCTTGAATCAGTTGAAAATATAAGAGAGATTTAGGCACCGGGCTAATTGTTTAGGCACCGTTACTTCGGGGTCTTCCCAAGGGGTAAAGACAGTTGAGAGAAAGTGAATCACAGAATAAAACAAAAAGTCAGTAAGACTGTGTTTTAACTTCAGGCATCTTTATCAAACAGGTCATTTAACATCTAACAGCAAAGAGAGCCAGAAGTCAGGTCCGAAGAAAAAATTAAGGTAGACCCCATCTTACCATCGAAAGATAAGTCAACCATCACTGTCTACCTGTTCGTCCTTCCCAGCACCCTCCTATCCTTCTCACTGATGCTCGCCTTCTTCCTCCCCAGGCAGCCAACACACAATTCCAGAACATTCCATATGCTAGTATATGCTGAAGATCCTTATGTCTTTGCTTCAGCTCTTGAAATGACCAAAAGTCTTTCGGATGCTAACACTTTAACCTGTGCTAACCCGGATCATAGAAGCCACAGTGGGAAAGTAAACACAAGAGCGAAAGAGTCACGGTTGATCCCAAGATCAGGAAGGAACAGACAGAAGAACTTGGAAGCAAGCCTTTACAGAAACAACTATACTTCAGAACAGATCTTCACAAATCACTAGGTTTTACGAATGAATGAAGAAAATAATCATGTGGTAAGTCGTAAAATCATAAAATCATAAATAATCATGTGGTAAGTCATGTGTGCATATATAGGTATGTAAATATTGTGTATAACATATACACCATATCTATAGCCTGATGTGTATATAAGAACATAGGTATAACCCATGTAAATAACATATATAATAAAAACAATGGTAAATATAAATAACATGTAAATGTATAAACACACAGGTTATATACATATATTATGATTAGTGTCTACTGATTCTAATCATATTATAAGCAAACTGCGTGCCAAGCCTCGTGATCCATACAAAGCGTGTTTTCAGTCGACAATCTGAACCCAAATTTTCCTCTTAGAAATGAATGCAAAACATCAAGATTAGATAAGTAGACCAAGAAGACAATTTTTTCAGGTCTAGATCTTTTTAGGTTAGCAAATCAAGCAGACCTGCCGCTTCTCAAAATACCCATGCCAAGGGAGTAGATTAAATACACTGTGAAGAGAATCAGGCCGATTTATAAGAGAATTTAATGTGTCATTTATTGGAAGGCTTTTTTATGCTGTTATCAATTCCCTTTAACTCCACACCTTACAGAGTGAGACAAACAACCTTAACGGAAATGGTCAGTTCCTCACCTATTTGTCGACCATATTTAACATAAATTTAAAAACAGGCTGTCATGGACGGTATCCCAAATCTCTCAGAAAAGAACAGAAGTCACTATGCATTATTGTTACCTCATGGTATTATCCCAGGCAGCCACAGCAAAAGACCATAGACTCACTGGCTTGAACAACAAAGATTTATTTTCTCACGGTTCTGGAGGCTGGAAAGTCTGAGACCGGGGTGTGTGGGTGGGTTCTGGTGAGAGCTCTATTTTGGACTGCAAACGACTACCTTCTTGCTGTGCCCTCACGTGGCAGAGAGAGACAGAGAACGCGCGAGTCTCTTCCTCTTCTTGTAAGGGAACGAATCCCATCCTGAGGTCACACCCTCGGGACCTTGTCTGAACCTAATTACCTCCCAAAGATGCCACCTCCAAATACCATCACATTCGGAGCTCTGGCTTCAACACAGGGATGGGGGGCGCATAATTCAGTCCGTAGCAACCACCACTGGAGTCTTGCCTATTTGGGGACTGTAGACGTGGTCCTCACTTGTCGGGCTTTGTATCATGCTCTCATCCCCCACAAATACACTTGTTGTTCCCATTCTGCCATTGTATTAGGTCCTCGTTGTTTTCCCCAATATCCCCGAGGCAGCTTCAGTTCTCTCTACCAACCAGTTAACTCTATGTTGCAGTCAAACATCCCCTCTCAAAAACCACCAGCCTGGAGCATTTGTGGCACGCCCGAGCTCCACCAGCAGCATCCGTGAGCTTTCAGCAAGTTACTTAACCTCTCTTGGCTGTTTCCCTTCTGTGCAACGGACATAATAACAGGGCGTCCTTCAAAACACATAAGTTCTTAGAAGAATTCCTGGCTTGTAAGGGCAGTGTGAATGCTAGTCTTGTCATTGGTTATTTCCAAATACAGTCATATGCTCTGTACTTGGGACACACTCAACAGCTTACTAGTTCCCATATATGTCTCCGACTTTCTAATCCTTCCTTTTTTTTTGCCTTCTGCTTGAAATATCTGTCCCTAATCACTTCCACCTGTCAAAACCTCACTAATTCTTTAAAACACGCCCCCAAATGGCATCTCGAAGCTTTTCTGGTCCTTTACAGTCATTCCCCATCCAACCCTCTGGACCCTCTCCTGCCACAACACACTACATCATGGCCTCTTGACTTGTTTATTATTCTGCCTTGTGTTGGTGCTTATTTGTGTATGACTAGATTGTCATCGGATAAGGGCATAATTATTTCTGTGCCCTTGATGGCCCCAGTCCATGGAGGAACATAATCAATGTTAGCTCAACGAAAATAACCCCAAGGATAAAACAAGATAAAGCAATAACAACTGGTCAGAGTTTGTTTTCGCCTTTTATTAAGTGATTTTTTTAGGCAAACATCTAGAAAGCTTCTATGGCCACAGAAAGAACACACCATTTATAGTAAATACAAAAAGGCTCCAAGTCTAGATAGAAAAACAGTGCAAAGAAGAAAGCCAAGTAGAAGTCACGATTGCTGAGCTCAATCATCAAGGTGTTCTCCATCCTTTTTCTTGGATGACACTGTAGAAAATGTCCACGTGACTGTCTTTTTAAGTTTTTTTTATTATTTATTCTGAGAGAGAGAGAGAGAGAGAGAG
Organism: Felis catus; assembly: GCF_018350175.1. Classification (NCBI taxonomy): domain Eukaryota; kingdom Metazoa; phylum Chordata; class Mammalia; order Carnivora; family Felidae; genus Felis; species Felis catus. The sequence continues at coordinate 210,477,574 of NC_058375.1, read as the reverse complement.
AGACGGAGAGACAGAGAGACAGAGAGAGGATGAATCCCAACCAAACTCCACACCGTCAGTACAGCGCCTGATGCCGGGCTTGAACTCACAAAACTGCGAGATCATGACCTGAGCTGAAGTCAGACTGAGCCACCCAAGTGCCCCCTCCATGTGGCTATTTTTAAAACGGCAAAAGCTACCTCAACTCAGAGCATGAGAGCCGAGGGGGAAAGTACCAGAAAGTCCAGGACGCAGGGAGACAGCAGGAGCAGACAGGTGGGATGGAGGGAAGCCTTAGCCATGGGGACCAGCAGACGCCCCTCCCCCCGCCCCCAGCACCTGCACCCCGCCCACGGCGCGCCTAGCTGCAGCACTGCTTCTTGCAACAGCACTTCTGCTGACAACAGCACTTCTGCTGGCAGCAGCCCTTCCCGCAGCCACACGAGCTGCAGCCACACGAGCGGCGGCAGCAGCAGACCACGGGGACGCTGCAGCAGCCCCCGCAGCAGCCGCAGCAGCAGGGACAGCAGCTGGAGCAGCAGCCCACCCGGTAGCACCGGCAGGTGGTGCAGCTGCCGCAGCCGCCGCCGCAGCCACCGCAGCCACCGCCGCAGCCACCGCAGCCACTACTGCAGCCGCCGCAGCCACCGCCGCAGCCGCCGCAGCCACCGCAACTTCCGCAGCCACAGCACCCCATGGTGTCGGTAGAGAGGTCTCGGGAGACGGGAGGAGGGAGACTCAGGAGGTGAGGGAGATCTGGTGCCGCCTCCTGCTGGGGGAGGGGCTTATATATCAATACCCTCCCTTATTTTTAGCCCAGTTTCCATGGAAGGACCTCACAAGACCTTTTCTTTACTTCCTTCCTGAGGTCCTTTGCCACATAACACTGCTATTTTTAGCACAGCAGCCTCCTTAGTAAACTTTGAGTTTTCTGTTATGAATGAAATAGCTGTGTGTTGCCTCTTGAGTCCGCAACTAGAAAAATGATAGCCACGCTGTAGGAAAGAAGTCGTTCCAGGCCCCCGACCATGATGCCTGCATGACAGACAGGAGCCATCGGAGACCTTTCTGGAGGATCCCTGCACACAGCAGGGCTTCTCCGGGATGCCCAGCCACCAAAGTGGAGGGCAGGAACGGTCCTCACGTCCTCCTGGCTGATGAGAAGCAGATCATGGGAGGGCATTTTAAGTAAGCTTATAAAAGAGGTGTCACTTATAAATCCAGGGACACCAACATTCTGGGGGAAGTGCAGGCCTGCCAAAGGCAAAGCCGGGCTGTGTCTGATCCAGAAGCCACAGCATAAGCCCCAAGACAGACCGTGGCGGTTTCCTCCTCTGTGCCCCCTCTGGAGTGGCTGGACTAGCCAGGCAGGCCTCAGTCTTCAAGTCAGTCCAGCAAGAACACGCCTCTGTGGATGCCTCATCACATCCACAGGCTCTCTGGAATCAGAGAATGAGCCGGACAGAGACCAGTCATTTCAAATCAACATTCCCAGGCCCCGGTGGGTCTGAAACAGGGGACTGGACCCAGGTCCTCAACAGGAGAGAGGTGCAAGAGAAAACCAGCCACCCGATGAAACCTTTCTTATTTTTGTTTGCTCAATTTTTTTAGTTGTTTTATTTTTTTTTTTTTAATGTTTATTTTTTAGAGAGAGAGAGAGACAGGAGGGGCACAGAGAAAGAGAGACAGAATGTGAGCGGGGGAGGGGCAGAGAGAGGGAGACACAGAATCTGAAACAGGCTCCAGGCTCTGAGCTGTCAGCACAGAGCCCGAGCGGGGCTCGAACTCACGGACTGCCAGATCATGACCTGAGCCGAAGTCGGACGCTTAACCGGCTGAGCCACCCAGGTGCCCCTAATTGTTTTATTTATTTTTGAGAAAGAGAGAGAGAGAGAGAGCAGGGGAGGGGCAGAGGGAGAGAGAAGGATCTGAAGGGGACTCTGTGCTGACAGCAGAGAGCCTGAAGTGGGGCTCCAACTCACAAACCATGAGATCATGACCTGAGCAGAAGTCCTAGGCTTAACCGACTGAGCCACCCAGGCGCCCCTGTTTTCTCAATTATTTAACAGACAAACTACAGTAGAAATTTCTCTTGACAGATGATTTAGGAGTAGGCTGTGCACAATTCTGTCTTTAGCATCTGACGTTAGACAAGTTAAAAAGAAATGTGTTAATGGCCAAGCAATTCTTGCAAACAAAAACAAACAAAAAATCTCAGGGAGCCGGGAAAAGCATACCCGTGTTTTCAGGTGAGATAGAATGCATTTACGGACACTTACTTTTTCTCTTTTCACTCTGGTTTTCACTTATTCTTTCAAAAGATTTTGTTTTGTTTCGTTTTGTTTTGTTTTGTTTGCAACGGGGGGGGGGGGGGGTGTCATGAATCCCAGTAGAGAGAAAAATAATGTTTTGTTGTTGTTGTTTTTAACCCGGATAACCAAGAAGTATATACAGAAACACAGGACTTTTATTTGGCTCTTGACTCAGACTCCCATGTTAAAAATATATATATATATATATTGCTTCTAAATATTTCAGGCATTTATTTACCTCAACAGCTATCTATTAAATAGTTACAATGGGCCAGGCACTGGAGTAGGCCCTGGGGCAAAAAAATATATATGCATTTATGTTTTCAAGGGCTCACACGTCTTGGACGTGTGTTCTAATCCAAATATAGGTTTCAGAGACAAGTCAAAGTTAAAATTAGCAAGGTCAACTGGCCAAGACTCCAATAAGGAAGGGTGTGAGAGGCCTCATGAGGTGTTTACGAGGAAGAGGGGTGAACAATAAGGCAGGAGCTCAGTTTGCGGGGTTGGTATATAAACCCCCCTCCAGCAGGAGGCGGCACCAGACCTCCCTCACCTCCTGAGTCTCCCTCCTCCTCTCTCCTGAGTCCTCTCTGCCGACACCATGGGGTGCTGTGGCTGCGGAAGTTGCGGTGGCTGCGGCGGCTGCAGCGGCGGCTGCGGTGGCTGCAGTAGTGGCTGCGGTGGCTGCGGCGGTGGCTGCGGTGGCTGCGGCGGCGGCTGCGGCTGCGGCAGCTGCACCACCTGCCGGTGCTACCGGGTGGGCTGCTGCTCCAGCTGCTGTCCCTGCTGCTGCGGCTGCTGCGGGGGCTGCTGCAGCGTCCCCGTGGTCTGCTGCTGCCGCCGCTCGTGTGGCTGCAGCTCGTGTGGCTGCGGGAAGGGCTGCTGCCAGCAGAAGTGCTGTTGTCAGCAGAAGTGCTGTTGCAAGAAGCAGTGCTGCAGCTAGGCGCGCCGTGGGCGGGGTGCAGGTGCTGGGGGGCGGGGGGAGGGGCGTCTGCTGGTCCCCATGGCTAAGGCTTCCCTCCATCCCACCTGCCTGCTCCCCTGTCTCCTTGTCACCTGAACTCCCTGGGATTTTTCTCTTCGGTTAAGTATCTCATACTCTGAGATGTCCGTGAGGCTTCACCCTTGGAGAGCAAGAGCCAGACCCTCCCGTACAAGGCCGTCCGGTGGGGAAAGACGGAGAACATCTTGACCATTCCTCTGCATAGCTCTGGCGGTTTGGCTGACCCCGGAGGGGCAGTCCTGGCACCGACCCCCAGGCAGGAGCCGCGGGGGGCAGACTCCGCCACGCGGTCCCTGTCTGCTGCTCCCCGGCTACCTGCCCTGCTGCGTGAGCTTGATCGCCTTGGGCTCTGTGTTGGGACCTTGCCTGTGCGTCTTCTCTCTTTGCTTCAGGTGGCTCAAGACTTCACGCCTCAGAAGTGTCTAAACCCGAAGGAATAATTAAACTAAAAGACGTGAGCCCCTGCCAGCCCCGGAAGAGCAGCCTGCAGCCGCCCTGAGCTCAGACCAGTAAGACCCTTTTATCCCGTGTTCATTGCCTTCCCCCGTCAATGTCTGCCTTTGCCGTGTCTAAGTGCGATGGATTCCCCATTTCTCAGTTGCCGCTTTGTATTTCTGCTTATTACACAGCAACCTTCTAAATGTCTAATAAACTATACTAGGTTGTCCTTAAAATACTGACTCACAAAAGCCTCTTATTTGGTGGTTACCTCTCTGGGAGGATGAACAGGCCGTGTTGAGCAGGGAGAAAAGAGCTCCCCCAGCGCCCCCCCCCCCCCGCCGGGTTGCGGGCATTTATTGTGAACACCAATTATGCCTGTAATGGAAGGCCTACATTAATCAACACTAGATTCTTCAATATTCTATCAGTCTCACATCTATATTGTAACTTGTAATATGTTCGTGTTTTTCAAGAAGGTCTTAAGTAGACTGACAATAATGGCTAAGCACACACAAGGCTCGATGGAATCCACCCTGGGCGCTAGAATTTCTGTCATTGCCATCCACGCATATTCCTTCCAAGGTAAAATAACTTCACGAACATATAGATTTCATATGCAGTTTGAATTTGATGTGGGAATGGTGTCTTTTCCACAACTGGATTTCCTCCACTGAATGAAAAATTCTAGTTCAGTTACAAAAGATTAATTCCACAGATTTATAGCAAAGGCAAGGTCTGCCTACAACCTCAGTAATCCCTTACAAGAGAACGTAATACCACTCCTCAATTTAGAACTTTATTTTCACATTAAATGTACGCAAATCAGCCTTTTGAGCTTTGCAGCTTTGAGGTAAAGGCTGTCATCCCATTTGCAGAAAGGATTTTCCGTAGAGGATATCACACACACACACACACACACACACACACACCACCACCACCACCACGTTTCCATTAAATAAGCATGGATAGGGATAACTAGGAAGTTTATCCTGCAAAAATCTCTTGAACAGTTTTTGTCTAGTCCCCACTAGCTATTTTCGCAAACGAGTAGCAGCCTGTCGGCATGGGCATGGAAAAGATGTCCTTTTTCTCCATATTGATGAGAGTTCTAAATGGCACTATTTCTCAGGGCAGCAATCTAACAATCTGCACGTTTTTGTAAAGTGCATGCCTTTGAACTCAGAAATCTCACATCTTGGGCAAAAACGTATTATTGGTAAGTCTATTCGTTGCAGCATAAAGACTAGGAAAAAACTAAATGTCTGCTATCGAGGTCACATTAAATGTTGTCTCTCTACATCAGAATACTGCGCAGCAGTCAAAAAAAGAGCGAGATCCAAATAATAAAAATAAATAAATAAAAAGGGGCACCTGGGTGATTCAGTCGGTTAAGCATCCAACTCTTGATTTTGGCTCAGGTCATGATCTCACGGTTCATGACATCAAGACCTGCATTGGGCCCTGCGCTGACAGCATGGAGCCTGCTTGGGATTCTCTCCCTCTCTCTCTGCCTCTCCCCCATCCACTCCCTCTCCTTCCCTCTCCCTCTCTCTCTCAAAAATAAAATTTTAAAAAAATTAAAAAAAAAGAGTGAGATCCCTGTGAACTTAGAAGGGAATATCTGAAAGCTCAACAAGATCATTTGGGTAAATAGAAACCTACCCCCAAAATTATAACACGCAGTCAAGCGAAAGGTATTATCAGCAAGTGTGCATGAGTGGGGTGCCCATGGGGGTACAAAAGAGTTTAGGAAGAGAGACCTAACTGATGGAAATCCCACAGGCTTGTAGATGGCAAAGGCACCACCAAGCACTATAGTGTTCCTGCGACATCACCCCCGAGAAGTATTAAAGCCCCGGGGAGCGTTCATAGTCAGGGAGAGCAGTGCTCTGAATTCTTGTGCTTCTGCGGACTCACTGTGTCTCTTCAATTACACACAGCAGCTCTGGACCTGAGGCTGAGGGAGTCCAGGCAAAATAGTGGCCATGACTGTGACAGTGACTGCCTTCATTGCTGTGCAAGGTGCAGGTGTCTGACCTCAAATTGGCCAGAGTGTTCAATGTCTCGGGTTGGGCTGAGAGTAAAGCCACTTGGGAAAAAATCAGGGAATTCCTTAGAGTCAAGTTATGGGTTTCATTAAATAATTCATCCAAAGCTTGTTCTCTGCAGGTTTCGAGTTCCTGGAGGTCCTTCTTTAGTCGGAGAATTAGACCTACACTGTCCTTCAGATTTCTAAGGAAACACACCCAAATGAGAGGAACTTGTTCCCAAACACACTCACAACAGAGGTGAAGATCGTTCCATTCTTCACCGGTTAAGAGCACTTTGCCAAATTTGTGAGGAAGTGCCACATAAAGGCATGAATTGCTGCCCTAACTTATGAGTCCCCCTGCTGTGACTTCAGATCGTGGAAACTGATGTGAAACATTCAGAGAGAAAAATGAAGAAAATAGAGTGGCAATTCTCCCCTTCTTTTAAAAATATTGTTTATTTGGGGCGCCTGGGTGGCTCAGTCAGTTAGGCGTCTGAGTTCGGCTCAGGTCATGATCTCGAGGTCTGTGAGTTCGAGCCCCACATCGGGCTCTGTGCTGACAGCTCAAAGCCTGGAGCCTACTTCGGATTCTGTGTCTCCCCCTCTCTCTGACCCTCCCCCCTTCATGCTCTGTCTCTCTCTGTCTCAAAAATAAATAAAGGTTAAAAAAATTTTTTTAATATTTTCTGTGAATTCAAAATAATGTGAATTCATTATAAACAATTTCAAAACACAGAAAATTACAAGGGTGAAAGTTAACATTGCTTATAATAACCACTTTTACCATTTTGTTATATTTCCTTCCATTGTTTTCCTATTCTTTTTGTTTTTCCCAATATTTTTATTTCGGAGAATTACAAACCTACAGGAAATTGTGAAAATATTGCAAGATCCTGTACACCACTCACTGAAGTTCACCCATGGTTAACATTTTGCCAGTCTTAGCTTTATCTGTCCCTCTCATTTGAGAGTAAGTTGCAAATATGAAACTTCACCCTTAAAAATATTGGCATGCATTGGCCAAAAGGGATATTCTCCTACAAAACAATGACACAATTTTCACACTTAAGAAACATAATAGTGATACATGCTACTATGTAATATACAATCTTCAATTTCTCCATCCCAAGGATGCTTTGTAATTTAGGTATTCACTTTATTTATTTACTTATTTGAGGGGGTGAAAGCATGGCAGGGGAGGGGCAGAGAGAAAGGAACAGAATCATGAGCAGGCTTCAAGCCTAGCATGGAGCGTGACTCGAGGCTCGATCTCATGACTGCAAGATCATAACCTGACATGATCTTGTTGGATATTCAACCAGCTGAGCTACCCAGGCACGCCTTTATTGACATTTTTATAATTTTTCAACCTGGGTCCAATCAAAGATGTATCTTATGTAATTTAAGTTGGCCTCCAACATTTTATTTTTCTCCTGGCAAAGTTGTTTTTGCAAAATCACCTTTAAAATGAATTTGTGTGTTTGTTCCCTCATGATCAAATTCAAGTTAAGCATATTTGCAGAAGTACTACACAGGTGATTTTTTTTTTTTCCTCAGACCTTGGCGTTGAGAAGTATGCAATGTCAGTTTACCCCGACTGGTAATGTGATCGACTAATTAGTATTATGCCCACCAGTTTCGTCCACTGTTAATCTACTCTTTCCCTTTTAAGAACCACGGTGCTATCTTCTGTGTATTTATATGACAAAATGAAGATTATTACAAAATATAGACTTTATTCTGATTTTTAATGTAATATTTAATTATATATATTTATCCTTATATTAAGTATTTGCTGGGGCACCTGGACAGCATTTAAACATTTAAATGTCTGCCAACAATTCAAAATAAACAAAGTCTCCATTTTTTTTAAGCTGGGAAACTGTATGTGCTCATCTGACAGACAAAAGATAAATATCTTCATATGTAAACAGTTCTTACAAACCCATATGGAAAAAAATGTACAAAGGGCAAATCAGTATTTAAAAAAAAAAGAAACATAAACCAAGTCTCCTTGAAAACTGGGTTGTTCCTGGTTTGGGTCATAAAATAGACAAGATGAGCCCCAGCCCTCTTGTCATTCTAAAAACTAGGAAGCTACAAAACGTAACGGAGTCGTATTGAGAAGACAATCTGAACATCAGAAACAACAATAGCTGCAAAGTACAGAGACACATTAAAATTTTTAAATACATGAGTTCATAGTAATACCAAAAAGAAATAAAAAACCTCATTAGTCATCTTTGGAAGAGGCCAGAAAATTAGCACATTATTTTGAAACTCGTTTTTAAAAATGGTGGGAGGGAGAATCAGACAATTGTTCTGCCTTTTTTTTTAAATAAAATGTACCTCAGAGTAGCCAAAGAGGAGAGAAGAGGACATTTTTCTCTGCAGACGGAGTCCAGGTAATACAGAGGAAGGAAAATCCAGCCCTAATGAATTCATGGATGTAGGTAGTGACTAATCATGGATCCCAACGTCACACAAGTGAGACAAATAGATGCCTCTTGATGGAAGAACACAACACCGCCTATGAGGCAGGCTTGTCCAAAACTAGACACTGAATCGTGGCAGGTGGATCTGACTACTGGAAATCCAGGGTGTTAAATGATTCCACGGGGGTGCAGTCTTCCAACTCCAAAACTCAGTCGCCCAAAATTAATGCTACATTGAAGACAAGTGGCAAGAAGGGGGACAGGGCTTCAAGGGGAGATGCAGGCTAGAATAGACACTATAGGGGCACCTGGGAGACTCAGTCGGTTAAGTGTCTGACTTTGGCTCAGGTCAGGATCTCACGGTTCGTGAGTCTGAGCCCCCCCCACCCCGCCCCACGTCGGGCTCTGTGCTGACAGCTCAGAGCCTGGAGCCTGTTTCAGATTCTGTGTCTCCCTCTCTCTCTCTCTCTGTCCCTCCCGTACTTGTGCTCTGTCTTGGTCTCTCTCTCTCTCTCAAAAATAAATAAACATTAAAAAAAGAAAAAAAAAAAGAAAGAAAGAATAGATTGTACGGGCCCTTCAGTCAGTTGCAGGGATACGTGAATCTTATCAGAACCCTAATTAGATAACTGTTTTTAGAGTAAGATATGTGTGAAAATTTGAGCATGGCTACTTACTAGAAGTTAACTAAAAATTACTGTTAATTGTTAAGCATAACAATGGTATTGCAGTTATATTTTAATTCTTACAAATTGGCTTCAAAATAATTGGCTCAGAATACATCGTTGAAGCTGGATACGTGGGAGCTCATTATATATATTTGCATCCATAATATAAAACACATTTTTTTCTTACAATGAACTTCACTAATAATCAAGAAAAACATGAATTTTTCTCATCTGTTATATTAACAAAGTACTGTTTTAATCATGTCTAGTGCTGGTTGCACAGTAGAAGGAAAGCATCACTCACAGTGGATGGGAACAACTGATGAACATTTTATAGAGAGCAATTTTGTAACTTTCATCAGCAAAACGGGGATAACGTTTGATCTAGCAAGTTCCACCTTTAAGAAGTTGCTCCAAGGAAATACCAGAAGAGAGAAAGGATGCAATGCACAGCTAACATTTAATAAGCTCTTACTTTTTTGTGTTGGGCACTGATTCCTTTAATCCGCAGAATAACCATTTTGGTTAGGTTTATTATTATTATTATTATCATCCTTGTAGAAATCAGGAGACCGAAAAGGTGAAGTCACTGCAGAACTAGTAACTTTAGAAAGGGGATTTGAACCCTGGGATTTGAACCAATGCCTGGGTGGGTTATGTTGGACATTCATTACAGCATCGCTTATAATAGCAAAATATTAGGAACCATCTACAAGTTGAAAACCGGATTCTTGATCTTCCTACCAGTACCCGCCCCCCCCCACCAAAAAAAAAAAAAAATGCTTTTCTCATAGATACACCCTTCCTGGTTAATCCTCTCCAGCATGACTTCATCCTTCCTGTGACCCAGGCCAGAGAGACATTGGCACCCCTTGACTCCCATCTTGTTCGTATGTCCTGCGTTAGATTGATCAACAAAATGGGTGGCATCGTCGGAATCCAACCCGCTCACCACCTGCTCCCCTCCCCCAAAGGTCTGGGCCCCATCGCCACCCCCAGCAAGAGTTCCTCAGACTCAGGGTAGAGCTGCCCCCATCCAGCCTCTCCCCATAGTCAGCTCTCAAGGTACAGTTTACAGTAATCCTTCTGCAGTGAAAAGGCAGTTGATCTCATCGCTAACTCGCACCCTCCCCAGGTTGCCCAGGACACTCAGCGGCAAGGCTGACGTTTGCAGTGACCGAAACTAACATGGGGAGCTACAATCTCCTCATCCCCTTGCTGAACTCTTGCTCCCAGCACCCTCATCTGTTACAGTCCCACAGTCCACAATGCTCTTGACCTTACCACTGGATGGTTCACTCCTTGTCTGTGCTCAAATGTCACCCATACTCTCCATGAGTCCTATTTGAATCACTCAATTTAAAATTGAAATCCTGGGACACCTGGGTGGCTCAGTCAGCTGAGTGTCTAACTCTTGATGTTGGGTCAGGTGGTGATGGCTATGGGATCGAGCCCCTAGTCAGGCTCCTCACTGGGCATGGAACCTGCTTTAAAGTCTCTCTCTCCTCTCTGTCCCTCCCCCATTCTCCTTCTCCCTCTTTTTCTCTTTCTCAAAATAAATAAATAAACTTTTAAAAATATATATTTTAAAAATAATATGGATGCAAAAAAATAAACTTTTAAAAATAAACTTTTAAAAATATATATAAAAAAATAAAATCGAAATCCTATTCACCCTCCCTGCAATCCAAATCTCTCCTATACTGCTCTTTTTCCCCCCATGATACTATATTTTAATACAGTACTTTATTTTTTTAAGGCCTTTCAAAGCCCAGAAAACAATGAGCCATAATCTCTGATTCATAACACACTCTAAGCATAGTCTTCTTTATTTAATTTGCTAATTGTTTTAGTAATATAACGGGACAAAGCCTTGACATCCTAGTCTAACTAAAAGTCACCATCCCAACCCTTCTAAAACTAAAACTAACCCATCCTAACTAAAAGGTCGCCATCCCAACCCTTCTTTCTGCACCCCTGCACCCAAAGTAGTCATTACTCTAATGTCTGTGCTCACTATTTCTTTGCTTTTCTTTGGACGTGGATTTCTTACATCTATATGCATTCTTTTATGTCAACATACTAAGATTCATTTGTTCATCTACTCTCTGGATGACGAAAATTTCCATTGTTTCCAGGGTTATCTATTTTTTTTTTTTAATTTTATTTTAGAGAGAGAGCATGCATGAGAGGGGCAGAGGGGCAGAAGGAGAGAGAGTAAACCTTGTGGAAATAAATGAAGACCGAAGAGAATAGACAAAGGTTATTTATGTATTCGGAGCTCACTACGGCAAAGGGGTCGGCCACTGTCTCTTGCGTTTGGGCAGAGTCTTGAATGTGGGAGAGATTTATAGTGGAAAAAAAAGGAGAGGTCTCAGGTGTGCCCTGCTGGGACCCTGTGACCTGGGGAAGATGGACACAGACTAGAAGCGGGGCACCCGATGTTACTGGTTGGGGGGGGGGTGCATACGTGGCTCTCCATGGTTTGTCCTAAGCTGGAAGCGGGGATGAAAATTTGGGAAGCTGGCAGTTACTGATCAGGTCCTGACCGTTTGGGGTAGATTACAGGAGTTATCATCTGGCTTCCTGGATTGTTTGCTGTAGATAGTGGTCAGACTATGTAAGTCTGACTCGTGGGTAGTACATTGGCTGCCTCAGCAGCTTCCTTAGATCAAGGTTGGTTTCCTGGCTGGTTGCTGCCCATTATGGGTGAGAGTTTTGTTTTATATCTGGTTTGGCCATTGGCCATTTGTACGTGTAGTCTTTAACCTCTAACATATCGGATAATGTACATATTCATTAAGGATATAGTCCCACTCCCACAACGAGCATAATAGTTCTAAGACAATAAAAATTTTTATCTGCTTTGTTCATTGAAGTACTCTCGGTCCCTAGAAAAGGGTCTAGCTGCTGAGGTCATGGGTTGAAGCCCCACATCAGGCTCTGCATGGTCAGCGCGGAGCCTGCTCAGGATTCTCTTTCTCTCCCATTCTCTCAGCCCCTCCCATGTTCGTGCTCTCTTTCTCTCTCAAAATTAATAAATAAACTTTAAAAGAAAAAAAGAAAAAACTATTAAAAAAAAACAGACTTGGGCCAGGCAAGAAGTGCCCATTTCTTTTTTTTTTTATGTTTATTTTTATTTATTATGAGAGAGAGATAGGGAGCAAGCAGGAGGTGGTGGGCAGAGAGAAAGGGAGAGAGACAGAATCCCAAGTGGGTTCCACACTGTCAGCACAGGGCCCGATGCGGGGCTTGAACTTACTAACGTGCCATCACAACCTGAGCCAAGGTCAAGAGTCAGATGCTTAACTGATTGAGCCATCCAACTGCCCTAAAAAGTGCCGGTTTCTGCTTGAGTCTTTTTTTTTTTTAATTTTTTTAATGTTTATTTTTATTTTTGAGAGACAGACAGAGAGAGAGACAGACAGAGTATGAGCAGGGGAGGGGCAGAGAGAGAGACTGAGACACAGAATCCAAAGCAAGCTCCAGGCTCTGAGCTGTCAGCACAGAGCCCGACGTGGGGCTCAAACCCACAGTGAGATCATGACCTGAGCCAAAGTCAGACGCTTAACCGACTGAACCACCCAGGCGCCCCTCAAGGCATGTTTGAAAGCTACTGACATGACCCATATTGCACGTTCCATATGGTCTGATAGAGAATGTGCAATATGCTGGCTGTACTCCCAGCCTTATTCCTGCTCTAAATCACAGACCAAATAATGGCACAAAATAGTCCACTATAGAACCTCCTAGCAAGGAACATCATACGTGTCAGGAGCTGAATGCGACTTCATTATTGAGAAATAATTTTTTTCACCAAGTCTCAGGCAACTATATCACTTTGAAAAACTATATGAGAAAATACTTTGGAAAGATACAACAGTGTGGTAGGGGTTCTTAACCTCGGCACTGCCGATATTTTCAGCCAGACAGCTCCTAGTTGTGGGGGGATGTCCTATGCCTTGGCCTCTGGGCCTCAACTAGCTGGTTGTGACAACCTCTCTCCCAGCTATGACAACCCAGCTGTCTCCAGACATTGCCAGATGTCCCCCAGGGGGCAGAATCGCCACCCTCTCCTTGAAATCCAGAAGCCCCACATCAGAGCACTCTGGCAAAGGACGCATGTTTAGAAATAGCCCCTTGAAGGCTGCAAAAGTATTTTGCAGTGGAATCCTTCTTTCCTTTTACGTGTTTGGAGAGAACCCCTGGGACATATGATCGTGAAGGAGTGGAGTACGCGGGGTGGCTGGCGAATGAGTCCAGGAGGGCCTGGCCCACTCTTACACAGCCCTGCCACCATGCTGATGAGGACTCAGTGCTCCAGAAATGCTGTCGGAGTGAATTGATTTGTGCTCTCATCAGTTTCTTGTCTGTCAAATACCACAAGGAGGCAGCAGCAGGAACACCACAGCAAAGTCTAGTGATGCCAACAGAACGAAATTCCAGCCCCTTCTTAAAAGTGAAATAGAAAGAGCACCAGACTTCAGCTCAGGTCACGATCTCATGGTTCGTGAATTCAAGCCCTACGTCGGGCTCTGTGCTGACAGCTCGGACCCTGCTTGGGATTCTCTCTCTCTCTCTCAAAATAAGCAAATAAACTTTAAACAATAAATGAAGTAGAAAGAGCAGAGCACACACACACTCACACACATACACGAAAGCCACGGGACCTATCTTGTTTTAGCACAACCCACCATTCCATCTTTCATCCCCATGGCGAGGCCGGGGGAGGGGGGCGGAGAGAGAAAAGGAATATGGAGAAATGCCAGAGATGCCTGGTGAGGGGAAGGGGCGGGTGCCATGGTTGGACCAGCAGGCTTGCCTTCTGACTCCTGGCTGCATGAACACTGCTAAAAAAGGGCCTGGGGACATAAACTTTTTATACCATTGTGCCCCAGGGAACCCAAAATGGCTTCCACGAGGCCTAAATTGCAAGGAATCGAAAGGCAATGCTCCAGGAAAGACGCCGTAAAAACGGAGCTGGAGAATGCTGGGGACAGATCTGTCTTCTTGTTACTTTGGCCCAGGCCGTACCCCGGCCCTCTTTCCCCCTCAGTTCCTGTTGCTTACAGATGGGACAGGAAGACCCCATCTTTTTCAAGGTCTGTCACTTCCTCCTCAGTTTCTTTTTGGAAGCCTCTAGGATGATTCTTCTTCGGCCCACGTTATTTTGTCCGATCACATCTGTCTTCGTTTGGGTTGCTCTAACTAAATACTGTAGACTGGGTGACTCACTAACAGTCACGGTTCCAAAGGCTGGAAATGCGAGATGACGATGCCAGCATCGTGGGTCTGGGTGAGAGCTCTCTTCCTAGCTGCGAACTTCTCAGTGTATCTTCACAAGGTGGAAAGAGGCTGAGGGAAGTCCCTGGGGTCCCTCTATAAGAGACTAATCTTTCTCACGACGGCTGCACCCTCATGACCTAATCACCTCTCAAAGGCCCCGCCTGCTCATACCATCACAATGGGGGTTAGGGGTTTAGCACATGCATTTTGGCGGGATATAAACCTTCAGTCCATTGCACCATTCTCAACTCTCACCAGCCTGCCCCTGTATCAATTCACTTCTGTGTTCCTGGTACCGGGATGCGAATAGAAATAAATATGATCCCAGACTTCAAGGAGCTCAGTCGGGGCAGTAACGCAGAGAAGGCGACACGAAGACATCAGAAACGAGTAGAAAAAGTGGGAAGGAAAGAGTGAGTGATGTTTTGTGGGCAATGGTGGTACACAGAAGATGTTTTCATTGAGCCTTGAATAAGAGCAGAAATCTTCCAAGAGGCCACAGGTGAGGAAAACAGTGGTGTCGAGGTAGCGTTCGGTAAGTACCATTTTTGTTAGTGACCGATTACGGTATACTACAAAGTATGAAAAAACAACCAAGAAATTAAGCTTGGTCATGAAAACAAAGGTCATGCGCCATTCCCCCAGGCTTTGCCACCTACGGTGACATTTGCAGAGGGCACCCAAGCAGTAAGGAGACACGGGAACTCCTTCAGAAGTGACGCGTGACTGAGTAGGTGCGAGCCATTGCAGACATTCCCGCAGAGAAAACTCAAGTAGCCGTTGTTCTACACAGCGTATGTTAAATATGATGGGAGGTAATTGTCACCATTGCTCATGATGTCAAACCTCAAAGCTATAACTGAAAGGAAAAACAGAGCCTGGAGATTTCAGCTGTAGGTTCTGAGCACACAGAGCAGATCTTAGAATTGAAGGGACATGATGGTCCCTTGGCTCTGTTCCGCCAGAGTGAGGCAGAGCTGAGTTGGAATCCTGGCTCAGACCCCAGATGTGACACTCAGCATGTACCTTGACCCCTTTGAACCAGAACTGCTAATGGCATTTACCTCTGAGGACTGTGCCGACACTAAACGTGGCAAAGTACCTGGAGTGGAATTATATATTGTATACTCCTGGTTAGTTTTTCTTCTAGAAAAGCTAGAAGGAGAAGCTACAGTGGAAAAGTAAGTTTCCCATATTTACTAGGAAGCCCAATAAGTAATAGTCAAGATCTTGCTGTGATCATTTTATGTGTGACAACACGAATCTAGGCAGGATTAAATTATACACAGTTGACCCTTGAACAATGCAGGATCGGGGCGCCAGAGCCCCGCACATTTAAAACTCTACATATAACTTTTGACTCCACTAAAACTTCACTACTGATAGCCTGCTGTTGACTAGAAGCCCTCATGTTAACATACAACATCGATTAACACAAGTGTTGTATGTTGTGTATAATATATACCATGTTCTTACTTGAAAATAAGCCAGACAGAAGAAAATACTATTAAGAAAATTGTTAAGTGGGGAGCCTGGGTGGCTAAGTCTGTTAAGCGTCCAACTCCTGGTTTCGGCTCAGGTCATGATCTCACGTTTTCATGAGTTCGAGTCCCACGTTGGGCTCTGTGCTGGCAGCACGGAGCCTGCTTGGGATTCTCTCTCTCTCTCCCTCCCTCTCTCTCTGCTCCTTCCCCCTCGCTCTGTCTCCGTCTCTCTCAAATAAATAACTAAACTTTAAAAAAATAAATTAAAAAATAAAGTAGACATAACTTAACCTAAACTAAGGAAACTGAGTCACTGAGGAACCATGGCTTTCTCTGGGCCTTGGAGCCAACGTGGCTCTGTCCACTACCCCATGAGCACAGAACACAAGGAGTCATGAGCCCATGTGGGAAGCTCATGCTGAAATAAATCAGCACAAACCCTCCAACCCCAGAGCAATCCCTTTCAAGTGACTTTTCCATATTTGGACCCATGAGCCAAAGACAAAGTGAATCTGAAACTCAATGAGAGAAACTCTTGGAGTCTTTAGCCTCAGAACTTCTGACATGTGAAAAGAGACAAATGTGGGTGCTTTGCTTCTGCACATGGGGTCCCACCTTCCCCGGCACCCAGCAAAGACCATGTGCAAGCAGAGAAGGGGCCCCGTGCAACCAAGGAAAAGATAATCATTGGCACCAAGGGATCCTGATGCTCACAAAACAGATGAGCTCTGGCCACGTGAGACTCTGTGTGTGTGTGTGTGTGTGTGTGTGTGTGTGTGTGTGTCTTACTTGCACTTGAAGGCTGCTGGATTCAAACAAGATGAAACATCTGAGAAACGCGTCGTTTTATTAGAAGCACAACTTGAGGAAGAGGTGAATGTGAAAACAAGCAATCCTATGAAGTCAGAGGTGCTGGGTGAGGAAATACATTCAGGGTCTTGTGACATTCTGCCAGGGAAGCTGGTGTAAACCACAAGGAAGTGGCCACGTGCCCTCGGTGGGGTCCCAAAGAGGATATATAAGCCCCTCCCCCTGCAGAAGGCGGCACCAGACCTCCCTCAACTCCCGAGTCTCCCTCCTCCCCTCTCCCGAGTCCTCTCTGCCGACACCATGGGGTGCTGTGGCTGTGGAAGTTGCGGTGGCTGCGGCGGCTGCGGCGGCGGCTGCAGTAGTGGCTGCGGTGGCTGCAGTAGTGGCTGCGGTGGCTGCGGCGGTGGCTGCGGTGGCTGCGGCGGCGGCTGCGGCAGCTGCACCACCTGCCGGTGCTACCGGGTGGGCTGCTGCTCCAGCTGCTGTCCCTGCTGCTGCGGCTGCTGCGGGGGCTGCTGCAGCGTCCCCGTGGTCTGCTGCTGCCGCCGCTCGTGTGGCTGCGGCTCGTGTGGCTGCGGGAAGGGCTGCTGCCAGCAGAAGTGCTGTTGTCAGCAGAAGTGCTGTTGCAAGAAGCAGTGCTGCAGCTAGGCGGGTGGGCGGGCGGCTCTGCCTCCAGGGCAAGAGCTGTCCCGGGCTCTGCTCGCCGCATTGCGTAAGACCTCCCTCCGTCCTCCCGCCCGCCTGCTCCTGTTCTGTGTCCTTGGATGTCTTGGAGCGACTCATGCTGTCCTCGGGCTCTGAGGTTTCAGGGCTGGCTCTTTCCCTCCAGTGTGGTATCATGACGACACCAGTTTCTTCACCCTGGGTTTTCCAGAAGGTACCACGAAGCGCGTAAATACTCTCGGTCACCCGTGTAATCCCGTCTCCATTTGAAAGAAAGATGAATAACCACCTATATTGTGGCGACATTAGCCACCCGTGTCAAAGATCGATTTATATCATAAGCTTGGTAAAGTGAAACCATGATAGCCAAGATTTCTTTTTCTTCAAAAAATCACTTTTGGTCAACTTTTCTATTGTACATTCACTAACTTCCTCCCATTTCTATGTCTCTATAAAAAAAAAAAGGCAACTCTTTCTTAATAAAAAAAAAAATCTGCTTATTCTAATGTGTCTTTCCATTCTATAAAGATGTGTACTTTCCCATGACTGAGGCCAGTACAGCGGCTAATCAACTAATGGATGATCGGTCCTATAATGTCTTATAATGGATTCTATAACAAAGATAGAAATCGGGGGGGGGGGGTGGAGGGGTAGAGCCCCAACTTTTGGTTGTCAGTCTCATTGAGGGAAATTCCTGTGTTTTCCTACAGATGACCTCCCGATGTCTGTGTTTGCAACCGAATTCTGGTTGTAAGTGTTGGACACCCCACATGGTAGGTCATTGTTTCACTCCATCGCTTCATGCCCGTTTTCCTCACTCATTCATCCAGCAGATACGTAAGTGCCGTGTTAGGCCACGTATTTAGGCCAGCACCGGAGATCTAAAGAAAAGCAAGCCTTTGCCTTCCAAAAGTTCATATCTGAGAGAAAGAGAGAGCGCGCACGCAAGAGAGAGTTCATTACCAAACAGCATCCCATGTCAGGTTTCTTCGGTCGCCTTTTCTCCACTCCTGTGTCGACTTTTTGTGAATATCATTGCCGCCATGATGTTGAGTACCAACATGAGAGACTCTCCATTCATTTTCTGGGTAAGATGACCAAGTGAGAAGTTGACACTGTCTATGGGGTTTTTCCCTTGGATCCCAGTGGCATTTGACACAACTGAGCACCTGATCCTCCCTAATAAACTTCCCTCTCCCAGGTTTTCATCCTCCTCCCAGTAACTCCTTTACATCTTCTATATGTGCTTGTCCAACACGCACACCCTAGTGCTCAGACCCTAGCCCTTTCCTGCATCATTCTACATCCTTATAGCTACTCTGTCTTTTTTTTCTTTTCTTTTCCAGCACATCTGAAACTTTCTAAAATACCATAAGATTCAGGAATTTCTCCTGTTTACCTTGTGCTGTCCTCTCTACCTCACCCCATGCACAACTGAAATGTACGTTCTACAAAGCAAAGATTTCTCATTCTCTGGCCGACTATCTCAAGCACCTAGAACAGCATCCGGCATATAATATATACTCAACAAACAGCTTCTTCGTGAAGAAATGATTTTTTTTAACTCTTTTGGTATGGAAAATGCCAAACATAAACAGAAGTGGTGAACAGTACAATAAATTCCTAAGAACCACCACCCAAGTCAACAGTTATCAACATGGCCAGTCTCTTATCGCCTATGACCTCACCCATACCCCTCCCACCACTGGATAATACAGAACCAAATCTGGACCTCAGGTCACCTAATCAGCAAATATGTTTATGTCCCTTCAAATGAATGAATTCTTCATCGTCTCTCTGTGACTTAGACTATGGCCAAGGGCTATCAGAGAAACACAGAGGTAAACTCAAGGTCCAAAATGAGGTCTTCTCTTGGCAAGAGGTAGGGAGGAAATTATGACACCCTCGACCTTTAAGAAAATTCCAGGGTTCTCTGGTAGGGCCTGGCAGTCAATGTACAAGGGCACTCTGTTGCACAACAAGCAGGGTACTCCCATCCCCAAGGTGTATCTTGGTAACTTATACATCGATTTTCCGCAAATCATAGAAGGATGAGAATAGAAAAATCCAAGCCAGCAGGACAGTGACCCAGAACGCCTGGAGGACTCTTAATCAATTTCATTTCCAGTCGTAGTCCTTAAAATCAAACAGTATTAATCTTTGGGGAGGGTTTTCCATTTCTACCAAAAGGTAACAAAAACATTTTCTTTTCCATTTTAATCAACGAGAACTTCATATTGCTTTTTAAAACAACCTCCGCTTAACAAAAACTACTTAATATTTGAACTATTTGTTCAAATTCTCAAAGGGCAAGAACACCACGCCATCTCACAACCTTGAAAAATAAAGCAAAATAAAAGAGCACCGTGATTATAAACATTAGCTCTGGAGCCGGGATGCCCAGACAAAAATCCAGACGTCTCAGTTTACTATTCCCGCTGCCTTCTGCCTCGCTTTCTTCATCTGTAGAATGGGCTTCCTAGCTGTTCCTCTCTCACAAGATTTGGGGAAACGTAAATGGCTTTACAGGCAAGGATCTATCTGTAAATAGATCCACACTGTACTCAGTTCATCCTGCTTTATCACACTGATGTATCAGGATAATACTTTTATTGTTATAAAAGTTGCTCTTTTGGGATACAGAGGGTAGCAGGTATGAGCTGGCCCTCAGACCTCAGACCTCAGATTTACTTCTCAGAGTTTCCTCTTATAATTAGCATATGCAAAACGTGGGGCGGGGCCTCGGGGCTTCGTGTGTGGCAGGCTCTCTCCCCCGCCCCTACCTTCAGCTCCTGGCCCGACCCAAAGGGACGGCCTCCCGGCCGAAGGGGGCCCTTCCCGGGGGCTCGTTCTCCCGGGATGTGAGAGATTTGGCGAGCAACAGCCCCCTCCTATAGGTAAGACTGCCTGTGCGGGAGGCGAGTTCCTGGCCGAAACACCATCACCCCTAGGTTGCAGCGCTCCCCTTCTCCCCGGTTGCGGCCGCGCCGGCGGGACGCGTCCCGCGCTGCAGCGGGCGGGTTGGGACTCGCCCGGATTCCCGGGCGCGCCCCGGGCTGCATCGTGCTGCGCGGCCCCTGCGCTCTCCTGCCAACTCGGTGCTGAAGGCTCGCCCAAGTGGGTCTGGCGAGAATCTCCCTTTCAGCCATCTGCAAAGCAGACTAAGACTACACTCTGGGAAAGGGCCAGCATCCCCCATGGTTACACCCGCGTGCACAGATTTTCACCGAAAAGAAACTTCAGCGCAGAATTCTAAATCCCAATCCAAGAAGGGAGACAGGGCTCCCGGTGAGGGAAGCAGCAGCCGGGAACTTTGAAGGGCAGAGCCCTCTCCGCCCCCCCCCCACCCCCGACCCCGCCCTCTACTGAGACTACCTTAATTGAAATTAAAGGAAAACACAACCGTACCTTACAATGGTATTTCTGGAAAGGAGGCCTAATTCATGAAAGAACATGCACAGCCATTAGTTGGCAAGTCAGTGTTGCTGCTGTAAATGTGCAAAAGGCTTGTGGTTGTGGCGTGGGTGCTTAACGTGTGCAAGGGGTGAAGGAAATGTTTTCTGGAAGTACTCACCAAGCCTGGAACACGTTTGTATTTCCTAAGGCAGAAAGGGGTGTTTTCAGTAAGGTACATCTTTTAAATAGACCCAAACATAACAAACTTCCAAATGTGTCTTCGTAGTAACTGAAAAGGGCAAAAATACCGAGTTTGCTCAGTCATTGTTGGCCAGAGATCGTCAGTGGTTTCTCAAGGTTGGGTAATGGTGAATCCAATTCAAGGAGAAATATTCAAATGAATTGAGGTGAAGTTATTTACTGTGTACCTTTTCTGAAGTCACTCTCCCTGAACTATGAGTGCCAAGCTGTGTTCATTCTGGTTGAATTTGCTCTGTGGCTTGCCGGAGGCAGATGGGAAGGAAGCTTTATTGAGCAACTAATGTGTGCGGAGAACCAGATTGAGCAGTTCCTGAGACAACAGAGGGAGGTGGGTGTGGTTATCCACATTTTAAGAGCAGACTTGAGGGAGGTTATAAGTACATGCCACAAACAGGGGTGGGGTTAGGAGAGGAGGGTGGGGGAGGTGGAACTTGAGCTTCAGACTCCAAAGTCATGCGCTTGTCGCTGAACCACACCGGCCACCAAACCTGGAGAGAGAGAGGAATGAAAAAGAGAAGCCTAAAGCTGGGAAGGTCTGCAGTGAGAGGTCAAAACGTTAAATACTATATTCAGTAATTAACAACTATTAGCAAATCATTTAGATTCAGAGGAATAAATTGGATAGGCTGGAGATAATGATGAATGGTAATAAGAACGAAAAGATAATTTTTGGAAAAGGATAATTTTTGTTAAAAGTTTTATTAATTCATAAATAAGGAAACTGGTAATACTGTTACTGCCAGATCAAAGAAAAACCCGAAGAATGGGTATATTTATAGATCGGCAATATTGAGAGGTAAAACCAGTTTTCCATGGGGGTGGGAGCAGAGGTCTGTCCCTTCGTTGGATAGAATTCATTTGCGTGTCTGTAGTCAAGAATTATTTCATATTAGGGGCGCCTGGGTGGCTCAGTCGGTTAAGCTTAAGCGGCTGACATCAGCTCAGGTCGTGATCTCACAGTTTGTGAGTTCGAGCCCTGCATCAGGCTCTGTGCTGACAGCTCGGAGCCTGGAGCCTGCTTCGGATTCTCTGTCTCCCTCTCTCTCTTTCTCTCTCCTGCTCATGCTCTGTCTCTCTGTCTCTCAAAAATGAATGCAAGTTAAAAAAAGTAAACAAAAAATTTTTTTTCATATTGGTATTGGTTACTACAGTTTATATAGTTGAAAAATAGCTCAAACTATGCATAGTCTTTCCTTGCAGCACAATTTTTTCCCTAGCCGGGTCCACACAGCTAGCTACCCACACGTGTTGGGCTAATTGCCCACGCGGCATTTCAGTGGCCAGACATGGTCAGTTGACTTGCCATGTAAGCCGTCTGCCAGTTTTATCCCACCAGCTACACCTGATTCTAGATTGATCTAACCGCAGACAAACAGAGAAGAAACAGCCTGGAGAGGCCTGAGTAATTCATCAGCAGATGTTTCACGCATTTGCAAAACAGAATGACACCATATAGGACAAAATGGAATCTGAAGCCTGTCTCTTAAAGATCACTTGTATCTACTCTTGCCATGTTTTGACCAAAAGCAGAACTATTCTGGTCTGCATATTGAATCTATGGGCCTAATTCACACCTTTTGAAGCTGTGTGGACTGCTTAATTTCAGCAAAGATGCCCTAGTGTTTGTTTTTGTTATGGTTTTTTTTTTGGGGGGGGGTGGGGATACATAAAGGATTATGAGTGGCTGAGAGTAGAGAGTACTGCTTCTTGGTTTTTCTCAGGGTCTGAGTCACTTAATACAAAACTTTAGAGAAACTAAATTAGACTATTTTTTTCTCCCTTTGTCTTTTTAAATTTTTATTTCGTAACGTTTATTTATTCTTGACAGAAAGAGACAGAGCGTGAGTGGGGCAAGGGCGGGGGGGGGGGGGGGGAGACACAGAATCCGAAGCAGGCTCCAGGCTCCGAGCTGTCGGCACAGACGCGGGGCTCAAACTCACCATCTGTGAGATCATGACCTGAGCCAAAGTTGGACGCTTAACTGACTGAGCCTCTCAGGTGCCCCTAGACTATTTTAGTGCTAACCTTCAGGTGAGTGTTTTTGATATGTTTAGCTCCCTAACTGTCTGTGTCTCGCAAAGATCGGTTTCTCCTTTTTTTTTTTTTTTTTCTGATGAGATTCCAAAAGAGGATGTCTGCGGAAGAGGGTGGGTTCTAGTGTCTCAAGAAGGGGGTGGGCTTTGGTGTATAAATCCATTGCTCTTGACAGCTCAGTTCTGAAGGACTCTAGACTCCCGGAGGGGTGGGCGGGCATTGAGACTAGGACTCCCAGCAGGGAACGTCAGGAAGGAGCTGCAGCCGAATCTGAAGGCAGGAAACTGGATTCAGTTCTGGAAAGAAAGAAACTCAGGACACAAAAGGAACAGGTAACTCTGATTCCCTCTGTTTTATTTTGAAGCGTATCCTATGGAGCCAGACTTACAAAGTTTGTGGTCTGTCCTAGTTTTGATTTGTGGGCACTGTTTTCCATTCCAAATTTTCTAGGACAGACCCAATTTGAAAGATGCTGTTCTGTTTTCCAATTGTCCCTGGTAGAATTTGGAAAAACCTTAGTGCTTACAACAATAAGCAAAGTCCAGGGCTGGGGAGGGTCCCATGCAATGAAATGCTTTAAAAAACATTTTTTAAAAGCTTTATTTATTTTTGAGAGAGAGACAGAGTGGGAGTAGGGGAGGAGCAGAGAGAGGGAGACACAGAATCCCAAGCAGCCTCCAGGCTCCGAGCTGTCAGCCCAGAAACCGGTTGGGCTCGACGTGGGGCTGGACGTGGGGCTGGACGTGGTGCTCGAACCCACGAACCATGAGACCATGACCTGAGCCGAAGTCGGATGCTCAACCAACTGAGCCACCCAGGCGCCCCACAATGAAATGCTTTTAAAGATTGGGGAGTGGGGAGGGGAAGTACGATGTATTTTTTTTTACTTGAAATATAATTTACATACAACATAAAATATGGATTTTAAGTTCGAATGTTTATAATTGTATACACCCATGTGTCTGTATCTCATCAAGACATAGGATATTCCATCACTCCAGAAAGTTCTCTTGTGTTCTTGTGCTCTATTGCAATAAGTCCCTCCACTGTTTCCCCGCCCCCCCCACCCCCCCAGGCAACCACTGATCCAGTATCTATCACTGTAAGTTACTTTTTGCTGGCCTTAGGACTTTACATACCTTAATGGAATCACAGTTTTGTGCCTGGATTCTTTGGCAGAGCATAACTTTTTAAGTATTCACCAAGGTTTTGCAATAGCTCATTTCTTATGTTGCTGATGAAATCAGCATTCGTTGCCTAAATACACAATATTGTTTATTCCACCCCCATTCACCGTTTAGGAGACATTTCGGTTGCTTCCTGTGTTTTCACTATTGTGAGTATATGGAATTATTGTATAGATTTCCAAATGGTTTTCCAAAGAGTTGTTGGTGGCATTTTACTTTCCCACAAGCGACGTGTACGAGTTCTGCTGCTCTAAATCTTTGCCAGCATTTGGTTTGCTAGTCTTTTTGTGCTTAGGCATTCTAGTGGTCGGAAAGTCTTCTCTGTAGTTTTCCTTTCCATTTTCCTCATGGTATCTCTTGATAAGGAGATACGGTTTTTTGATGAAATCCAGTTTATCAATTCATTTCTTGTAAGCTGAGTCCTTTATGTCATTTCAGTGATACATTTTCCAACCTCTGTGTCATAAAGACGTTTTCTTCTAGACTCTAGTCTAGAAGACTTTCTTCTAGACTCTTCTAGACTTCTAGTACTCTGTGGTTTCTAGAGCTGATTATGTCAAATTAGTGTTTGTGTATGGAGTGAGGTAGAGGTCAGGGAAGTGCATTTTAAATAAGATGAAGCCTAAAATACAGTACGGCGAAACTGACCTCCGATCCTGATTTTCAACAGAGGAACAGTAATTAAGCAATTCCCTGGAATCATTTCCCCATACTCTTCCAGCATCAACTTGCCTGGATTCAAGCACGCTGTGGCTCCTTGACTTATTTGGACGTTTCGCTCCAAGTTATATTCTCTTCTTTAGTAAGTAAGTAGTAAGTAGATGGAAAGGCGTAACTTCAGGATGTTGTTCTACTCTGTTGTCCGTGAAAAGGATACATTTCAGTTTTCAGTAATCAGACTTTGGCTTTGCTTCTGACTGGTGAGGGGCTTGGGCCAGCAGTGTTGAACACCTGAAAGATGGGTTTTTGGAAAGTGTAACAAATACCTCCCAAACTGTTTTTAAAAAGGCTTTGGACCCTGGGGAGTGAAACTGTTTGCAAATGTCATCTCTCTGGACCAGCTGCCCAAGTCTTTTGGCATTTAGAGGTTGTAAGATTCATGGTTATTTTAAATGACCAGTCTGGTGCTCTGTTGTTTGAAATTGGTGTTTTGACGGCAGTAAACATTCTGGAGAATAATGTGAAAATGAGGCCAGCCCATTTTCAGATGCTAGTTGACTTGCCAGCTATCCTCTCTGAGATGACTAGAATGTTTAATAGGGGGTACTGGGCAGGAATTCGGTGGAGACTGGGGATTCTGGATAGTTTTCTCCTCAGTTGTTGGCACCTCAGTTAATTCTGGCAATATCTTCAAAACAAGCATGAAGGGGGATTTGATAAAATGATGCCTTTCCACTGACCAAGTCCCTGACACTCCAGGCGCTCTAAGAAACCTTTGGAAAACGGGGTTTGGAAAAGATCTTTACTTGGACTAGGTCATCTTGTCCCCTGCATCAGGGAGCTCACAGCTCTGAAAACTTTGGCTGTGGGAGGAGAATTCCATCTTCACGAAGTGGGTGGTGGAATCTGATCACCTGGAGTCCCCCTCGCTAAGAAGTCCACCCAGTCCACTCCCCAAGGAGCCAGGAAGCCCACCAGCATGGGCCAGTGTCTGCGGTTCTTGCTTTTTAATAGTTGCCTGTTCTACGCAAATGGAAATATACACTCAGAAATATTTGCGGCCACAAAGTTTTTACAGCTATACTTACAGGTGCACACGCATAGCCTATCGTTTAGGAAACAGGACACTGACAGGGATTGCAGTTTGGATAAAGTCCACATTGGCCTGGACCCAATGGGGTCCCCCATGACATAGATAAACAATACGTGACAACTTTTGTGTGCACAAATATGGAAATGGTTTCGTTCACACAGTGAGTCGATAAGTTAACTAACTGAAGGAAATACAGCAAAGTGGATGGCTGTAGACTTCAGCAAGCAGAAAATGTGAGTGCTACGTTTACCTTGCGACCCGATCCAAATGGGATCCTGGCAACCGTAAAATCAAGTTTCCTTTTCGCCCTACCATAGAATGATAATGACGAGTATCATTCTTTTGCAGCCAATATAAGAAAGTTGGGAATTTCAGGGACAATATTATAAATCAAAGAACACTTGAGATTATTGGTAAAGCTATGCACATTCGTATGGAAAAGCCAGTTGGAAAGATTTAAGGCTGTGGTTAAAGAACAGTAGGAGTGGGGAAAGGTCAATAATGTGGTAACGATTGGAATGAAAGAGAAGACAAAAACATGAACTCTGATATCAAGAGACTGGAAACACGTAAGACGATGCATAAAAAGACATTGTTCCGAGGCAGATGAAAACAAAACTAGTGAGAAGTCGCCCCAGCCCAACCTGATCATAGCTGAAACACAAGTAAACCTTAAAGTTTTTAGGAGATGGAGAAAAGTCTCTGAGCACCTTAAAACAAAGTTGGTTTAGATACCCTAACAAAGAGATTCTCATTCTGAAGGCTACAGCATCCCACATACCCTGAAGAAAGGGAGGTGGCCGGAAAACCATGAGATCTTCCAGAACCGGACCCCACGTAGCACCTGAGAGAAGAGACTGCAGACCTGGCTGAAGGGTCCCTGGTGGACATTAATGAAAAATAATCCCTGTTTTCTTGCCACCAAAAAGAGAAAGGAGCATGTCGCTTCCAAAATAAGTTAGATGGGTCTCTTCCCAATGCAGAAGTGTGGCCTCCAGAGCTCAGGCAAGGTCACAGGTGCTGGCTGATAACCCCAACAGTGCACGTGACCGTTTACTCTTGGGGCCCACGTGAATTGCGGAGGTGGTGCAGTTGGTGGGAAGTAAGTGCTCTCTAGTCCACTGGGCAGGGAGAACACTGGCACCCTGCAGTGGGGGGGTGGGGGGGAGCTGTAGCTGGGGGTGAAGCCGAATCGCATGCTCAGGGCTCACCTCTTCCAGCGGCTGCTGCTAGTGAGAGCTCCCCCTCTGAAGCGCTTTCCCACACGGCCCCGCCAACCAAGGTAAGTTCGGCGGGTTGACTCAGCTACGGCTCCAAGTTTCCTCCAGAAGGAGCAGCTGATGCATTGAGCCTCTCTTGTTATTTCTGGCATTTTCACTCTAGATTTCAAGCCACGATCGTCCGATAAGCTGACTTTTGTTTTGGAGAATGTCCTTGTATTGTATTTTCTTTCAACCACCTGCCAAAATAATGTTCTTGTGCCTTTAAAAAAAAAATAGCAGTGGAGCATATGAGTAACATGCGAGAATTATGACTGCAGGAGCAACTTTTAGAAGGATTATCTTAAGCACAGAAAGGGGAAAGGTCGACATCTTGCTTTCAGAGGCATCAAGTCCGAAAATCAATACAATGCACGACCTTGAGTTGGAGTCAGTGAAATGAAGGAAAGTTTAGAGTGTTCTCTAGGGGCAAGATAATATTACAGGGTCAAAATTAATTATCAGTGGAAAAGTAGCAAAAGGACAGTCTTTTCCATGATGGTGTGTTGCTGTGAAGGCCGAGTGCTTTGGAGACAGAACAGGTGTTCTATGATGTTAACAGGTATGCTTCTGAGGGACATGCGTAAATATTTAGTCCTGTATTTTCTTCTGTAACTTCTTTTTTTTAAGTTTTTTTATGTTGATTTATTTTTGAGAGAGAGTGAGTGTGTGTGAGCAGGACAGGGGCAGGGAGAGGGGGAGGCAGAGTATCTGAAGTGGGCCCTGCGCTGACAGCAGAGAGCTTGATGCGGGGCTCGAACTCGTGAACCGTAAGATCGCGACCTGAGCCGAAGTCAGACGCTTAACCGACTGAGCCACCCAGGCGTCCCCTCCTGTGCAACTTCTAGCCCTATGACTGTGTCCCACAGAAAGATGTAATATAAGGTGTGATCATTTTTCTATGTTTATATGTTGATAACCCAAACGAAGCCCAGAAAAAAATAGGCTCACTCCGTGGTGCACTTGGATTTTTAATATATTTTTCTGCAACATAAAAAAAAATAATTCTGTTTACAACTCACTGAATGTTCTTGACACCCACAATCTGAAAAACACTCTCCCAAAACAAACAAGGAATTGGAATCTTGAGGGTATGACCAGGCCTCTCCACGCAAGGGGTAAGATTACTGAACTTGGAATTGGAAAAAACAAGTACAGGCAAGTACAGGAAAAAAAGTCCAGGCTCTAATGTTCATTAAAGGTGAAAACCTGCACAAACATGACTGCCTCTGGCCCTCAATTTTCTCGTCTATACAATGAGGACAATACCGTCTCCTCTATCTACCTCACAAAGTCTTCAAGGAAAAAAATCAGATAATTTTCCAAATATAAAAAAGTATAGACTGTGTAATCTGATTATCACTATCATCGTCTTGGTGACAGAAAAGAGTAGCATCTCTTCAATAAGATAAAAATAAAAGGTAGTGATCAATACCTCCAGACTTTATGAGACCATTAGCCAGAGGTTTCTCCAGGAGGAGAGAATGATTTGGGCAGTACCTGGATTGTTGGGTTGGAAACCCAGGGGCCACATTGACAGTGACTCTGGGGACACCTGGCGAAGAAATGAGAGGAAAATGTCCAGGAGGTGAAAATGGTGCCCCAGAAGTAGGAGATGCCTACCCATCCGAGTAGAGGGAAGATGCAAACGTGACACCAACAGACCCGATCCTGAACTCAATCTTAACCTTTCTTAGTGGAGTGGCCATGAGCCATGAGGAGGCTCCATTCCCATGTCTGAGAAATTGGCAACATTTTAGAGACACATAAAAAATATGGAATTACAATTGATCCTCAGACAACATCGGGATGAGGGATGCCAATGCCCTGTGCGGTTGAAAATGCACGTAGTAAGCTTTTGACGTAATAAACGTCCTGAACTTAACTACTACTAGCCTACTGTTGACTGGAAGCCTCACTGATAACAATACGGTCGGTTAACACCTATTTTGTATGTTATATGTATTATATACTCTATTCTTACAATCAAGTAAGCTAGAGAACAAAATCCCAAGAGAAAATAGATTTACAGTACTGTACTCTACTTTTCAAAAAAAAATCCACCTGTAAGTGGACCCATGCAGTTCAAACGTGTTGTTCAAGGGTCAACTGTATAACACATAATATGAAATATAATAAATTAGGGGTACCTGGGGGGGGTTCAGTCGGATAAGTGTCCGACTTTGACTCAGCTTCAGGATCTCGCAGTTCATGGGTTCCAGCCCCGCATCAGGCTCTGTACTGACAGCTCGGAGCCTGGAGCCTGTTTCCGATTCTGTGTCTCCCTCTCTCTCTGCTCCTCCTTGCTTGCACTCTCTCTCTCTCTCAAAAAATAAACACTTTTAAAAAGTTAAAAAAATATAAAATATAATAAATCTGTATTACATATTATATAATTATATGTATATTTATTTCACATAATCATAGCTAATAATTATGATTTATATAACA
Organism: Felis catus; assembly: GCF_018350175.1. Classification (NCBI taxonomy): domain Eukaryota; kingdom Metazoa; phylum Chordata; class Mammalia; order Carnivora; family Felidae; genus Felis; species Felis catus. The sequence continues at coordinate 210,448,120 of NC_058375.1, read as the reverse complement.
AATACCTACATATGATTATTGTGTTATATGAAAATCTAATAACTATAGATAAATACATATAATGTATATAATTAGGATCGTTCTAAGGATTAGAGACAATCATTAAATGTCTAATACAATGCTTGTGTCTCATACAGTAACGGATACGATGCTTGGTGTGAAGCAGGAGGCCAGAGAACAATAGCTGATAGATTGTTGTCATCTTACCCGTGTGAGTTGCGGGCTTTTACATAAGGAAGAAAAAATAAATCAGTGCCTTCAGAAGGTGGGTGAAAGGTCATGCTGGGCTGGAGAATTTCAGATACCCATCTGTGTGCTGTGATAACTGAAGGAGCCAGAACCTTGCTGTTGATTGAGTGCTAGATACAGGCACTCTAGGGTCCCTGCTAGAAACAGATTTGGGCTGAGTGGGACGGAATGGGTCCCAAACAGGGAGTGATGTGTGCACATGAAAGGGTTGGTGGGTCGAGGCAGACAGAGCGTGAGAGGCATATTCAAAACACCACGGTCGCCTCAGGATTTTTCCACCTGTCCTGGACTCTTCAGGCCCTAGAGAGCCAGAAAAGAATTTCGGGGTCTTATGTGTCTACATGTAGTTTTGCAAAAGCTCCCTGGACGGTTTCCATCCACTTCGCCCTCCACCCTGTTAAGATCCAAGGCTGTGGCGTGGAGCCAGTGTCCCTGGGGGGTTGAGTAACGGGCGAGTGGTCCTTGGGCCTCCTGTGTCAGAATCGCTGTGTGTATAAACACAGATTCCTGGGCCTCCATACCTCCTGACCCACGAAGCTCCCAGGCCATCTGATATGGCAGTCAAGTTCACACAGTCCTTGTTAACGGACCAGCATAGGAAAGGATTATGGAAAGAAGCTAGTGCTAGACAAAGAGAACTTGGGGTAGGGGAAGGTGAAAGAACAGCCATTCGCCTGCCTCTGAGAAGTCTCCCAGCGGGCAGTCATGATGGCTGTGGCCCTGAAGAATAGACACTAGGCAAGACATGGCCTTGGTGAGGGTCTGGGAGTTCCTGTTGCCATTAAACCAGGAGACTTGAGCTCCTCTGCCCAGTCCTTCTTGGTTAATGGATACCTGCTATTGTTTGGTTCGATGCCTTCTATTTCCTCTGGCCAGAAACCTAGCTTTGGAGCATGTGTTTGCTGTTCTGTGGGGCAGAGGCTTGAAAAGGAGTGAGGAGAGGAAGCCCAGCTTCCTAGGATGCAGGGATGAGCTCCCCAGATATTTCCCATTATCTTCAGCTAAGGTCAGACACCTTCCCTCCTTTTCTCCTCTTTAAGCCAGAATCACTGTGGATCCTCGAAGCTGAAAAAGAGCAAAGGGAAGAGGAATTCCTTGCGTTTGAGCAGCAACCCTATGCCTAACATGGCACCAAATCCCTTGCAGATACCAAGGCACCTGATGCTCACGGAAAGCCCACACACGTAGTTAGCATCATGACGCCATTTTACAGATGCACAACTAAACTGCAAGGTGCTTGTAGAGTTAAGGACCTCCCTCACCTTTACCTGATGCAGCTGGCAGCACATTCTGGGAATGTGGACAAATCTTTACTAGATCTCAGTGGCGAGGTTTGACCTTCATCCCCTTCCTTCTGCAAGTCATACCATGTGTTGGACACTCTTCTAGGCACTAGGCTTAGAGCACTGAACCAACCAAACAAAACACCCCGCCCTCCTGCTTACACTCTAGTGGGACATACACTGTCTTTTTCTGTGTGACCTTCCTCACCAAGTCCAGCTGGGTAGCATAATAAAACAGTTAAGAGACGAAGGGGCAAGTAATCCAGAGGGCTCTTAACAGCCCAGGGAGCCCTGAGAGCACTGCTAATTCTCTGAGATGCACGGAGAAGATGAAGGTGACGACTTGAAGTCAGTGGACAATCCATGGTCAACATAGATGGAGAGAATATTCTAGACGTGGAGTCCACAGATAATCACCCCATTAAGACCACCCTTTGAAAGACGGGCAAGCCTCAAGAATTACCGACCTCTGATAGACTTTTAGACTTTTCCACGAGAACATTACTTACAAAAAAAGAAGGCCCCAGCAGGTCTCTGGAGCTTCTAGCAACCACTCAGGAAGAGATAAATCCCAAGCATTGAGGGCCGAGGGCAGTCAAACCCAGTATGCTCTTGGCAAAATTTTCATGTTGTCAGCCTTGCTTGCAATTATGATCCCATCCAAATTCTGATTTCCATTGTCTCTGCGCTGCTTCATTGAGGGTTTTGTTGACATAAACAGACAGTGTTCCCCTCATTTAACTCCAGATAGGAACCATGCAGCGGTCTGAGGTCACCTTATGAAAAGATGGGGTGGGTGGCAGACCCACGGTGTGACCCAGTAGGCCCTCCCCACATCCTTCTTCCTCTTCCTGGATCCCTGGAATTTCACTCAATGACTTGCTCTTCTGGAGTGAGCATTACTTTCCCTCTCTTGGGTCCACTTTCAAACTACAATTGACCTGGGAAGCTCTATGTAGTAAGTCATAATCTTTAAGACAAATGTGTTCGTGAAAACACTTTCTCCCCTCACTGCAAGGGGAGGTTGTCAGTAGGCTTACTACCAGCAGCCCAGTGAAATAGGGCCACCAAAATGAGACAGAGTGGAGCAGGGGAAGGGACCCAGAGAGAAGTCAGGGAGATCTGTATTCAAATCTTGACCGTGTGGCTTGAAGCCAGTTGTAGGACACCTTGGATCTCCCATAGGCTCACCTGGGAATTTGGGGAAATAGTGTATATTTTACAGCTATTATTAGGACTTAATTAGATAACGTGCAGAAAAGCCTCATACTCACAACAAGTTAGTTTCCTCCCTATAAATGATCTCAGAGAACTTAACCTCATCCAAGGCCACCAAAAATGTATAGATTTTGTAAGTAAAGCTTGATCCAAAATAGGAAGGAATAAGAAGGAATTTTCCTATTGCAGATAATCCATTGGACTTTTTGTCTGAAATTTGAACTTCAAGCAATCTCATTTGTGGGTTAGGAACAAAGTATAAACCATTAATGAGCTGCCTGCCCCCCTGAGGGGTGTAAAGCTGCAGACTGAGGCAAGAAATGGACCCAGTTGTAATGAAAAGCAGAATAACAGTCTACAAAGCGATGCCTTTCCTTCCCAACATAGAATTAGCATCAATCTGGAAAAGGGGGGAAACATGGAAAAATGCCCAGTTGGATCTGTACCTGGTTTAATTTTTTTTTAACTGAAGAATTATAAATTCTCAGATTGGAGACACCTAACAAAAGTATCTTGGGTGTCCGTTATGTGTCAAGCACAATACTAATCAAGGGATAGTGTAATAGAGAGATAAATGTGTGAATAAAGACGTGCCATTCGACGTGTTAAAGATTTCACGGTCACGGTGCAAAATACAGTGGGCAGATTCGTAGCAACTTGATCGACTAAATGGGTATTAAGTTACATTTGACCTCCGAAAGGTACTTCACCTACCACATGTACACCAGTAATTCACCAATCAATGTTTTACTTACTCTCGAACATTGATTAACCCATTGTTTACCATTTATTAGTAACGACTCGTTATCATGTTTGTGATGGAGAACACTAGGGAAGCGTGACCCTGTCCCAGCAATAGTGAGGACCAAGCCCGTTGACAAAGAAGGGTTTGACTGGCGCACCTAAGGAATATCTGAGAACACTTACTCGTCACTCACCTTTCCATTTCAACTGCAGACAGGTGAAATTTTGTCCTTTCACAAAATGTTTAGCAGTTGGGTTTTCTTTATATCCAAGATACCAAAAATAATTAAACATCAGCTAATTTTGGCTTTGTTTCCATTTGATCAGCAATGGGTTGTTTCAAAGCTTCACCGAGCCATTCCTGGATTTATCCCACCGTGATCCTGTGTTTATTTGGATTTTTCTCCATGATGAGACCCTCAGAACCCTTCTTAGTCCCATATTTATCTGGACCAGATAAAAACCTGACCAGCTCAGAGGTAAATTGATACATATGCATATCTTAATGTGGTTTAATTTTACAGCATTTGGACGGGACTTTGGGTTAGGGTTTCTTTCAACTTGAGACATTAACACACTGACCTCAGTGATCCTATTGTCATGGTATTTGTCATTTAATACAACTATTCAAACTACTCTTTCCTCCTCACACTTGCAATGTGTGTAATATGTGTAATAGCTATATGTGTAATAACTATCTTAACTCTTGTGGAGTCCTACCATTAGTCTCAACGCATGGTGACTTTCAGGTCTCAATGGAATCTGTTAAACAAATCCTAAAGCAAAGTCTCTGCCAGGCACAGGATCCAGTCCTAAGAAACTTTCAGGCTGCCGAGGTAGGAGCAGGATCTGGTAAAGAATTGCATCATTTTTGTAGGACACTTACTCAGTCTTGAAAAACTATTAACCAGCAGGTGAGACATTAACAGCTTTATCTCCCAGTTTTAGCTTCCCCCGAAGACGGAATTTTCTTACGTAAAAGATTCACCTCCCTTTTTATAACAAGTGCAACAAGAAAATGCACTCACCCAATGGGAGCGCTACCGTGGGCTGGTTTTGTAAGCTCCAGCCATAGCCGTGAGAAACACTGCAGGGTGGGCAACTCTGCCCAGAAGGCTAATTGATGCTAGTTATTTGGTGGTGAGGTGCGAAGGACAGGAAAGCAAACTTGTTGTGGGGTGATGTAATATCAGTTAGGGGTGACTCTGTTTCCAGTTTTGTCCAGATGGAAGCCTGTCAGGACTAAGACAAAACAAAGGACAAAGACAGGTCCAAAACCAGCCAATGAACTCGCTGGGGGCTGCTTCTGTGACCACTACAGACCAGTTAATGCACCCATGCTGAGAGGTGCCGCTCAGTCCCACTAGCCTTTCAAATCACTGGACTGTTCCTCATCATTGACCTTGGGACCCATGGAGGTTGCTGTAGACAGCAGAGAGGCACAGGACAAAGGCTGGTGCGAATGAGTCTCTGCCACACCCATCCTGCCCCAAAGATCAACTCCTTTGGTCAGTCTTTCCTTTCTTTGAATGATCACTGAGGTCCCCTGCATTTCGGACGATAGCCGTGTGATGCCCACATCAAATTGAGGCCAGAATTGAGCAAGCAGAGATCAACCAGTAGCATTGGGAGAGAAGAGGGTTAAGGAGCCCAGCAAATTTGGCACCGAATTTTCTGTGCATTACTTGTTCCCGCTTTGTAATTCTGCAAGGTTATTGAGTCTTTGCTGTCTTCGCGTGAGCTCATCAGACTGGATTTTTATGACACGGTGATGGATCAAATAAACATAAAGGTTGTCCGATTCTTCTAACATTGGGGCTGCTTTGTCTAACGTTAAAACCTTTGAACAGGAAGGGGACGGTATATTTTAAGAGCCTGAAAACCCCAGAAGTGTCTGTCGAACGATTGTTAACTAATATAACTCAAATGTACGTACTGTTTAAATTTTAAAAGAGTTCGGATTGCACATGAAGCAAATATATTCTGTTGGGATTCGCATAAACTGATAAACTGGTTTGGTTTTAGAGAAGGGGGAGGAGCTGCCTTTTCCTTGAAAATCAGTTTTCTGTCATGCTCTTCGCTAATACGAAGGCTATCCTATCCAACTGGACGCAGAATTTGATAGTGGGCGAGCCACCTATACTATAGCAATGTAGTACTTAAAAAGGTTTCTATCTCTTTCACCTCCTGGCGCTTCGTGGTCACGTGATCCATCTTTCAACCTCACAGATCACAAATGAGATCCTTCCCATCTGGACATACTCTTACCTGGCACTGCTGCTCCCAGTGTTCATCGCCACCGACTACGTCCGCTACAAGCCAGTCATTATCCTGCAGGGGATCAGCTTCGTCGTCACCTGGCTGCTGCTTTTGTTTGGCCAGGGAGTGAGGGCCATGCAGGTTGTAGAGTTCTTCTATGGGATGGTCACCGCCACCGAGGTGGCCTACTATGCCTACATTTACAGCGTGGTCAGCCCGGAGCACTACCAGAAAGTGAGCGGCTACTGCAGGAGCGTCACCCTGGTGGCCTACACGGCGGCCTCGGTGCTGGCCCAGCTCCTGGTGTCCCTGGCCAGCCTGTCGTACTTTCACCTCAACGTCATATCCTTGGCCTCTGTCTGTGTGGCCCTTCTTTTCTCCCTGTTCCTACCAATGCCTGAGAAGAGCATGTTTTTTCATGTACAGCCCGGCAAAGAAGTACAAAAGCCACCAAACAACACCACAGTGTTAGATGAAACTTACAAGGTTCCCACACCAGGCGGCGAAGAGAAACCCACTTCAGAAATACCCACCATTTCAGGGACCCTGGAGGGTCGGCGGGTGAGCAATCCGGTGCCAAGAAATGTCGCCTTGAGAGTTTTTGTGCAGTGGTTCCAAGATTTGAAGGGATGCTACTCCTCACGTCATCTTTTTTACTGGTCTCTGTGGTGGGCCTTTTCCACAGCAGGTTTTAACCAAATTTTGAACTATGTTCAAATCCTGTGGGATTACAAGGCACCATCCCAAAATTCTTTCATCTATAATGGGGCAGTAGAAGCGGTTGCAACCTTTGGAGGTAAGTAAACATTGATTTATCTTCCTTTGATGGGCTACCCCCATTGAGTTTATGTCTCCAGTTGCTAAACTCAACTCCACAGTGGTTCTGTTCAGAAAGCATATTAATCTTCTCTCTCTCTCTCTTTTTCTTTTCTTTTTTTTTTTTTGGAATGGAAGGTACAGGAGATAAAAAGAAAAAGAGGACCATGACACTTTTATTTAATGTGGTAGAGTTACAATGGATAACTCGAGAGCTCAGGATTAGGCACCAAATGATTAAATTCTAGCCAAATTCCTAAGATTCCATTTCATCCTCAGGAAAGGTGCTAATAACGCCCCTTGTTCTTCCAGGATTGTTTTTAATATCCAAAAGAAAATACTCACCTTGTATATAAATGAGTAGATTTTATTATTTTAGAAAAATGGATGAAACTCTTACGACTTCCGGATTACCATGGAAAGAGTTTTGTTAATAAAGGATTTGATTTAGCTCATGCTCACCTTTAGCAGTTTTAGGTTCTACACCAGATAGCTCCAAAAGTAACTTTCTTAAGAGATCTAAATGAGAAGTGGGATATATGTGAGAGTCAGGATTCTAATGTCAGAAGGAAATCTGCCTTTGAAGTTTACAATAAATATTTATATCCTGGTAAATGAGAACTTAAATTCAACTGAGACTTTAAAGATATTTTCTAGGAAGTAAGAGATTTCCACACCCTGACATTTACAAAAAAATGTCAGAAAACTCATGGAGTGTCTGTTCTCTTATTGTCTCTCCTTTGGGAGGCCTCATCTTAATTCCTGCAAATCAGGACTGCACTAGAATTGGTTTATTGAAATTATTTCCCCTATGTTCCAAATTCAGGGTGAAAAAATAACTTTATTTCTTTGTAGTACTGGTTCTTTCCTGGATCACATGTGGAAAGGGAATTAATCAAACGTTAGTCATTTGAAAATAAATACCTTTCGTTTTGTTAAAGAGAACTATAAAGACTAACCCTGATTACTGTCAATTACTCAATCTCTTTTTTTAAAGTTTATTTTTTATTTCTTTGTTTTGAGAGAGAGAGCATGCTCAAGTATGAGTGGGGGTCAGGGCAGAGAGAGAGAGAGAGAGAGAGAGAGAGAGAGAGAATCCCAAATGGACTCCATGCTCAGCACAGTGCCCGAATCGCAGAACCCCAACACAAGACTCAAGCCCACGAACCGTGAGACCATGACCTGAGCCAAAATCAAAAGTCAGACACTCAACCAACTGAGCCACCCAGGTGCCCTAGTTACTCAATCTCTTAAACCCCATAAGTCAATATCGAGTTCACCCAAATGAGGCCAGATCTCAAAGACACTGAGATGGAGACTAAAGGACTAAGATTACTAATAAAGACCAAAAGGTTCTACTCAGTACAACACATCTGTTACCCATTGAAAAAATTTACGGTAAGAAGACAATAAAGAAAGGCAAGTGTGGATGGGCTAGGTGTACTATCTAAGCAGCTGTCTCATTCTTCTCTATCCCTGCCCTTCACCTGTTGTAGTCACTGACTGGTTTGTGTGCTGTGTACCCCAGTCTGCTGTGGTAAAGAAACTTTCAGGCCCCTCTGCAGGGTGCAGTTCATGGCATGTAGCAGATACGAATTGAAACTGGAAGAATAGGAGGTAAAGGGAGAAGCCAGAAGAAAGCATGGTTGAGAAAAAGATAAATCCACATTTAGGTGGATCACACTATTTTTGTGAAAGCCATATATTCATCTTGTAGATTTACCTATCACCTGGATTTTTGAAGGGAGCATGTTGACATATCCTGTGTGTAAAGTCATTGTGTTGGATCTCCCTTAATGTTTCTTTTCCAGGGGCCGTGGCTGCCTTTGCCGTGGGCTTTGTGAAAGTCAACTGGGATCTCCTGGGAGAGTTGGCTCTAGCGATCTTCTCCATCATTAGTGCAGGCTCTCTGTTTCTCATGCATTACACAACCAACATCTGGGTATGCTATGCTGGCTATTTAATATTCAAGTCCAGCTATATGCTTCTTATAACCATAGCAGCGTAAGTATCACCAGCCATGTCTCTCCACACCTAAACCCACGCCATATTCTCCCTTCTGTTGCATTTCGAGAGTTTCTTTCAGAATTTCAGAAGGATTTTAATCGATTGCAGTATTAAATGTTGATTACATATTAAATTGGACACAATTAAACCGTGTTTTCATTTAACTGTTTGCCCTCTGAATGTTGTTAAGGTCAGTCATCAGAGAAAAAACAAAGTTCTGTGGGTTCATAAACCAAAAGCAATGATGCACTGTCAGGTCATGATTTTTATTGCAAGCCATTTGCCCTCACGGGGTATGGTGCAACCTGATTTTGAATGATCACACGTAGATTTCATGACCGATTTCATTGGTTTATGTAATTGTAGGTATATGCTTTTGTGTGAAACAAAATATACTCAGAAAGTTATAAAAAGTTGTATTTTGAAAGAAGTAGATGCAGCAATTATAAGAATCTGTATATCCCAGAAATCTTTTTTTTTTTTTTTAACAGTGAAAAATGTTTTGTTACGTATATAGAAGTGCAGAGAAAGCCGACTATAGGAAATAAGCTTTGGTATTAACCAAAGAGATAAGAAACATTTGAATTTCAAGTCACAGGAAAGAGGTAGAGCCAAAAGCTGTATTAAGTTTTGGTTTTTAATGGGTGAAAAATATTTGATAAGCAATTGATGAAACACGGAAATATAAGCACCATGGGAAAAGATCATTGAACAAAAGAAAGAAATTTTATTGGCAGGTTTACTTTTTTCATGGAAATATGTCAGTTTAATGAATCAAGTTTCTTTTTTTAATGTGAGGGCATTGTTAAGGTAGGATTACATTACTTCTTTTCATTTTAAGGATATTCAGAACCCAAAGCCTTTCACCTTTGTTCCAAGGGAGAGCGCTCGAGAACATACATCTGCCACTCATTCAAGAGTTGTAAGATACAGAATCTATCAAATTATCAAAAATACCTTACAGATTCACTCAGCTGCATAGCCAGGCATGATCTGATCTTCCAATGAATAAATAATTCACCTACAAAAATTTGAAACTGTGAATACAATTGACAATAAAAAGAATAACGCTCCAAACGATTACGTAGATTGGGCGGTGCTAACATTTTCACAAAAATTCGCTGCGAAAAGGTATCAAAAATCAGATAGCATCGAATATTCTCAGGTTATGAGTGAGACCTGAGAACATTTAGGTTTCATTTCTGGAAGCATTAAATTGGAGAGGAGGAATTTTGTCCTATTTCCTTCAACTGTATTTTTTAATTCCCTTTCTTTGCTCTGCCCCTTTGTCGAAACTGGAGGAGATTTAGACAAAAAGTGCGGGTAACAAGTCACCACATTTATCTTCAGTTTCTGTCTTTTAAAGGTAAGAATCCCACGTGTACTTTGTTTCCAAAAAATGTAATTCAACATTTAATGATAGATTTCAGATTGCAGTTAATCTGAGTGTGGAGCGCTATGCCCTGGTGTTTGGAATGAACACCTTCGTGGCCCTGGTGATCCAGACCATTATGACAGTGATCGTAGTAGATCAGAAAGGACTCAACCTGCCTATCAGCATTCAGGTAAGCTGCAGGATTGCTGTTTCCTCCTCGGGTGTTGCAGGGAGTGTAGAATAACCAGATAATCGCAAAGGGTTTTTGTCAACCTCACCACTGCCAAGCCTTCGTTTCTTGAATTGCTTAGCTAAATGCTTAAGTCAGCAATTTCCTTTTCCCTGCTCCACTGAGGTACTTGAAATCAGCCCAATCTCATTTTACGTATGGATCTGGAAAAGGCAGGGATAAGGCATGTAAGAAGTAACCTCATTATCTAAAATTCATTCTCGGGGACATTACATATGGCGTTGCACTGTCCTGCAAACATACACACATATCAGTGGGATTTAGTGGGGTTTTTTTCCACTATTGGTGATGTCAGCTGGCGTTTGAACCCAAGCAACCTTGGCTCCAGAACCCACATTCTTAGTTACTGCGTTTCTTTTTTTTTTTTTTAATTTTTTAAAAGTTTATTTATTTTTGAAAGAGAGAGACAGAGCATGAGCGGGGGAGGGGCAGAGAGAGAGAGAGGGAGACACAGAATCCGAAGCAGGCTCCAGGCTCTAAGCTGTCAGCACAGAGCCCGATGTGGGGCTCGAACCCACAAACCGTGAGATCATGACCTGAGCTGAAGTCGGACATTTAGCAGACTGAGCTACCCAGGTACCCCTAGTTACTGCATTTCTTACACTTTCATACTTGATTCTTCTAAGGTAGAAGAAAGTTTTGTGCAAATCTAAATGACTCATATTAAGATCCTGGGTCTTAGTTATCTCATAATGCAAGCAAATCAACAGCACCACTGTGTATTATCAATAATAGACACAGTCATATTTTGTGTGTGTCTAATTAATTCTACTTGTTTTTCTCTAGTTTTTAGTTTATGGGAGTTACTTTGCAGTTATTGCTGGCATTTTTCTAATGAGAAGCATATACATCATCTGCTCAACCAAGTTCCAAGAGCAGCCACAGAGCTCTGCTACATGTCAGAATCCAGCTGAGCCCCACCCAGACAGACCCAGGAATGTCAACATGGAAACAAAGCTCTAACCTTATGGCAACCACTGCATCCACTGAGAAAGGACCCGCCTGGTCGCAAAGTCACCGAGTGACACAAAATGACACACTTCCTAAGTCTGGATTTCAAGGAACCTTTTCAAAACCCCAACAAAATATCGGTTTTAGACCAGATGTCTATGTGCCCAGCTGGATGCACGCGACAGGTCCCGTCACCTCAGTCAAACAGTCCGTGCTGGGGACCCCAGGGAGTAGCAAGGACTGGGAAATTCTGGTTTTGATTACTCATTAGGACATGCAAATGGCATGGAAACAAACCACGAGAAACTCCAGCCATTCTGGAGTTGATGCTCCCGACTCCAGAGCAGAAATACTAACTAGGTTCACCTTGTTGCTTGGCTCACATCTTTGTTTTATCTTGCTGAAACTGGCAAGAGAGGGGACATTTTTTGTCACATGGCCATTTTCCTTCTTCTTCTATTCAGTATATTTCTATATAGCGTGCAGTTCTCTGAGAGAATTTCAAGGTTTGGTCCCATTTCTGAGGATCCCTCTTCAGTCCTGATAACATGGCATTATTCACAAGCTAAAATTTGGTAATATCACCATTTAATTTGGTCATGATTATTTGTCGCTTTGTGTTCTGCCGAGCTTTGTTGTTAAAAATCTACCTCAGGAATAGCTCCAGACGTTCCTGGATATCCACAGAATGACATTCAAGTCAATTCCTGGTGACCATAGGGGAGACAACGAGCTTTCTCCCTACCATGACCCCAGACAGGTGTTTTAATGCTGTGTCCGTGTGATCTCTGTGTAAAACAGAGAAACTTAACTAGAAATTTCTAGGACTCTTTAAGTATTTTTAAGTAAGAAAATACTACTAGGGTGGGGGAAACGCCTAATTTTTAAAGGGCAGTGCTTGTGCCAAATAAAATAATGTGGGCAAAAATATTGAAGAGTCTTTCTAATTTTTGGATGAACTGTGCTGAGAATCATCTGTGCTTGTCCTTCGCAACTTCAATAGAAGACAGATTGAGCAGTCTGCCATGGAAATATAGAATGCCGATTCAAGATTTGTGTTTCAGATATACTTTTCTCCAGATTCTAAAATCCAATCACTGGACTGAAAATAAAACTCAGCCCCAAAGCCAACATTTACTTACTAGGGAAAGTAATGATATTGCTACTTCTAGCAAAACCAAAGAAAGGATGACCACTATTATTCTTCCTATTTAATTGATTGGACTAGTGGTATAAGCCAACACAGTTAGACAAGCAAAAAAATGAGAAGTGAAAAACTGTATTAGAGGAGGCAAAATTATCATTATTCCAGAGACTACAAGCCTACACCCAGAAGACGCAACTAAACACTAAGATCACAGTATAGAAAGTAAATATATAGCCATCAACGGCCTTCATGGTACAACAACCATTTAGAAGATGCGTGGGACTTACAGACCTGAGTTATGGTAGGACAAAAAGAATACAACAAAAATTATATTGAATCTATTTAGTAATTTAATAAGTGTGTAAGGCATATATGAATATGCCTGGCAAACACTTCTGAAGATTACAAAATAACACCTAAACATATAGAAAGGCCTATCTTGTCCTTGGTTAGGAAGAAAAATTATATAAAGACATCATGCTTTCTAAATAAGTTTATAAGTTAAATCCTATACCAGAGGAAAAAATACATTTTTTTTTTTTCAGAACTCGTAAGGGTGATGCTACACTTTATTTGGAAACCTAACAAAGAAGAACCAAGAAAATGCTTTGTCAAGGGAAAATGAGATTAAATTATTTGCAGAGAATAATAACATGCTGCACTAAACTCTTAACTACAATAACATAGCAACATGAAGAGACAGTCCACTGGAATAGAGTAGAAAGTTCTGATTTAGTCCTTAGTTTATATGGGATTTTAGACTATGATAAAGATACCATCTTCTACAAAGGAAGAAAAAATGGAATATTTAATAAGATTGGCAGAATTTTTTTCAAAGAAAAACTAAGGTGCAAAAGTGATCAAATAACTTTATCAATATGCAATATATATATATTAGTACACAGATATAAAAAATGAAACCACAAAAATAGTAGAAAAAACACGTAAACACTATTTATAACCTCAAACCTTTCTAAAGTAGCGTAAAACCTCGAAGTCATTTAGAAAAATGAATTGACACCATAAACTTACATGTGGGAGAAAAATCACGGCAAACAAACCCAGAAGACAAACAGTAATCTGCAGTAAATATTGCAACTCATTAAAGCTGCTTTCCTTAATTTCTAAAGAAGCAATACCAACTGATAAGAAAAAGATCAGTCATCTAATAGAAAAATGGGCAAAGCATATGAACAGGGAATTCAGAGAAAGCAAAATAAGGCTCAGACACATAGATGTTTAACTCCTAAGAACAATGTGTATTAAATGACAAAGAGATACCATTTGTCCCCTGGCAGACTAGAAAATAATCCAGAAGAGTAACAATACACTTAGTTCTCTGGCAATGGGTCCACGGGCAGTCTCAAAGATGGTTGGCGCGTGTACAAATCAGCTCCATTGCTGTGAGGGAAAACTCCACACCCCCAATTACAAATGCACGTATCTTTCCACCTATAGATTTCTCTGGTAGAAATAGACACTATTGCTATACTGCACACCTGGGAAATGACTCCCACAACTGTTTTTCATGACAATACTGTTTCTGAGAACACAGGAGTGGAAACTATTTAAAGGTTGTTACATGGAGACAGGGATGATGTATTATGGTCCGTCGATATGTTCACCTGTAATACTATGAACGGGATAAAAATGAGGAAGATCATTACATCGTGGTCAAGGCCAATAAAATAAATTATTAGGTGGAGAGAAGTATGAGGTGGAATAAACCATTAGGTGGAAAACAATGAGTGTAGTAGCTCCTCATTTGTGTAAATGTAAGTGTGGGTAGTGGCTTATATACACACACAACTTTTCTGGAAGGACAAACAAAGCTAATAACAATGACCTGACACGGGGAAGGAGAAATGTGGTGGACGTGTCAGCGTCCCATGGATTTTGATGCTTTTTGCACCGTGTAAATGACTCATAACCAAACTGAAATGCTAATTAAAAAAAAAAAAATATTTAGCCTCTTGAGAAATAACAAGGGAAAATAAGCTGCAGATTTTTTTACACGTGACCATTCTGATGTTTTTTTTTCCATTTTTTTGCAATATGCATGAATATCCTAAATGTACATTTATAATTAAAAGGAACAAACACAGAAGGCGAAAGAGTATTTTGAAATGAAAAATTTTTATTTGGTATCTCATTAAATAGAAAGATTTATATATAATATATATGTATGTATTATATATGTAAGATATATATAAGATTTATATACATTTAATATATATAATATAATGTATTATAATATATATTAAAATATATGTTTGCTTTGTAAGGGGTAGGTTTTCTTGATTGGTAAGAGCACCTTAGGGAGAAATATCTTAAATGCTTTGTTTTGTACGTAGAATGACTCACAGAAACAACAACAAAAACAGAAGTCATGGGGCACCCGGGTAGCTCAGTTGGTTAAGCAGCTGACTCTTGATTTTGGCTCAGGTCATGAGCTCACAGTTCGTGGGATCGAGCCCGGCACTGGGCTCTGCATCGACAGCACGGAGCCTGCTTGGGATTCAGTCTCCCTCTCTCTCTGCCCGCGCCCCCTCCACACGCTTGTGCGTAAGCACACGTGCTCTTTCTCTCAAAACAAATAAAAATAAAAGCTAAAAAAAAAAATCATAAACAATAGAAGTAAGGGGAGAGAAATGACAAGATGGGGGCTCCTGGGTGGCTCAGTTGGTTGAGCTTCTGACTCTTGTTTTCAGCTCAGGTCATGATCCCAGGGTCGTGGGACAGAGCCCTGCATGGGGTACTACATTGAGCGTGGAGTCTGCTTGAGATTCTCTCTCTCTCTCTCTCTCTCTCTCTCTCTCTCTCTCTCTCCCCCTCTGCCCCTCTCCCACTCATGTACTTTCTCCTGCTCAAATAAAAAATAAACTTAAAAAAAAAGTGGGGGGGGGGTGCCTAGGTAGCTCAGTCGGTTAAGCGTCCTACTTGGGCTCAGGTCATGATCTCATGGTCCATGAGTTTGAGCCCCGAGTCTGGCTCTGTGCTGACAGCTTGGAGCCTGGAGCCTGTCTCGGATTCTGTGTCTCCCTCTCTCTGCCCCTCCCCTGCTCATGCTCTCTCTCTCTCTCCCAAAAATAAAATAAAAACATTAAAAAACATGAAACAACAAAAAAAGAAAGGAATGGCGAGAGAATAACCATTTCTGAGAAGAAAGAAAAAGGTTACAGTTCTAGCCCTTTGCCTTGATGTAGGTGAAATATTTAGATCTGGCTTGAGGAAATTGTCACTACAGGGCACATGACCCACATTTGACAAATGAGTAGGGTCACTGGGCCTTTCGGGAAGAGGCACACAAGGCAGTGGGCGCTGAAACGTCTGGGGGAAGTGCCTACCAGTCTCAGGAGATGAAAAAATGACAGGTGGCTGGGAGGGGAGGCCCCAGGCCCGGCGGTGGCCTGCCCCGCAGCCCTGAGCTCCTTCTGCTGCCATATACACATCCGAACAGCTCGGCCAGGATGACAGAAACTTCCTGCAGGCCCCCTGTAGCCACAGCAGAATAAAAGCAGAATCGCTTAGGGCTGTTTTCTGCATCTTTGATTTTTTTTTTACCCCCCTTCCCCTGTTTGTCCCACCCTCACCCCCGGTAACCACCTACCTCTTCCCTGTATCTATGATCTTGTTGTCCTTTTTTTGATTCCACATGCAAGAGACCTCCAACAGCAGTTATTTTTCTCTGGCTTCTGTCACTTACACACACGCACACACGCACACGTACACACGCATATCACATCACAATTTCTGTGCCCGCTTGTCCATCTGTGGCTGTTTTCTGTGTTTCATTTGGAAACTTGGGCAATACCTACGTGGTGACTGCAAATAATAGTGAAAGTAATGGAAAACGGTAATAGTAATAAAAATAGTTTGCGCACAGGTGCAGAGCAGTAGAAGTACTAAGTTGGGAGACCACATGAATACAGCTCAGAGAGAATGCTCAGGATCGTGATCCCTTCGGCTGGGCTCACGGAGTGACTGATCTTCAGGTGTTGGCTGGGTTTCCATCCTTGCAAAGCCCATGACTTCTTCGGGATTTTTTCAAATAAAATGGTTTGGGACCATTGAGTTGATAGAGAAGGGCACAGAGTTCAAAATCCAGCCATATTGTTCCAAAGAGGAAGTCCTGGGGCACCTGGGTGGCTCAGTTGGTTGAGCATCCGACTCTTGTGTTCGGCCCCCGTCATGGTCCCAGGGTCGTGGGACAGAGCCCCGCATGGGGATCCACACTGAGCATGGGGCCTGCTTGAGATTCTCTCTCTCTCTCCCTCTGCCCCTCTCGCACTCATGTACTTTCACCTGCTCAAATAAAAAATAAAACTTAAAAAAAAAAAGAGTGGGGCACCTGGGTGGCTCAGTTGGTTAAATGTCCAACTTCGGCTCAGGTCATGATCTCACATTCGTGAGCTTGAGCCCCACAATGGGCTGTGTGCTGACAGCTCAGAGCCTGGAGCCTCCTTTAGATTCTGTGTCTCCCTCTCTCTCTCTGCCCCTTCCGTGCTCACACTCTCTCTCTCTCTCAAATAAACATTTACAAAATTAAAAAAAAAAAAAAAAAAGAGTAAGTCCAGGGCACCCAGGTGATAGCAAGTGGGGAGGTGTGGGAGCAGAGGCAGACAGGAAAATCTCATTAACTGGAGGGAGCAGATGCCCCACGGCCTCTTACCCCCCAGCCACCTAGCAACAGCACTGCGTCTTGCCCTTCCCACAGCCCTTCCCGCAGCCGCAGCAGCAGGGGCAGCAGCCCACCCGGTAGCACCTGCAGGTGATGCACCTGCCGCAGCGACCGCCTCAGCCACCGCAACTTCCACAGCCACAGCACCCCAGGGTGTCGGTAGAGAGGACTCAGGAGAGAGGAGGAGGGAGACTCCAGAGGTGAGGGAGGTCTGGTGCCGCCTTCTGCTGGGGGAGGCCCTGGAATGCCATCTCGAGGAGGATGGTGATAGAGCCACCCAGGACACGTGACAAATGGCTTTTTCTTTACTATTTATTCCAACATCCAGAAAAGAATGTAGCGTCCTTTCTCATTTACATCCTTACTGGAAACATTTAGAGTTTTTACCACGTGGAGGAAGGACGGTCCCTCTACTGGGCAGAGTTCACCTGCATGAAATAAGAATTATTTCATGTTGCATGTAGTTATCTACAGTGTACAGGTCTGGAAAATAGCCCACCTGGCGATGAAAGGCTAGGATCAGGTAACTCCGAAGAACGTGCTTCAGAGTCGAGACAATGTCTAGTTCTTTCCTGACGCATATAGATTCTTCCCTACGTATCAAAACACCTCCTATTCAGGTGGAAAGTGAAAAAGCAAGGAAAAAGCAACACCATTGTGAGCTGACCATCTGATGCCCCTTTACTCTTGCAGAGGCTGGAAAACATCATCTGTGGGGAGGGGGGGGAGGGGAGGGTTCGGGTGGCGTCTACACCAGGTGGGAGGCGGCGCTGGGAGTCTTTTCTAAATCTGGTTCCAGGACTTTAAGCTACTGAGCACAAAATTCTGAAGAAATTCTGAATTAGGTTTCTTTGGTCACAGCAGTCTGGAAAAGATGTTGGCCTCCCCCCCTGCCCCCCTTCCCCTGCCCCCAGACACCTATATTCCCAGAAAGATCTAGATCCCAAACCCGAGTCTCTGTGTGACTTTACAAAGGAAGTTGGCTCGAGCAGGGTGCACACTTCACTGTGTGGACTATGCCCCGACAGCTTGGCCAGGCAGGAGGGGGCACAGAGGACTGGGAGCTGGGCCATCTCAGATACCGGAAGCAGGAGAAGCAAAGATCAGGACTCGTCCAGAAAGGAACAGAAACCAGCAGACCTGAGAAAAGCTAACTGGGCCAATTTGCCAACCTCCTGTGTCCCCGACAACAGAAGAAGGAAGGAGATGGCCCAAGATGGTCTTTGATGGAGGGGCATTTGTTTCGTGCGTGCAGCCAACCCGCCCCGCTGAAGAGAGTCCGGCACGCTGCATGACCTGGGGAAAGTTCCTTCACTTTTCTGCACCTCAGTTTTCTCACCTGCAAAATGGGGACAAGAACAGTCATACTTCGTCGGATTGTCGCGAAGATTAAAGAGGTTAAGACGTGCGTCAAGTGGCCAGCCCGCAGGCAAGGCTCGGTAAGTCTGGGCTGACGTTACTGTTAGCAGTTATTTTTCGAAATGTGACATGGCCAGGCACCCCTTTTCTTGGGCTGCCTGAGGTTTGATGGCAAGACCGCATTACTAGCATTTTGCTAAGACAGCCGGAATTGGAACATCTCCTGTTACTGCCTAATTACATCGCAGAGCATACGTGTGAGTCTGGGAACCCACAGCCATTGCACTAATGGGAAAATGAGAAGTTTTGAGATGAGACTGCATGCGGAGGAAACTACTGAATGGCATTGGTAGAGATTCCTTCTAAAGTACTAACCCCTCTTATTAACAATTAATTCAGGGCTTACTACAAACTAGGCATTGTTCTAGCCCCTGCAACCAGGGTATTTTTACTCAGCGGTCTTTTTTTTTAAATTCTTTTTTTCTTTTTTTTCAACGTTTATTTATTTTTGGGACAGAGAGAGACAGAGCATGAACGGGGGAGGGGCAGAGAGAGAGGGAGACACAGAATCGGAAACAGGCTCCAGGCTCTGAGCCATCAGCCCAGAGCCTGACACGGGGCTCGAACTCACGGACCGCGAGATCGTGACCTGAGCTGAAGTCGGACGCTTAACCGACTGCGCCACCCAGGCGCCCCTCAGCGGTCTTAAAAAAAAAAAAAATCCTCCTTTGTTTTCTATTTGCGGCAGAGAAAGAGAAATTAAACAGCTCTCCTTACTTCCTACAGCATCAGCTTCTTCTCCATCTGATCCTGGCCCGGATTAGAACAACATATGCTGGCTTTATCTAAATTTACCGGGCTTTTCCTGTTTTAACGCTAAAGAGTAAACTAAAATGTTAATTTATTTGAAAGTATATGAAATTTAAATGCTTAAATTTCATTTACAGGTGTCCAATTTTGGCAGACCTTATCCCCATCTTTGGTCTGTAACTTTCTGGTATAGTTATTCTGAGGACACTGTAGGAATTGGGGGGGGGGGGCGGGGGTTATAAAGAGGGTGTAAAACATAGTTGCCAAAGTAATGTAGGCATTTTTGGCAGTGGGAAGCAAGTCATTCTACAAATTCATTATCTCTAGCTTAGATTTTCCAGATCTTGGGAATTTAAAAAAAAGGCTGGGTGAGGGGAAAAACAATATTAGGAAACTTAACTGTGTCCACTCCACAGACACTGTTATCTGAGGTATCACACTGGATACCTCTTGGTATACACCTCTTGGGGTTTCTCTTCCACAGTCAGGGTGACCCAGAAAGCTAAGGAGAGAATGTTGAAGAGTTGGAGGGGGCTAAAATACCCACAGCAAGTTCTTAGAGCATTGAGGGGGGAGGGGGGCGGGGGGGGCATCCCACACACACCCTGTTCTCTTCTAATCACAAAAGGAGAATTTTGGACAACACTGCCTTTTCCTTCTGTTTCCTTTCCTACCTTTGGAAACAATTATAAGGGCAACTGACCTAATCTAAGAATGTATGTGAGTTTCGAGGTCATTATCTAAAATCCGCAGTGCTGACTGGCCAGTGCCAGCCCTGGGAGGTACACCCACAAGTAGGGAGAAGAATACTGGCCTGGAACCAGCTGCAAATGTCCGGAAGGAGGTGGCTCAAAAGCAGGTTGTAAGTGATACAGCAGGAAAAAAAAAAAAAAATGATGTAGCTCATTAACAATGGCAACAAAGAGAGGCAGGTGGCTGAATCTTCAGCCTCAGAGACCAAATTGCTTTGGAGATTCCAGCAACGGAGGCTTGCTCGAAGGAAATGGTTGGGGGTGGGAAATGCATCAAACTTTGGAGATAAGCATTCAAGTAAAATGTCAGGGAAGAAAAAGGCAAGTATGTGCCCTCAAAAATTCAACCCAATTAGATGTTCCAAGAAAGAACACTGTGACTTGGGAAAAGACCCGGGGTGTGAGATCCAAATACGAAGCTAGTAAAATAGTAGCGGGAGTGTGACCGACTGGTCTTCTTGCCACTAACAAAAATAAGTGCTGAGAAAACCCGAAAACTTCGCTTCTCCAAGAAGCTGTTAATGTGATAGCAGTGATCTATTTTTAATACAAGGAAAAAAGTCAATTCTCTGCAGATGCAAAGGCGGAGGGCTCATTAATCCGTGGTAATGAACTCTGCCCGGTCCTTCCGGTCTGCTGCGGATTGCAGCACGCCACGGCGTGCCTCATTGCTCAATCAAGATTTTCGGCAGGTGTTGCAGATCTGCCCTGCAGACCGGAACTTGGACATCGCGGCTGACGGCGGCTGGCCTCGTGTCCCCCCGAAGCAGAGGAGAGAACGCCGCGCTCACCTTGTGAATTTCTTTTTTTTCTTTTTTTTTTTTTGCTGACTAATGCTCTCCTTCTGTGCAAAGCGTCCTCTTCTCTCGCTTTTAAGACCACAAAGGTAAGCCCAGACAAGCTTTACTTTTGTGCTGGAGGGAACAGCGTGTGCAAAGACCCCTTTCCAGTGTCTGCTTCAGACACCGGTTTCACCCAATAGGGGACCACCCTTGCTTTGTCCTAGTAGGGCAAAATAAAATACGGACAAGTATTCCTTCCAGAGAGGAAAAAAAAAATTATATCAGAACAGAGAGGGCCATAGGAAAAGAATAATTTGTATAGAATTCTTATTTATACTCCTTGTAATGGAGAAGGTACGTGAATCAAATAATAATTAAAATGTCACTGCTTTTTATCATTTGCCCAAGGCTGGAGGGGGGCTGCCACATTTACTCAAAATTGTATGCTGTTAAGTGTGGTGGTAAAGGCAAAGCATCCTTGAAACAACTTCTGAAAGTCGGCTAGCAGCATCAGCAGCAGGCTGGAACAGAAGGGGTCGATGCCTCATAGCATCCAAAGGATAGAGCTGGCTGTCAGTGCAGACGCTCTTCCCCCTGCATCTGAACTTTCAATCTAGGAACCTTTCCAGCTGGGAATTAAGCACCCCATCCCGGAAAGCCTGACAACTCTTAGATGCCACTAGCAATAAATAGCGCAGGATCTCTTCGGCCCAAGGAACAGCTTGTGGGGGGCTTAAACTATTCAAAGAAAACCTCTGTAAATGTCCACTGAACTGATTTCAAGAATACATGCTGCATTACTCAGCCATGAAATGAATGAAATCTCGCCGTTTGTGACAAAATGGATGGATCCAGAGAGTACAAAGCTAAGTGAAATAAGTCGGAGAAAAATACTATATGATTTCATTTGTATGTGGAATCTAAAAAACAAAACGAATGAAACAAAACAGAAAGAGACTCACAGATACATAAGCCAAATTGGGGGAGGGGGGGCTGGGAAGGGGCAAAATACATGAAAAGGATGAAGAGGTACAAACTTCCAGTTTTAAAATAAACCATGCCAATGTATTATACAGCATAGGGAATATAATGAGTCATGTTGTAATACCTTTGTATGGCCATAGATGGTAACTACACTTATTGTGAGGATCATTTCATAATGGTCTAAAAATATCAAATCACTGTGATGTACACCTGAAACTAACAGGATGTTGGATGTCAGTTATTCTTATCCTTCAATAAGAAAAAGAGAATGGGGCGCCTGGGTGGCTCAGTTGGTTGAGCCTCTGACTTCGGCTGAGGCCATGAACTTGCGGTTCATGAGTTCGAGCCCCGCACTGGGCTCTGGGCTGACAGCTCAGAGCCTGCAGCCTGCTTCAGATTCTGTGTGTCCCTCTCTCTCTCTGTGTTCCTCCCCTACTCGCGTTCTGTTTCTCTCCCTCAAAAATAAAGATTTTTTTTTTAATTTTAATGAGAAAAAGGGTATGCATGCCGCATCTTATAGCAGTAGGGATAGATAATACATGACATTTAATGACGCGCATCATTGTAGACAGCAACCTGAAACTGTACGTCACACAGTGGAAATTTGGGGGTGGGGGGAGGGCGACCTGGACAGAGGAGGAGGGAAACAAGGCTGTAGAACAACTTGAAAAGAATGAGAGAAGGGAACTTCAGATCAGCACGCCCCACCGAGCAGGCAGAAGAAGATTTCGAGCTTTACATCCTTACCGAACTGGATTCTAAACTGCATGACCCCGGGCAAGCCACGTTATCTCTCCTGGAATGTCTGCCTGCCCATCTGCCAGGTTGAGACAATATCTGCTTTGTGAACTTCCGAGGATTCAAAATGAGGCGTAGAAAGCATGTAGTATCAATGCCTGTCCAAGCAGGTATTAGGTTAAACGGCACGTGCCGGAGGTATTATTTTTCTGTGCTTGTTGATGGTATGTGTTAGGAAGCACTGATTTGGTTTTGATTGGGAATTGCGTCCTTGGAGTACACGCTGAGCACTCAGAATCTCAGGACATGTGGACAGACCGGTAAAGCCAGATTCTAGAAGGTCGCTAGAAGTAATAATTATGGGTGGTTATTCAAAGGTATCAGGAGAAGACAGGTTTCACTTGACTACCCACGTGCTTCCAGGGGTGCGGAGCGGCTGAAAGTCTTTTGTGGGCTGAAGCAGTTCAGATATTTGTGTGCACAAGTCATTTAAAGAGTGTGGCCCTCCACACTCGCCTCGTGCAGCACTAAATCCGGCAGCATGCAGACCTGACCCTCAGGGGCTCCCTTTTTGGGAAAGTAATCTGGGCAGAGGTCTCGGAGTGGTTCTCGGCTTGGGGGTGGGGTGCATCGGAATCTGGAGAATCTCTGAGTAGTGGCTGAAAATTGCACCCAGGAGAGTCCGGTACTTCCTCTTGGAAGGGCACTCCAGGAACTCCATGAAAGATGGGGAAAGCCCTGATGGAGAACTCAGCCATTCGTCCAACAGACGAGATAAAGAATGCAGAATCACCAACTGAGAAATGTTGTCCAAACAAAAACCCTTAGAATGAGGTTTTTTTTCCACACAGATGTGATCTAAACATGGGCAGGTGATGGAGCTTAAGGCATTGGTATGATTGTTGTAGAAATAAGGGAAAGAACGAAAGGAGAAGGCTGGAATATTGGGGGGCGGGGGGGACAGATATCCCAACGGAGCTAAGGAATAGTACAGTGACCGTAGCTGATGACATAACAAGAAGAGATGTTTGAAGACACAGCCAGACGACTGGATCCCTTATTAGAGGGAGAATACAGTACGGCCATGAGAATGGGGAGCTGAGGTAGAATGGAAAAAAGGGTCCTTGGAAATGAGGCCTAATCCTGGCACTGTGGCCTGTTCTTCTCCTCCTCTCTCCAAAGAGGCTGTGGTCCTCTTCCATCCCCATCAAGTGGGAGATTGTGTTTCTTCCCTTAGATTGATCTCTGGCTTTCTCAAGCCAAAATTCAGAGGGTGGAGGAATTTCAGCTTCTCCGGGACAGTGGAAATAGCTGTAGGTAGGCCCATGGAAGTCATGGAGAGGAAAAGACCAGAAGTTCAGCTCAAAGTTCAACTGTAGAATTGTGCAACAACCCACAGACAGGTTGAACAGAAATATGATGAATGAAAGAAGAGAGTAGGCTTCCAGATGGCTGTCAGTATGGCTCATCGATGGCTCCACAGATAGTCATTTCCTCAGCCACTTAAGAAACACCTAGAACACCCCAGAAACGTTCCATATGGAAGAACATAGCCCTACTCTCTGTGAAGTGGAAGTAAATGGAAAACAGATCTCTCACCCCAACCACTGGCAAATAGTTTTCATTGTCATTATTCGTCTTGACTGATGTAATTTAGCGTCTATCATTGCTGCCTACTCCACTTAGGTAAGAGCTTTGTTGATAGAATTTGGATCAGCATTTATTTTACCTCGAAGAAGAGGACAGTCAACGTAATAGGTCCCCAAATAAGCCAGTCTTCATGGGGCCCACCTTGTGAAGGAACAGGGTGGGTGGTAGATAACATGGGGTAATCCGGAAGATCATCCCTCCCAAAGCTCTTTGCCCACGGAAAGCCGAAATTCCACTCTTTTCCAGGGAACTTCATCTTCTGTGGTGAACGTTATCTCTAACCTCCTTTCAAAGTGAAATTACCAGACAGCCAGGTGATTGTTACTAGCAAGTGTGTGCGAACACACTTACGGAACTACGTGTATTGCTCACTGTAGACCGCACACGTGTAGATCGCTGCCACTAAGAATACCAGAAGCCAAGTCCTTAACACAGGAGTTCTTTAACACAGCACATCGATTTCCAGGCTTTGTTTTATATCTAAGGCACCACACACACATACACACACTCCCTGCCCCCATTATCTCAATGGTCCGCAGGGCAGGAGGGACCTTGTGAGTCAAGGAGAAGGGATAAAAAAAAGTTCTGTGAGACTCAGCAGGGGAAGGCTCCTCAGAAGGTGGATTTTTATCTTAAGCTCGTTCACCTCACAAACGTCTGTGCTTCTTTGTCCGTCGGCAACTCCAGATCATCCCCACCACAACCACCTGTCAGGGCATCCTCCCTCCTGCACGGAAGAAGCCTGGAATGATATTTGCCTGAACTCGCTTCCACTGTGTGGTTACAGGTCAGCCTGCTTACGAGAAGCACCCCTGTGAGATTTGGAAGATGGAAAATTCAAAAAAAAAAAAAAGTGGCCAGGATTTTCCAAGGCAGTTACCTTAATTGCAGTAAAATCCAGTGTAGAATTCCTTCTCAGAGAGGCCTTTGGATACATACAAAATCCCACTCCCTTAATAATATTTGAATCCAAATTTCCTGAAGCCTGGAAGAATATTCGCTAACATACCAGGGTGTATAAAAATAAAATATGATTAAATTTAAACAGTTACTGGAAAGTGTCAGATGTTGGAATTTTAAACCCAGAAATGCAAGTGGAGATTTTTCCATAAATTCATATAGTGTTTGGACTATCTGGGTCCTGTCAGAACTATTTCATAAAACACACTAGTTTTTGCCATTGTAACACGCAATATATAAAAACTCCTATTGGTTCTATTTCTCTGGAGAACCCTCTTGGGTACAATAGTCAATCTTATGCTATATTCTTTGATAGCACTAGGTAATTTATCCTAAAAAAATGCTAATTGAGGACCTACTAAATACTAAATATAGTAGACACCACAATGGATGGATACAGCTCTTCTTTTTAAAGGGAAGAGATAGGGGTGCCTGGGGGCTGAGTCGGTTAAGCGTCTGACTCTTTGATTTCAGCTCAGGTCATGATCTCACAGTTCTTGGGTTTGAGCCCCGCATCAGGCTCCGTGCTGACAGTGGGGAGCCTGCTTGGGATTCTCTCTCTCCTTCTCTCTCTCTCTGCCCCTGCCCCCCCAAAAGATAAATAAATAAACATTAACAAAAACAAAGGGAAGATTTGAACAAAAACCGTTAATCATATAGAGAATGACAGAAAAAAAAACAACCACTCGGACAGGGTGTTTTGAGAAGTCAAAAGGGGCATTGGAGCACAACCTGTATGAACGTGTGGGATGCAGCCCACCTTCAGGTGCCTGAAGGAAAAGTATTCCAACAGGTGGAACGGGAAGGAGTCAAGGCCCCCAAAACCAAGTGCATTTGACTCACCTGGGCATGGGCAGCACACGGTCGTGTAGGTTTTTCCTGTGGAAGGTACGCTGAGCCGCGGTCAGGAGACAGGCCCTGTCACTACCCAGCAGTCATGTTATCTTCCAGTCTTTACTTCTTTCTAGAGACATGAAGCATTAGGACCAGACTGGTGTTTCTTTCCAAAACGCTCACAGTGGCTCTGCATTCTCTGCCCCCTCTCAAGGAACTCCAACGTACACATAAAGATTGTGAGGAACATTCCAGCAAGGGAACTCGTGTGACTTGACTTAACCCAATGCTTCTGAACTTACTTGGTCTCAAAATTCTATTTCTATTATGAATGGAATTTGAATTCATTGAAAACACTTTTAGAAACGCCAGACTCTAAAGAGCCCATTTATCTTTCAATTCTAAAGCAGTCTGAACAATGGGACATAAAATCACACCCCCCCCCATTCACCCCTCATCTTCAGCAAAAAGAGAGCAGCTTTTAAATTTATTCCTGGAAGTAGAACCTTTCGTACATATAAATTCATATGTGGAAAAAAATAAATACATTCCGGGGCGCCTGGCTGACTCAGTTGGTTAAGTGTCCTACTTTGGCTCAGGTCATGATCTCGCGGTCCGTGAGTTCGAGCCCCATGTCGGGCTCTGTGCTGACAGCTCAGAGCCTGGAGCCTGCTTCCAATTCTGTGTCTCCCTCTCTCTCTCTGCCCCTCCCCCACTTGTGCTCTGTCTCTCTCTGTCTCACAAATAAATGAACATTAAAAAAAAATTAAAAAAAAATAAATTCCTATGTGAACGGTCAGTAAACAAAACAGATAAAAATCAGAGATGTCTGGGCTGAAGCAAAGGTCTGGATTTGATGGGACATCATCCGCTCTCTGTCCCCGTGTGCCAGGATCACACCGCCCTCTAGTGTCTAATCTTCATGGAGCGTATAGCCAAAACCAACCCCGAAATCGCATTCAAATTTCTAGCCTCAGAACTGCCTCCAAACTGCTGTTTGCTAAGCTGTGACTCTCAACGTGAGGTCCCCCAAATGGCAGCCTCAGCATCGCCTGGAAACTTGTTAGAAATGAAAATTCCCAGTCTCAACCCTCCAGGCTGAGACCTGCTGAATCAGTGAGTGGGGAGAGACCCACTGGACGGCGTCTCCCGTTTTAGCACATTCTCCTACCAATTTTTTCTTTTTTTGTACCATGCTGCTTTCAATTAAGGGGTAAAAATGGACTCGGGACAGCCTGTCAAAACCCAAAAGTTCACAAAGGAGTTTCTATACCTAGCAGTTCAGCAATTTTCACTTTACGCCATTCTTTCTGACTCAATAGGAGTTACATCCATTCCAACAATACACTGGACCCAATGTATTTGTAGCACTGCCATGAATAATCAAAGAAGGTTCTAGAATGAACCTGGTCATCTTTTCTTTAACAGAAAGTGTCTGCAGTGATAATGCCCATTGGAAAAAAAAAAAAAAAAAGAGGGTTTGCATCGTGAAATCCCTGTAGCACTAGCCCACGTTTATCGCGTGTGCAGGATGGTGTTTCCATTGTTAAGTCTTTTAATCTGGCCAGCCGTGCTGAATTTATGCTCTGTTCAGACCAGGAGATCAAATAAAGGTGCATGAATGGTTTAGAGCAATTTTTCTACAGCTACAATAAAACTGGCTTCCTTCCTTCCTTCCTTCCTTCCTTCCTTCCTTCCTTCCTTCCTTTTTTTTTTCTTCTTTCCCCAAAGGCTTCCTGAGTACTTGGAGGTGGATGAAGGCTCTGTTGGCTGAAAACAGAACCCTACTAAACGCACCCTGGGAACATCAGCCTCCCGTACAAGAGACACCTTCATCGCCACCGTCACACGCTTCTTTCTAAAACTTGATAACTTGATAAAGAAGACAGATTCGGTAAAAAGGAGAGCAGTTGTTATAAGCATCAGTATCTCAATGGAAAAATCAATATAAAACTTACAAGTAGAGTAGTGACTAAGCCATAGGGAAATTTATAAATTTTTATTTAAAAAATACAGTTTAATGGAGCACCTGGGTGGCTCAGTTGGTTAAGCGTCTAGCTCTTGATTTCAGCTCAGGTTATGATCTCATGGTTCATGGGTTTGAGCCCCACATTGGACTGTGCACTGACAGTCCATAGCCTGCTTGGGATCTTCTCTCTCCCTCTCTCTCAGCCCCTCCTCTGCTCTTTCTCTCTCTCAAAAAGTAAATAAACTAAAAGAAAAAATTTTTTAAATTATAGTTTGCTTAAGCGGGTGACCTAAAAGGGTAAGTATCATTTCTGCAATTCGTACAACATTAAATTTAAAAACCTAAGGGGCGCCTGGGTGGCTCAGTCGGTTAAGCGTCCAACTTCGGCTCAGGTCATGATCTCTCAGTCTGTGAGTTCGAGCCTCGCATCGGGCTCTGTGCTGATAGCTCAGAGCCTGGAGCCTGTTTCAGATTCTGTGTCTCCCTCTCTCTGACCCTCCCCCGTTCATGCTGTCTCTCTCTGTCTCAAAAATAAATAAATAAATAGACGTTAAAAAAAAATTTAAAAACCTAACATTTCAGTCTTTTATGAGAACATTTCAGTTTTTGAACAACCACCATATGGGGTATAAACAATGTTTATTACCTAGCTGAAGATATTTATAATTAGCTACAAAAACAAACTGGGAAATTTCACTCCGTATGTAAATAAAGATGCATTTTCCTTTTTATATTTAACAATAATGAAAGTATGAATACAAAGAAATCTGGGCTAGAATATGTTTCATGAAAAATTTTAAACGTGAAATACATCATACATTTTGTCCAAATTATCAAAAATTCCTATTAGGTATATCAAAGTCAATATCAGCTTCCTAAGATGACTGTAAAAAAAAAAACAACAACAAAAAACAAATAAGCGCGGGGCGCTTGGGTGGCTCAGTCGGTTAAACGTCCGACTTCGACTCAGGTCACAATCTCACGGTCCATGAGTTCGAGCCCCGCGTGGGCTGACGGCTCAGAGCCTGGAGCCTGCTTCCGATTCTGTGTCTCCCTCTCTCTCTGCCCCTCCCCCGTTCACACTCTGTCTCTCTCTGTCTCAAAAATAAATAAACGTTAAAAAAAAAAAAGTGCCACAAAACTGGGTGGTTTAAAACAACAGAAATGTATTCTCTCTCTCGTAGTTCTGGAGATGAGACATCTAGAACGAAGGTGTCAGCAGGACCCTCCACCCTCTGAAAGAGCATTCCTTGCCTCAGTCAACTTACGGTGTTTGCTGGCAATCCTTGCTGTTCTTTGGTTTGTGGATGCCTCTCTCCAATCTTTTTTTTTTTTTTAAGTTTATTTACTTTTAAGAGAGAGCGGGGGGGAGAGGCAGGGAGAGAAGGAGAGAGAAAATTCCAAGCAGGTGCCCAAGTGGGACTCAAACTCATGAACCATGATATCATGACCTGAGCTGAAATCAAGAGTCAGATGCTTAACCTGCTGAGCCACCCAGGTCCCCGTGCCTCTCTCAATCTTTGCCTTGTTATCACATGGCCATCTTCTCCCTGTGTGTCTTTGTACCTGTGTTTCTCCTTAAGCATCTCAGTCATATTGGAATAAACACCCGCCCACTCTAGGATGACCTCATCTTAATTATATCTGCAACAACCCTGTTTCCAAATAATTTCCATTTTGAGGTGCTGGGAATTAGGACTTCAACATACTTTCTTTGTGTGGGGGACACAATTCAGCCCATAACAGTCCACCTTCTGGCCTCTCAAAATTTACATCCTTCCCACATGCAACATTACGTTCACCCATTTCCCAGCATTTCCAAAGGTCTTCACCATCCCAGCCTCCACTCTAAGTCTAGGCTGTCATCAATTCAGAGTCCCAAATTCATCATCTAAATCATATAGATCAATATGGGTGAGACCCAAGGGATATGATTCATCCTTTGGTAAAACTCCCCTTCACCTGTGAACCAGAGAACAAGGTATCTGCTTACAGAACACAATATCACAGGATAGAGTAGACATTTTCTTTCCAAACAGGAGAAATTGGAAGGAAAAAAGGGGGTAATGGGTCCTAAGGAAGTCTTAAAAATTATCAGGGCAAGTTCTATCAGATTTCAAGCCCTGAGAATAATCCTGTGTGGCTCGATGCTCTGTCCTCTGGGCCAGATAGGGCGGCAGCCTCCCCGTGTTGGCCTTGAGGGGATCTCATCAGCCCAAACTTCTGCATCTGTGCCTCTGCCTTTTTTCATTTCATGCTTCCCCTGCCCCTGTTAGTCCAGGCTAGTAGTGATTCTGTGGATGTAAAATTCTCAAAGATCCGTCAGACTCCTGTGCAATTCAGAGAGGTGCAAACCATCAGGCAAGAGGGCCCTCTCCACGGAGCATTCCTGGGGAACCCCATCTCTATTCCCAGCTTTTGCTAACACGGTTCATTGGATCCATTAGCCACACAGCCGAGCTCTTTAGCAAATGATTGTCTAGCTACGCTCTTGGCACTGTTTGCAAAGTATGCTATCTAGATGGGCCGAGAATCTTGCAAATCATTGAAGACTGGTTCCTTTTTGCTTTGCAGTTCCTTCCTCAATTTCTTTCTTTTCCCTCATATTTTACTATAACCAGCAAGGAGAAGCCAGGCTGCGCCTTCAACACTGCTTGGAGCTCTCCAAGCAAAATATCCAGATTCGTTTCTTACAAGTTCTACTTTCCTTCCAACAACAGAACAAAATTCCATCATGTTCTCTGCCGTTTTCTAACAAAATTCACCTTTCCTCCAGTGTCCAATAGCGTGCTTCTCCTTCCCGTCTGGGACATCATCAGAAACACCTTTACCATTCCTATTTCTAGCCACATTCTGTTCCTGGTGATATAGGTCCTCTTTAAGACAATAGGCACTTTCCCCGTAGCCCTCTTCTCTTCTTTCTGAGCCCTCGACAGAATTGCCTTAAACAGTAGTATTTCCACCAACAATCTCTTCAAGGCATTCTAAATTTTTTTTCTATCAAATAGCCCCAAATTCTTCTAGCCCCGATCCATTATCCAGTTCCAAAGCCGCCTCCACGTTTTTATGTATTTGTTACAGACCACATCACCTCCCAGCACCAACGTCGGTATCAACAATGCATTAGTCCTCATGATTTCCTGGATGCGAGGGAAACGTGCCAATGAAATGAGTCCCTAGTCCTACCTGACGGCCTCCGAACAGCAAGATGAGTGATGTGGCCGTTGAAAGTCAACTAGAAAGAAATCTGTCAAATCGCCATTAAAAATGATGAGGCCACGTGGTCACTGTGTGTTAAACAACACTGCCGGTTAGAAAGGGCAGAGCAAGGTCCAGATGGAAAATGCTGGCATGGAGAGCTGATTTAAGAAATCTAGATTTTAGAAAACACCACCACTTTTAATACTTAGTCATGGTGAGCTGGAGCATAGAGATTATTTTCTTTTAATTCTTAATAAGTATATACAGTGAATGTTCACTAATTTAGAGACGATGCTAACTGAATTTAGTAAAACATCATGGAAAAGAATTGGTGTGGACAGCATGTATTTGGAGCAGAACCTGACTAAACTGACCAAGTGTTCTGCGTAATGGCCCGACCATAAAGGCCTGATTAAAAGGCAAATGACTTATGACCTTTTATATGTAAGTTAAAAGTTATAAAGGGCTTTCAGACTATTTAAGTCCTTAAAGGAATAGTTTTCCTTGCAAATCTAATCTCAAACCATAAACTTACTTTTTCAGTGTCTTCTTATTCTCTTAAAATAATTTTGAAATTACTTATACATTTTGTACTGATGATCAATGATTCAACTTAGCTGGGGCTATCAATATGAGCTGTTAACGTTATCAGCAATTCATTGGTCTTGTGATTTCCTGAATCATGGGACTAGACCAGATTCTCAAAGAAAGGCTAGGGGAAAACCCTGGTATTTATCGCGTTACGCAGAGCCCCAGTCCTCTCCTGTTGACCTCATTTACTCCCCGGAAACAATAAAGTAGATCATTGTTACCTTCTTGTAATCAGTGGGACTAGGAGAGGTAAAGGAATTCAAGTAAGTTCAGCCAGCTATGGTTAGTTAATACAACAGGAAAAAAACCCATTATCAGAAGGCCCACGGCACAGTAATAGCCAGGATATCTATTAGATGCCCAGCCAGTCCTTCCAGTACAGCAGCTCCACAAAGCGGCAGGATTCCCCACCCGAAGCAGCTGAAATGGCCCTGTGTCCCGAAACAGAAGCCCACTGCGTTCGATGCACCCGACATCCTCAGGAAGACTAGAAATTTGCATTTTGACATAATTAGGAGCAAATCGAAGCATCCGTTTGGTAACGTTTTAACTGATTTCCAATGACCTTTGAAGCAACAGGTTAAAAATCAACTACGAATTATCATCTGTTTGAACTATTAACAACCACACCACTAAGATAACCTGGGATTGTAAATTCAGTAGTCGTCCCTTTTTAAAGCAGTAACTCTGCCATTAATTTTAAAAAGCGAAAAATGCCTTGGAATTAACAAGGTCCGAGGAAGGAATGTTTGCATCTTTCACGTTGGGTTCTTTGCTCCCTTCAACCTCAGCAGAGACCTCATATCAGGGAATAGCGTATGCTTCGTGTTTCAAGGTTCTTTCTAGGGAGCCATTAGTTCTCCACAGGCCGTAGAGCAAGCAGTTCAATCCAGAAGGTCTGTGCAGGCAAAACACCAGAGATCAAATGACACCGTCTTTTTGCAATAAGCGAAGATACCAGCAGGGGGCGAACTTGGAGCCCGTCCTCACACCCGCAGTCCAAATTCCATATTCAAGATTTGTTGTAGCTGTTTCTCCACATGATCACTTGCTACGTGAATCCTTCCATCGCGGTGGAACAGATTCCATAGTCTAGTCAAACCAACCAATCCACCCATTTTGAGTTCAACATTCTTTGACACCCTGGCTGCCAACACTTGGGGTAGAATGGGAAGTTATCCACTCTACAGGTGAGGAAACCTGAGGCCTCTGGCCATTAAGAAACTTGTCCAGGGTCACACAACTTAAAAGGTGGATCGGAGATCTGTATTTGCTCAACTGCGAAGCCCGTGTTCTTCTCACCAGGAATTCCCCTTTCGTTACTCCAAAACGATTTTCAGAGTAACCTCCATATTCTTGAAAATCCAATGGTGGCTTATAGTTCCCACTCCAGAGGACAACTTTAAATAACCAGAACACTTGGGAAATATCTCCTTATTATTATATGAATTTTTTTGCTCAGTTAGAAAACCCTGTTTGGTCCAAAGGATGTACTTTCACCAAGGAGTTGAAGACACCTTCCAGGAGACCTTTGATATATATGATTCTGTGCTAGACTCGGTGACAAAAAGGAATCCCTGCCCCCACGGAGCTCCCAGGCTAACTAGCAGATATGGATGTCAATACATCAGTGCCTCTGAAAGCCATCCACCCTGCAGACTGCATAGTTTAGGCTTACTGATTGGCATCGTTCTAACATGGACTGATGTGGGTAGTCTCCACAACGTGAGGTAGGTATTATTTTCCCTATTTTACAGATGAGAAATCCGAGGTACCGAAGAGACCCGGTAACTTGCCAGAGTTTACATGCTTGTAAGCAGCGGAGAAGAATGTGGGCCTTATTGACTCCAGAGCCCTGCCCTTGACTTCCATGCCATAATGCCTCGCCAGGGCTGTAACGGAGACAGAGCATAGACTAAGGCAGGAGAGGAGCTGGAGAGGGTCAGGAAGCTTCGGGGAGGAAAAACGGTTGAAGGCTGAGCGAGGGAGATTCTCTCAGAGCAGTGGATTGCCTTTCTTCAGGCTACCCATGTCTTCCTTCAGTCAGCCAACCTTAAGGTTTATCCTCCCGGACTGAAGTTCTGACATTTCAGTATTAGCAACATAAGTGGGAAAAAGGAGAGCAGGAACCAAGTATCAACTCAGAAAAATACTTTTAAATACCGTTGAATTTCATCCATGATGCGATATTGTCATGTAATTCTTCTGAAAGTAGGTATTACAAACAATCCAAATCACCTGGGTGGATGACAGTTTTAATTAGTTGAGGCTTCTGATGCTAAACCAATGTTTACTTTGAATTCAA
The DNA here is from genome assembly GCF_018350175.1 of Felis catus. Lineage (NCBI taxonomy): Eukaryota > Metazoa > Chordata > Mammalia > Carnivora > Felidae > Felis > Felis catus. Next base: position 210,414,205 of record NC_058375.1, on the reverse strand, counting down.
TGCTTAGAAGAAGCAAGGGGTCTATCTGCTTTGTAAATCTTTACTCCCCCAAAGGCTATTTTATTCACCATTTTCAAGCATTCATTAATGAATTTCCAGGTCATCAACCACTACAGGGTAATAGGCTCAGGATGGGGACCATGAAACAGACGTTTGCTTAGCAACTGTGTCTATCAAAACTCCACCAATCTTATCTCAGGCCCAAGATTTCCACCGTAGGAGAAATTCCCTGACTTTTTTCTACTATGAAAGATTACAGGAGAGCATGGCTGACTGGCTTGCAATGCTGGGAACTGGTTTTTCATCAGCGACCCTGCCATTCCAGCTGAGATGAAATTTAATCCCGACTGCAGTGTTTTCAAATAATCATCAGTTTTCTCTTTAAACCAAGAAATGCAAAGGCAAGACTCAAGTTCCTGCGTTTTGACCTGTGGTATATATTTACTGTCGCAATGCTTTTCGTTTTTTCCTTTTTGGGACCAAAGGACAAATGGAACATGGGGAAGAGAACACAAGTTTTATGAAAAGAAACCATCAATCTTCTGACTTGCTTTTTTTTTTTTTTTTTTTTTTTTTTAAGCGTAACCATCCATGAATTGTTGCCAGACATCACCAAGCCATTCCTGGGTTTTTCCCACAGTCATCCTCTGCTGCTTTGGATTTTTCTCAATGATGAAACCATCAGAACCATTTGTTGTACCTTATTTAGCAGGACCAGATAAAAATATAAGCCTCAGCACGGTAAGATTACTCACATGTTGATCTTAGTTTTACATCTTGTGAAAACCGGCGTCTAAAGTTTTGGGTAGAAGCAAAATATCAGAACTTCTCGCAAACTCAAATGCAAAAAAACGGGTCTTAATAATTTCTGCATGTCTGTCGTGCAAAAATGTAAAACTTTTTGATTCAACAAAAATGGGGTGAATCCAAAACAGTCTTCCAGCTGCACACAAATCATACTCCAGGACGTCATTGCTGATTATCATGAACCTTTAGAAATAAAGCCATCCCTAGGTATAAATACAAACCTTACAGGATAGTGTAAGATTGGGAAGGAAAAAGTTATGCAAAAGCATCTGAAAAAGTCCTCCGAAGATTTTTTTTGCCTCTTTACATATCAATATTAAGACCATTGTTAGCTTTTAGTCAGGCCATAGGATCTAATCCTAGGAAGCCTGTTAGTCAGTGGGTCTCAAAGTGTGGTCCTTGGACTAGTGCACCAGCATCACTGGGAAACTGGTTAGAAATGTTCATTTTCAGGCCCCACCCCAGATCTCCAGAGTCTGAATGTCTGGTGTTTAACAACCCCTCCAGGTGAATCTGATCTGCGCGAACATTTGAGAACCACCACTTTCAGCCACCGAACAATAACAAGGCCAGACAAAGCCCTGTATCAGTTTGATTTCTTCCGGGGGGGGGGGGGGAGTCACACCTGTTTTACAGGCTGGTTATTCAGCAAATGGGGCATAGCAATTGCATCCCCCTTGGCCACCCTCTCCCAGAAACCATGCCTGTGTCCCTACCCGACGCCAAGGAAACTGCCTTGTGAACCGATCCACCCTTTTCCCTCCCAATAAGAAAAGCATGTGCCAGTCTTGAATGCCATTAGGTGCAGACAGGTTTGGCTGGGAGAGAGCCCCGGGCTGGATTTAGACGCCAGGGACAGTCAGAAAAAGCAGATCTGGGACGTATCTTCTCCCGGGTTAGTGACTACCCCTGAGTGTCAGGAAGAACAAGAATAAAGTTCTACCAAACTGTGAGAACACGTAGGTAAAGGGGGACCTGGGAACTCAAGGGGTGAGGGCACAGATTAGGTCAAAACAAAGGACACTCCTAGGCTCGGTAAGTGGGTGGTTTATGTCAGTGATCTGAGATCCTAAGGTTTGAGAGGGTCAGGGAGACCCCAAAAGAGGGTCTACCAGCCTTCTTTACATCATCTTCTATCTGCTGTAGATTCCGCTTACAGAAGCGGAAATTATCATGGATGGGCTCAGATGATTTGCTGATATAACCAGTGTTCCCTGGAAAATCGTGGCCAAAGCCGATTTGAGCAAGAGAGAGACAAGACACTAAGCAGTTTGGTTTGGGTTTTGGGTCCTCCAAAGCAGCCCAAGAAAGTGAGGCCAAGAATGCAGAAGAACCGAAGAACAGATGCCTTCTTCTGATACTGAGTCTTGAACTGGTCATTTGTTCTATATTTTCCTGATCACCCAGACGACAGCCTGATGGTCTGCACATTTTACATACTGATGGGAATCAAAGGTAAATATGGTCAGGTTCTGCCAGTGCCTGAAACATTCCTTTTAACCTTATTGAAGGAGAGGAAACTATCTTAAATGGACAGGAACAGCACCTGAGCAGCCCTGAACCGCCCCGGAAAAACTGTTGAGCTTAGTATATGCATTAGGGCCTCTTTTCCCAGCCTGGCGAGCGTAGGCAGATCACATTACATTTTAAAAATGTAAGAAGCAGATCACTGAGAACAGCAACCGCTCTTTCTTTATACCTGGAGGAAGGAACCCACATGTTATGAGTTTCTATGATTTGGGGACTTCTTTCCCTTGAGTTTCAGTTTCCCGTTGCTTTCCATCGTATTGTCAGAAAGTCCTGTGAAGGGTCAAACTGACGGGGGCCCAGCAATGCATCCTGGGATGGATACACGTCATGTGGATAAGATATATGTCAGGTGTGTGTTCCGCTTCCTCGTGCTTGTGTCCTCACACCCTCCCCGTTTAACCTCACAGATCACAAAAGAGGTCTTTCCCATCTGGACATACTCTTACCTGGCACTGCTGCTCCCAGTGTTCATCGTCACCGACTACGTCCGCTACAAGCCAGTCATTATCCTGCAGGGGATCAGCTTCGTCGTCACCTGGCTGCTGCTTGTGTTTGGTCAAGGACTGAGAGCCATGCAGGTGCTAGAGTTCTTCTATGGGATGGTCTCCGCCACCGAGGTGGCCTACTATGCCTACATTTACAGCGTGGTCAGCCCGGAGCACTACCAGAAAGTGAGCGGCTACTGCAGGAGCGTCACCCTGGTGGCCTACACAGTGGCCTCGGTGCTGGCCCAGCTCCTGGTATCCCTGGGCAGCCTGTCGTACTTTCACCTCAACGTCATATCCTTGGCCTCTGTCTGTGTGGCCCTTCTTTTCTCCCTGTTCCTACCAATGCCTGAGAAGAGCATGTTTTTTCATGTACAACCCGGCAAAGGAGCTCCTCCCAAGCCACCGGGAAAGGATGCTTTCTCAAAGGAACCACAAAAGGATCGCAAACCAGTCTGCAAAGGATTAGTCACCTTTTCAGGGAACCTGGGTGACGACGATCCTCTGAACGATCCAAAGCCGGGAAATGTAACGCTGAGAGTTTTTGTGCAGTGGTTCCAAGATTTGAAGGGTTGCTACTCCTCAAAGCATCTTTTTTACTGGTCCCTGTGGTGGGCTTTTTCCACAGCAGGTTTTAACCAGGTTTTGAACTATGTTCAAATCCTGTGGGATTACAAGGCACCATCCCAGAGCTCTGCAATCTATAACGGAGCAGTAGAAGCCCTTGCAACGTTTGGAGGTAGGCCCACCAGACTTTCTCTTTTCAGTGTGGCGGAAATATATTCTTTCAAATCATAGTCTCGGAGAGATTGGTTGTAGAGATGTCAACAATGAATACCAAATATTTCGAAAACGAAAAGAGCTTTTGTCACCAAATTTTAAAAAGGCAATGAATTCAAGGGAAGATTGACAAAACTATCCATGGAAAATAGTGTAATCCACCCCTAAAAATAGGGACTGCGAATTTGTGTCCCACTGGCCATAAAGAGTTGGACAGTTTAAGGTAAAACTACCAAATCACTTTCCTCTCTAACCACTCTGTAACACTAGCCTTTAAACTATGGTTTGCAGACCATTAATAGAAGTGGGCAAACGAAGGCCCGTGGCCCACCAGAGATAATACTTTTTACATTTTTAAGAGGAAGTTGTAAAGGAAAAAAAACCAATATATGACAAGGGTTGTAAAAGTAATAAATCCAAGCAAGCAACCAAATAAAAACAAAGAAGGCTATGTGGCCCACAAGCCTAAAATATTTACTATTTGGGCCTTTATAGAATATAGATCTTGAGATTAATGTAGTGGATTTCTAACCAGCATTTTTAAATCAAAGAACAGAATAGAAAATTTAGAACGGAATGGAATGGAATGGAATGGAATAGAATAGAATAGAATAGAATAGAATAGAATAGAATAGAGAATAGGGAGCATAGCAGCTTATAAGGATAAGTTTCATTTTATGAAAATTCTGTTTACGCTCACATATAAATGTACCAGTGGACATATGAAATATATTTCCTTTTCAGGCTATGGTCAAAGAAGTTTGAAAGCTAGTGTTCTTTTTTTTTTTTTATTTTTTTTTTAACGTTTATTTATTTTTGAGACAGGGAGAGACAGCATGAATGGGGGAGGGTCAGAGAGAAAGGGAGACACAGAATCTGAAACAGGCTCCAGGCTCTGAGCTGTTAGCACAGAGCCTGACGCGGGGCTTGAACTCACGGACCGTGAGATCATGACCTGAGCCGAAGTCGGATGCTTAACCGACTGAGCCACCCAGGCACCCCATGAAAGCTACTGTTCTAAGAGCTACTTTACCATTTCAAAGGTTCCCATCAAGACAACTTAAATAATATATTTAGATCTTTCCTTCATTCTACATGTGGGAATTTGCCAAAGCTTGTTGTCTTCTGATTAAGATTATTTTCCATACTCAGCTTCCCCATTACCTACCATATCCAAATATTTTCTAGAATAATAGTGAATCCAGCCTGGATTCTTACAATCTTCTACCCTATCTCTTCTCTGCAGCCAGGTTATTGTATTGTATAATTTTCTCTCTGGCCCTTCACATGTATTATACTTTCATTCAAATGTTTAGTAAGAGCCAATAAGAAGTGTGTCCCTCCACAATAGCCCTTAACAAATAGTGATCTTTTTTTTTAAATGTTTTATTTATTCTTGAGAGAGAGAGAGTTACAGCATGAGCGAGGGAGGGGCAGAGAGAGAGCGGGACACAGAATCCAAAGCAGGCTCCAGGCTCCGAGCTGTCAGCAAGAGCCCGATGCGGGGCTCAAACTCACAAACTGTGAGATTACCACCTGAACTGAAGTTGGACGCTTAACCGACTGAGCCACTCAGGCACCCCAATAGTAATCTTTGATTATGGAGAAAATTGCAAGGTGGCAGAGGCGGGCCCTCCCAGAGACTATGTGTGTTTCTGAGTATTTATTGCTTCTCCTTGACCTGACTGGCAAGTGTCTGCTTCAACCTTATTCACCCATAGATGGATTTCTGATACTGCATTTTGTCCACCAAAAAAGAGGCAGCAAGACTGAATGACCTTGAGAAGGTCTCTGGGGAATTGAGTGTTTCCAACTTGTACCACTAGATTCACCCTTCAGCCCTGTCCTGGGCTTCCTTCTTTTGAAAAATTTCCCTCCTGGCTGAGAAGCTACAGCAGTTTTGGGGGAATTTTAGATTCTTGTCCATGGACTCTTCCTTTTTCCCAGAACCGATTTTGTGCAGTTTGAAATACTTTTCCAAAGGGAGTGAGGTGAAAAGAGTGAGGGAAGGTGGGCTGACACAAGAGTTAATGGTCTAAAGTCAGAAGGGTAGAGGTCAGAGCTGTCTTTGAAGTGAGCCCAACAACGCACATGGATTTTCCTGACATAACAAAGCTTTCACATCAAATAAGACTTTGAAGATATTATTTTTGAAGTTGGGGTGTTCCACACCCACATATTTATTGAACATTTCAGGGTCCATTGTTGAGGTAAGAGTCTTCTCATTTCCCTTTCTAAAAATTCCATTTTGGCTTCTAGAAACCTGGTCTTGTATTTGTTTACCTTAAACCCATTTCCTCTCTAAGGACTTGCTCCTGGAGAAAAGGGAGAAAAAAAAAAAAATCCTCTTCTCTTCAGATAATGTGTAGAAAAGGTAAAGTGTTCATAAAGTTTATTCTTTAAAAGCCCCCTAAACACAGCTGTTCTTTAGTCTCTTTGTGATAGCGAGGATCCTAATTAGTGTCAAATTTTTAGGTAAAACCAGGAGAAAAAGGAGTGGTTTGCTGACTTAAGACCTCATGTAAACTAATCCATGTCTTTAAGAAAGAAAGCTAAGAGTAGTAAGAAACCTGACAAATGGTTACTTTGTTCACAGCACGTTATAGGAACGCATTACAAGAACGTTTATATAATGCACATTGTATCGATTTGTCCTAAGGATATGTCTAGGGACTACATGTTGGGCTTGGGTCAAAGTTTCTCATCCTCAACAACACTGACATTTCGGTTGGGGAAATTCTTTGTCGTGGGGGGGGGGGGGGGTGCTGTCCTGTGCATTGTAAGATGTTCCACAGCATCACTGGTCTTAACCCACTAGATCCTGTTAGCATACCACCACCACCACCACCACCCCTGCCAAGTCATGAAAACCAAAACTGTCTTCAAATATTGCCATCTGTCCCCTGAAGGGCAAAAGACCCATGTGAGAACCACTGGGTTATGGCTTGTTTAAATTTGAGTTAGAATCAGTGTTTTTACAATCCTTATCGCACTCTTTTTAACACTATAAATTGGTAGATCCAATTTCTCCAGTAGGCTATACTATTTTCAAGAGCAAGGATCCAACATTTACCACATTTTTCCACAGAGTAGCTCCAAAACATTTGATGGGTGAGTAGGTGAATGAATGTGTGAACAAGTATAAAGGGGAATGATCAAACCAACAAATGGTGGGAAAGTGTATAGAGAGAATTCTTTTTTTTTTTTTTTTTTTTTTTAATTTTTTTTTTTTCAACGTTTACTTATTTTTGGGACAGAGAGAGACAGAGCATGAATGGGCGAGGGGCAGAGAGAGAGGGAGACACAGAATCAGAAACAGGCTCCAGGCTCTGAGCCATCAGCCCAGAGCCCGACGCGGGGCTCGAACTCACAGACCGCAAGATCGTGACCTGGCTGAAGTCGGACGCTTAACCGACTGCGCCACCCAGGCGCCCCTAGAGAGAATTCTTTAAGAGAAGTTTGGTACCTGTCAGGAATTTGAGGAAATTTTTAAATCGGTGTTATAGAGAAGATAAAGAAAACAGAGACAGGGACACTGAGAGCGAGTCTCTCCTTGCTAGAGTAGCCGGAACGTGGCACAGAGAAAGACATGGAAGCAAGAGCTGGCATTCAGCTTGAAAAACTTGGCGTCTCACTAGGTCACCAAGTATTCCCAATTTACCATTCCATACAGTCTGCTTCGTCTTGACTGAACTTTAGTCAGACTCCTCTCCTTACTACAGATCCCCGGACATTCTGCCTTCTCCAACTCTGAGTAAACACAACACAATACGGAATGTGCCCCAGCCCCCATCAGTTTCTCCTGAAAATTAGCTGACCACAGCGGGACACTTTCCTATCAGACTCCCCTGATCATTTCCCCTTGCTTGTCCAGCTTCCCCTTCAAAGACCCTGCTTATGTCTGCTTGCCCTATACGGAAGGATTACCCTATAAAAGAAAATCCTTTTTCTGTTTGATTTCAAGATGCTTGCCGATTTTGGCAATCAGAGTGTGCTATTACAAGCCTTTCTTCTAAATAAAGCCTCTCCCTAGCAAAGTCTGAATTTGTTTTTTGTTTGACACCAGATTTCTGAGCCCGAGTTTTATCCTCTGCAAAGGGAAGAAGAAAGGAAAAAATGGGCTCTCCGGGTCCATTCCAGTGTGTGATTTATGGACACCCAGATTCAGTTGATCTATTTCAAACTTGAAGAGGAAAAGTTATGTACACTCCACAAAGCCAGATCAAGTGATTTTCATTCAATCGATGTTCACGATAAGTCTTTTTTTTTTTTTTTTTTTACCAAAGCCTGGAAATGCTTCAATTTCTATCCAATGTGGATTTTAACAAAGCGGCACGCTACTTTGTTATGCACGGAATGACAAGATGTAATAATATACGTTGATTCCTTTCTTTCCAGGGGCTCTGGCAGCCTTCACAGCGGGCTGTGTGAAAGTCAATTGGAACCTCCTGGGAGAGCTGGCTCTGGCGATCTTCTCAGCGGCAGATGCAGGCTCTCTGCTTCTCATGCATTACACAACTAATATTTGGGGGTGCTATGCCGGTTTTTTGATATTCAAGTCCAGTTACATGCTTCTCATAACGATAGCAGCGTAAGTATTTGTCATTTCTTTCTTTATCTAAATCTGAAGCAACAAAATGTGTTTATTTATTCTTCCAGTTCTTCTGAATGGCATTTGCAATGTTATATTTAATGCTAAATGTAAGCGACAATGGGGGGGGGGCGGGGGGAGGCACCTGGGTGGCTTAGTCAGTTAAGCTTTGGACTCTTGGTTTCAGCTCAGGTCATGATCTCACTGTTTTTGAATTCGAGCCCTGTGTCGGGCTCCATGCTGATAGCCTGGGGCCTGCATGGGATTCTCTATCTCCCTCTTTCTCTGCTCCTCTTTCTCTCTCTCTTTCTCTGTCTCTCTCTCTCAAAACAAATACATAAACTTAAAAAAAAAAAAGAGACAACTATATTCTTATTTTAACCAGCTCTCTCTTGGGACTTGGTTAAAGTTATTAATCAGGCAAAGAAAATTCAAAGTTCTCACAAGTAATAAACAGTGATATGCCCTTACATTTTGGTTTTTTATCTTTTTTTATATTTTATTTACTTAATGGAATAATTTTATTGATTTTTTTTATTTTGTAGTCCTCTTTTTTTTTTATTTTAGTAAAAACACAACACGAGATCTACGCCTCTTAGCAGACTTTTAAGTGCACACTACAGTATTGCTGTCCATAGGCACAATGTTGTACATCAGACCGCTAGAAATATTTTACGTTGCATTACTGAAAGATCGGTATTTATACACATGAAGTAGCAACTCTTCATTTTCCCCTCCACCCAGCCCCTGGAAACCACCATTCTTTCTATTCTTCGCTTCTTTGAATCTGATTACTTTAGACACCTCATATAAATGGAATCGTGCAACATCTGCCCTTCTATGACTGACACATTTTATGTAACAGAATGTTTCCAGGTTTCATCCATGTTGTCCCAGATTGCAGAATTTCCTTCTTTTTTTTTTAAATTTTTTTTATAACGTTTTTTATTTATTTTTGAGACAGAGAGAGACAGAGCATGAACGGGGGAGGGGCAGAGAGAGAGGGAGACACAGAATCGGAAGCAGGCTCCAGGCTCTGAGCCATCAGCCCAGAGCACGACACAGGGCTCGAACTCACGGACCGCGAGATCGTGACCTGAGCTGAAGTCGGCCACTTAACCGACTGAGCCACCCAGGCGCCCCAGAACTTCCTTCTTTTTAAGGCCAAATAGTAGTCATGTGTATGTATATACCACATTATCTTTATTCACGTCTTGGCTGTTGAGAATAGCACTGTAACAAACATGGGAGTGCTCATATCTCTTCTAGATCCTGATTTCGATGCTTCTGGATAAATACTCACAAGTGGGAGTTTCTGGATTGTAGGGTAGTTCTATTTTTAACTTGTTGAGGAACCTCCGCACTATTTTCCATAGTGACTGCACTATTTTGTATTCCCACCAACAGTGTACCAGTGTTCCAGTTTCTGAACTTTGATTTTGGTTTTTTAGCAGCATCATTTAATGATATGTGATTGTATCTAATTTTGACTAAGTTAGTTTGCACTCCCAATTTCCCCTACCCGCTTGAATAATCATGGCACATCGGTTTCTTTTTGAAACAACTCATCGAATAGCCTCAGAGCAGTTGTGAAGGTGAAGCTGTTCTATAAAACCACATATGAATATAATAAATGTTAAATGACACAGTGGTTGAAACATAGGAAATATTTTATCTAGATTAAAGAAAAAGGAAAGAAAATGAGCTGAAGAGGTGATGAGTGTTGCCTAAAGGATTAGGTAGGTATAGCTCCTCGTTTCCTATGTGACAATGTGTTTCATTTTAGTTAGGAAGTTGATCGGTGATAAAGCAAGCAGCTGAAATAGTTTCCTTGACCTAACATTATCAGCTGCATAATCTTGGATGTGCTCTTTGGCCTTAGACTTTTTTTAGAGGCGTGTGGAACATCATGAAGTCAATCGATATATGCATTATGTAGTTCCAGAAGAAGAGAACACAAAGAGGGAGAAAAAAAAAACATGTAAAGACATAATGGCCAAAAAGTTCCCAAATTTGATGAAAAGCATTACTTTACATATCCAAGAAACCATAAATATTAATTTAAAATGTGAATTTACACGTTCAAGGAGCTCACCCATGAACTCCATGTAACGTGTTTACGTTTAAGTCTACCAGTTTGTTATTTGTTTACTATTTGTCCCACCTGTTCATTTGTCTTTATTCTTTTTTTGTTTTTTTTTTTGTTGTTTTTTTTTTCTTTATTCTTTTTTTGAAGTCAATTGAGCTTTCGTATTAATTCCATTTTATTTCCTGTATTGGTTTTTCTTGGCTAAGTCTTTATGTCTTTAGTGGGATTAGGTTTCTTAACTCATCAGTTTTCCTTAAATTAATGTTGTACCACTTTTTGTATAAATACTTTAGAGCAACATAATTCCATTTACTCCCTGTCCCTTGTACTGTTTCACAGATTGTACTTCAGTAACTGTTATAAACCCTACAATACGTTATTATTCCATTTGCTATAAGATGAAAGTTATCTTTTAAAAATGAAGACAGGAAAAAATAATCTCTTATGTTTGCTCATAGATTTACCTTTCTCAATACTTTTCATTTCTTTCTATATCCAAGTTTCCATCTGCTCTTGATTCCCTTCAGCCTGAAAACTTCCTTTAACATTTCTTGTAGTACAAACCTCCTGGTGACAATTTCTCTCAAGTTTAAAAATGATGGGGCGCCTGGGTGGCGCAGTCGGTTAAGCGTCCGACTTCAGCCAGGTCACGATCTCGCGGTCCGTGAGTTCGAGCCCCGCGTCGGGCTCTGGGCTGATGGCTCAGAGCCTGGAGCCTGCTTCCGATTCTGTGTCTCCCTCTCTCTCTGCCCCTCCCCCGTTCACGCTCTGTCCCTCTCTGTCCCACAAATAAATAAACATTGAAAAAAAAATAAAAAAATAAAAATGAAGTTTACTGTCATTTCTAAGTACAGTTCTGCTGATCAGAATTCTTAGTTGATAGTGTTTTGTTATATTTTGTTTTGTTTTTCCGTTCAGCACGTTCAAGATTTATCCTTCCATTGTCTTTCAGCTTGCATTAAGGAGTTAGTTGTCATTCTCATTGCTGTTCCCCTAAATGTGATGGTAATTTTGCTCTAGGCTGCTTCTAAGATTTTCTGTTTTCATTTGGTTTTCACAAGTTTGACTATACTTATGTTTTCTTAATGGGATAGCATGATTTTTGGCTTCCCTGTTACTTTCTTATTGCTATTTCAGTCTTTTCTGACCTTCAACATCCTAACGAGATCTCTGTCTTCCCCCACTTTTGTTCTAGAAAATATTTGGAATTGTTTTGTGTTGTTTTGCTGTTTGTTTGTTTGTTTTGTCTTTGAAATTAACTCTTGATTAGGAAAAAGAACTCAAGCCAAACCTAAATCCGTTTGGTTTAACGCTCAATGGCTATATGTAGGAAAATGGAGAACCTGAAAGTTGGCAACAATATTTTTTCAGAGTTATTTGTACTGTCCCCAGCCACAGCTGCTACACAATGAAAAGATAAAAGTATTATTCTTGAATGTTTCAGAACAGATTGGTTCACAGCCATCTGCATTTCTACTGCATACCATGAAGCAAGTCAATATTGTTCTACTAAAGAAACAAATAAGAAAATTTGAAGGAAAAAAAGCTAGATTAACTGTCAGAATATGAGATGGTTTCGGAAAAAAACACAACCCAAATGTTTTGGTGTATTGATAAACTCTCAGAATGATTTATTATAGACATACAGAAGTAGAGGGGTAAGCCACATGAATAGTAAGAATGCTGCGATTCTGGGAGCCCGTGACGATGGAACTCATACACTGACCATCAGGGTTTTCCCAGACGGTATGTTCAGAGCGTTCTACATAAAACTCAGTGATCATCTAATTTGTCCATTCAGTCAGGTGACTGTTAGGTTTAGTGAAGAATTATTTTAGACATAATTAACTTTGGCTACATTATTTAGATTATCTAATTACTGAACAGCGCTCAACAGATAGTATCTTAATGTCAGAATACACACTCACCGTGGGGAAAAGAAGAGAACTTGACTTCATAGATCTGTCAAATTTGGTGCTGAATGAAATTATCACACACATGTCCACCTTCAGAATACTGATTGAATATCATTTTCTCTGTAGGTGAATCCCATCACTCTAACTCCATTTACATCTTATTACTTCTCCAGCTTCTAAGAAAATTTTCAAATAAATTTGGCAAGTGTTGGATACATGTATCTCTAGTACAAAGGGTTAGTGTTCAGATTTGGAAGGAATTCTAAGATAATTGACCAGCCATGGTTTCAACCATCACGGGATACAAGAAGTTCATAAAAAATAATTTGATTTTTCTACGAAAAGATATTTACTACCTATATCTTTTTCATGATAAAAACTGATAAATTTAATTAAATATTAGTCAAAGCAGTTATCTGGTAACAGTTAAATATTCCCTGTTGGAGTATAAGCTCTGTGAGGATAGAATCAAGTTTGTTCATTGTATACCTTGGTGTTTTACCCTAGTTTTTGCTTCATAATAAGCATTTGGTTAGCACTTCTTGAAAAAAAAAAGTGAATACAATAATACAATATTAAAAAAAAAATTGGGCTATTGATTTTTTTTTAATCTAACCATTCTATTTTTATAGGCACAAAGTAATGTGCTTTTAAAGTTCATTGATTTATTTTTGAGAAAAATCATGAGGGAGGGAGGGGCAAAAAGAGGGAGAGAGAGAATCCCAAGCAGGCTCCATGCTGTCAGCACAGAACCCAATGTGGGGCTTGATCTCATGAAATGTGAGATCAGGACCTGAGCCGAAATCAGGAGTCAGATTCTTAACCGACTGAGCCATCCCAGCACACCAATGTATTTTTTTTTAATGCTTTAGAAAACGTTGCTATTACTTTCCTTTAAGTTATAAGGTAAATTGATAAGTGCCAATCCTGTATTTTCACAATATGTGGAACGTAAATGATCAAATAAAATTTCAAAGTGGTACTATCTTATAAAAGTATAGACTATCTCAGAGGTTCATCTGTATTTAGTGCTAAATGCCTCACGGACGAACATGATACAATTCTCTTTCCAAGAACTTACCAGCCCTGGCCAGTGGTTGCTTTATGCCTACATAGAAATAATCCAGTAGGAGCTTTGAAATAAGATTTTAATCAGGGGGTGCCTGGGTGGCTCAGGTGGTCAAGTGTCTGACTTTGGCTCAGGTCATGATCTCACCATTCGCGGTTTTGAGCCCCCTATTGGGCTCTGTGCTGACAGCTCAGAGCCTGGAGCCTGCTTCAGATTCTGTGTGTGTCTCTCTCTGCCCCTCTCCTGCTCATGCTCTGTCTCTCAAAAATAAATAATGTTTAAAAATTTAAAAAACAAAAGATTTTAGTCAGAATTTCAGGTAGTTTTGGGGTTTAGACTGAAAAAGTCTTAGGATTCAATGCCACAGTCAGCCTGATGTCAGTATTATGTCTCCATCTGAATCCACCACATGTAAAGGTCTTATCCCAAACCAAGTAATCACTGATAAGCTGTTGAAGCATCTGTAAATATTAAATCAAGATTCCAACCTGGAATAATTTGCACACTAAAAGGGAATCTGCCATTTGGCTTAATCTAGGTTTCAAAAGCATCTGTCTCCTGTAACATTTCTTTCCAAAGGAACAATTGTTAGCTGAGCAAGAAAATCCCGAAATTATAAAGCCTATTTGTACCACCCGTTATACTCACTTTGTGGGATCTAGGATTATTTATGGGCTTTGCTATGTTTAACTGGTAAGTTTTTGCACTGAAATAATACATTTTCATTGAATCACATAATTTTTAAATGCTTGGATTGTTTTTTGCTGTGTGGATTTGGGGAGGGGATGTGAAAATAGTTAAAACTTTCCATTTGTTTTCATATTTTTAAATAGATTCAGGTTATAAATGTCTTAGCTAAATTAGGTGGAACAATTCTAATGCATACATGTCAGTCTTGCCTGGCTAACATTAAAAACCCAATAAATTATTTAAAATGAACTAATGCCAGATTGAATCAACTGTGAAAGAAAATAATTTGTGAGTTTTCCAGAGAAAAATTCCCCTATTAGACTCTGAAACCGCTAACGTAGACAGTCAGTGATCCAGTGAACAATCTCCAAATAAATAAAAACTCATCAAAGGGGCTTGTGATTTACTCATTGATACGTCTAAGTTAAAAAGTGACTGATAAACCATAGCCACATCCAGTGATGTTCAGTGCTCCCTCGTCGCAGAACATTTGGAATATTTGGTTCAATTTTAGAAAAGGTTCATTCATTTTAAATTCTTAAAATACATCACATCGCATGGAATGTGAAAATACAACACTTCACTATTTCATTTACCCTTCACTCCTTTTTCTCTGCTAGAAGAGCTTTTAGCAAGAAACTGTCAACAGAAGCCTGAGCTTCCTGAGGGGAGTCAAGTCTTGGGAACAACACGATTCCTTGCTCTGTATTTAAAAGCCCACATATGTATGCTTTCAAAGCTCTTTCCATTTGTACAATGTTAGATTTCAGATTGCTGTTAACCTCAGCGTGGAACGCTATGCCCTGATATTTGGAATCAACACCTTCGTTGCCTTGGTGATCCAGACTGTCATGACTATAGCTGTGGTTGACAACCAGGGACTGGGGCTTCCGGTCAGCATACAGGTAAGTGCATGATTCTGTGCTCTCACTGACACAGAGGCATACTTTGAAAACTATACACACACATACACACACACATATTTATATTATCATACATAGTAATCAGACTTTCTGAGATGTTATTTTCATACAATAAATTGTCACATAAATAAATGTATATACAGTTCTATTAATTGAGGCAAAAACACAGCTATGTAGCCACCACCACATGAAAATAAAGAAGAATGCCTTCACCGAGAAAATGCCCATGTCCCTCTGCAGTCAGTCGCCTCTCTCCACAGCACCCCCAGAAACCCACTCATCACTTTTCTATCCCTATAGGTTTGTCATTTCAGAAAGTCATATAAATGGGGCACCTGGGTGGCTCAGTCAGTTGAGTGTCTGACTCTTGATTTCAGCCCAGGTCATGATCTCGTGGTTCGTGAGATCGAGCCCCACATCGGGCTCTGTGCTGACAGCATGGAGCCTGCTTAGGATTCTCTCTCTCCCTCTCTTTCTGCCCCTCCCCTGCTCGCTTGCTCTCATTCTCTCTCTCTCTCAAAATAAATAAATATTTTTTTAAGTCATAAATGGATTCATAGTGTCTATAGCCTTTTGTTTCTGGCTTTTTTCATTTAGCATAGTGTCTTCAATGGAATAATTTTGTATTGAGAGATATAAACATGATGAGGTTAAGATATATTCTAGTTCTTTTTTAATTTTTTTAATTGTAGAGATATAGAGCACGTGCTCACACAAGCAGGGGAGAGGGGAAGACGGGGGGAGAGAGAGAGAGAAAGAGAGAGAGAGAGAGAGAGAGAGAGAGAGAGAGAGAGAGAGAGAATCTCAAGCAGGCTCCACACTGAGCATAGAGCCCAACATGCGACTCAATACCACGACCCTGGGATCATGATCTGAGCCAAAATCAAGAGTCGGACACCCAACCATTTGAGCCATCCAGGCACCCCAATGCATTCTATTTCTTAAGAAAATTTTTTATTAAACAGGTGACCTTTTCATTAAGTAGGTGCTAGAGTGAAAGAATGACCTAAAATAGAGCCATGAAGTCATTCCACTTTAAGTGGTGGTTCTCATTACCCACAGCTAAAGGTTTTTCTTGTTCTGGCTAAAGTTCAATCTTATTAAAGCTTAGTTCACAAATTTCGTAAGCCTACTCAGTCTTACGGACAAAATGGTTGATCTTACATGTCTCTACATATCCAATGCAAATGTTTAGAATATTGAAATGTCTTCTTTAAAAAGAAAAAGAGAAAAAGAAGTCATTTCAGGAAACACAATTGACACCGGGACATTTAAGAAGTTTATTTTAGGGGAGCCTGGGTGGCTCAGTCGGTTAAGCGTCCGACTTCAGCTCAGGTCATGATCTCGCGGTCCGTGAGTTCTAGCCCCGTGTCGGGCTCTGTGCTGACAGCTCAGAGCCTGGAGCCTGTTTCAGATTCTATGTCTCCCTCTGTCTCTGACCTTCCCCCCGTTCATCCTCTGTCTCTCTCTCTGTCTCAAAAATAAATAAACTTAAAAAAATTTTTTTTTAAAAAGAGGTTTATTTTAATCTCACACTAGTTCAATAGAAAGAAAGACATCTTCATTGAATAAATACAACACTAAGATTGATTCAGACTCAATTCTTTTTGAGAACATAAAACAAGCAACTGTTAGTTTCTAACATAAAATTTAAATGCCTGGTTTATTACCCAGCTTGAAATTTGCTGTCCAGCTTTTTAGAAATTACTAGGGAGGTGATGTGATCGAGAGAGCGCAAGCTTAAAAACAACCAAGAGTGGATTTGAACCTTGATGTTCATTAGTGATTTCTTAAGGACTTTTTATTTGGGAAAATTTCAAATACATTTTAAAAATAGAGAGAATAGCGTCACGAGGTCTCAGGCACCCATCACCCAAATTTAGCAATTATCATTTTATGGCCAATCTTGTTTTCGTTGCACCTGCCACCCAGTTCTTCATCCTTACCCTGGAGATGTAGTTTTGTTTTAATGTCTCAGTTTTCTGTTCAGTAACATAGAAAATATAAAACCTACTTTATGAGATCTTAGATTAGATGCCCACCTGTAAAATACACCATTCCTGGCTGGTAGTGTACTCAATACTTGGATGCGTTCCTCTCTTTTCTTAATAGAAAAAAAGAATCATTATTCACATTAGTCAACACTGTTAGGATGCACTTATTGTTTCTAAGGAATTCTTCATACATCACACCTCCAGATTTTTCCTTCATTTTTCTACAAATCCATTGTGTCTTAATCTGAAATTAATGAATTCCTAGAACAGAAGGAGGCAAAATAGAACTTGAGAAGAAAATTGCCCGTCCATCTGCCTGTCCTCCTCTCTGCCACTATTTTGTGTAATCTGATTTAAACGACTGCTTTGTGGGAAAATCAATACATTTTGACCTTTCTGAGGAGTTCTCGCAAACATCAAGAGCTGGGGGTGAAAATTAAATTTGGCAGTAAAAGTCAAGCTCCACCTTTGTTTCCCCTGATAATTCAAGATTTCCAAATGGCTTTATCTTCGCAACAAAGGGGAATCTAGATTCGGGGCACTCCTATAAAATCTTTCGTTATATTTCTATCTATCTTCTTTTGTAGTCTCTGCCAATATCCTCAGTGCTAGCACAATTTTCATAAAGGTTCTTTCATGTAAGTTACTTAATGTAAAACTCAACTCCTGAGTAAAGGACTAGTTTACCTGGATGCCAGAGCCGGGTACGCAAAAAATATTTAGTCCAAAGGCATAACAGAAGACAAATCCTATTTCTATAAAATATTCCCCAGACAAAAGAAGTCTCATTGCAGATCCCTGGTTTTGAAAAGCAACCTTCTTAAAAATTGATTTTGGGTAGGAATCTGATTGAATATGCTTGAATTAAACTTTGGAGAGCCAAGAATATACAGGTATATTGATTAATAACTCCCAAATCTCAATCCTAAATGCCTATTTGTCATTGATTATGCACTTACGATAGCTCATGAGCTTCCTACTATAATTTCAAGTGCCATTTTAAAAGATTGGAATCTAAAAAATAGAAAATACAACCTAAGTCAGCATTTTCATATGACTTAGAGATTCACCAGAGAGAAGTCTGTGAGACACCCTGAACTAAGTCCCCCATTTTTGCATTATTTCTCAAACTGTTATCACAGAATAAGCTTTTTATAACTTTCTCAATTTAAAAGGAAAATACAGATCTTGAAAAGAGGTTCCACGTACATCTTTGAATATTACTAAAAGGCTAAGGGGAAAAGGCTCAGGAGAAAAGTTAAAAGCATCTTTTTACCTCATCTAGAAAAAGCCAAGGAGTAATTGAGCTAGTTGTGTAAGAAGTGGTAACTTTAAAGCGTGTCTTTACTAAAGGCATAAGATAATACTGCGGTATACTGATGATATAAAATAATTTTCTGGGGAAGTTTCGTTTTTTAAAAAAAAATAAGTGAAATCCATTAAGTCTAAAGTTATGAGGGACTTTTGGAGGGAATGGGTGAGAAACACACAACTCCAAAAAGGCTGACTTTTTAAAAAGTACTCTTTTTGTCAGGTGAAAGAGGTGATAACACCTCACAAGTTTCACGCCAAGACACCCAACTATTTCCAGGTTGGTTACCCGTTACTATAGCCCTCCATCCCTCCCACCCCCAGACCCCACTCCCCCCTCCAAGTTGCAGAGATACCCCTTGGAATGGGCAACACATTGGTAACCAGAAATTTCATGTTGATTGTGGGAGATGCCATTCATTCAACTCCCATTCATGAATCTCATTACCCTCCTTCTCCCTGGATAGTCTTGAGGCTTAAGCTATAAAGAGCAATGCCTGATGTCGTAAGGGAGGAAAAATATTGTTTCTTCCTACCCTACTTGGTTGTCAGCTGGGTCTCTGTAACAAAGATTAACAGAAGGACGCAACTGTGTTTGATTGTAAGTTTTAAGTAACGTGGGAGCCTTCATGAGGAAGTGAAGACACAAAGAAATAGTTAAGCTTGAGTGTTTTTATGCTACATTTGATAAAGAGTAGAGAGTTGGGGGAAAAAATACGATAGGACAAGAAGGTTACGAGCTAAGAATAGTAAGCTGGGGAAGCTTCACACAGCCTGTTCATTCAGATTTCTTTCCGTGTCCCTTTATCTTCGGAGATAAGGATGTTCCTTTCCTCCGAATATAGACACTAGGCTCTTATGACCTGCTCCAGGGGACGGTCAGAAAGTCCTTCCTGCACCTGCTATATCTCAAATTCCTTCAGTTAAAAAATATTCACTGTGCCAAAGTGCCATATTTGGGGGTAAATTGTCCTGAACCCTCTCACCAGCAAGTGGGGGGAAGTACACATGAAAAAGAAAAGGGAAAGGGCATTGGTGTAAAGTGATCCCTCAATGTCATAAAAACCGCAGCTGCCGCCCTGCTCGGTCTCCCCTGTCCTCACTGAGAAATGCACAATGATCCTCGCCAGCTCTCTTGGCAGGAAGCCACTGCACTCAGCCACTCTGGGACCAGATGGACCCTGATTACGCACTCCATTAGATTATCTGGCTAGGATAACTGGTACTTGCGTCTGCCTTAAATTAAATAAAAATGAGAATCATGAAAATGGATTTTTAGTTTTAACCCCAAAGGGCTTAATAGGGGAGGGGGCCCTCTAAACAGAAAGATTATCTCACAAAAAGGAGAACAGCGATGCTATTATTTTAAGTGCGTGAAATGGGGATTCGTTCAGGTATTGGGCAGCCTCCCATACATCAAACCTGAAATTTTTCAGATGTGTTGAAATCATGGAATATTTGCCAGTGTAGATAGCTCAGATGAGCGTGTTCAGTTCACACTCATTACCTCAAACATGAGAGATACATGTTCCGTCGGACTTAGGTTTCGCTACTTTGTAAACTATTTTGGAATCTTAACCCAAAGAATAGCTGAAGGTGAAGCCAGATTTTCATTGTCAAACAAAATACTTACGTGGATTTTCAATGAGTTTGGGTCCTGACCTTCAGACATTGTCTTGCTTTCCTACTCTTCTGTTCTAGTGGAAATGATCTGAATGAAGGTAGAGGAATTGGGGTTAAGGGATTGCATTTGAAGAAGGAGAAGAAGGGTGGATGTCCAGGTTGTTTAAGTTTAAAGTTTAAACAAATGTCAAAATATTAAGAAAGACTTTCATTAAAAGCTATGTACTTTTTTCAACGTTTTTTATTTTTATTTTTTTTATTTTTGGGACAGAGAGAGACAGAGCATGAACGGGGGAGGGGCAGAGAGAGAGGGAGACACAGAATCGGAAACAGGCTCCAGGCTCCGAGCCATCAGCCCAGAGCCTGACGCGGGGCTCGAACTCCCGGACCGCGAGATCATGACCTGGCTGAAGTCGGAGGCTTAACCGACTGCGCCACCCAGGCGCCCCGTAAAAGCTATGTACTTTTAAAGATATTAAAATAAGAAAGGCCTCGTTCCACTAAAGCCATCGACTAGTTATCGGAAAAACACATGACGCTATAGAACACCTAAAACTCCTGGATATAAATTGAAGATTTTTTAATAAATGGCTGAATTGGTAAGAAATAAGAAAACGCCCAAGAGGTCAAAGCAGGAACAGGAAACCAGATAGATAAGGGCACACCGGGTCTATCATGTGCTCCAGCACATGCTGGACTGATTCTCCCAGTGGCCTGGAATTTTGGTTTTAGTGGCGACCCCAAATCTACACTGTCAATGAGTGATGAAATAGAACATGAAATTATGGCGGGGGTGGGGGACCTCCAGCAAAGAAGATGAACCGGGGTGATGCCAGAGGAATTTATTCTAGAGATTTGCTTCATAAGCCAGCACTCACATAATTCCAGGGCCCAATTGCTACATGCTAAACATAATTTTTCGAGCTGAGTATTTAGTTTAAAGTGCCCCTGGTTGGTAATGGCCCCAGGCACTTATACGTGTCCAAATAAATGCTGTCTGGAAGACTGTCCTTCCATGCAGAAATCAAAAAACCTGCTGCAGATAAAATTCCACCAAATATGAGATTATGATTTTTTAAAAGTCCAAAATCATGCATAAAGTACCATGAGCAAGCCATCTGAAGTAATAAAGAATCAGACCGACAGAGATTTGAGACAGAGGAATTAGCATCAGAATGTAAAGATGTTTAACACGTCTATACACAGAGGAAAATGATAAGAATGGAACAAGATACATCATGAATATCTGGGAAAAATAGAACTAACCAGAATTAGGAACTTAAACATGTTAAGGGCAACGTAGACACATACATAGGAAAAATGACTGAATGGGAAGAAATCACCAAGAATGCAGCACAGAGAGTGAGAGAAGTGGAAAAATTATTCATACGCATGGGGATTAAAATGAGAAAGTTCAACAAATATCTATTTCGAGTTCTTTGAGAAGATAATAAAGGTAATAGAGGGGCACATGGGTGGCTCAGTCGGTTAAGCGTCCGACTTTGGCTCAGGTCCCGATCTCAAAGGTTTGTGGATTCAAGCCCCACAGTGGGCTCTGTGCTGACAGCTCAGAGCCTGGAGCCTGGAACCTGCTTCAGATTCTGTGTCTCCCTCTCTCTCTGCCCCTCCCCCTGCTCATGCTCTCTCTCTCTCTCTGTCTCTCTCAAAAATAAATAAACATTAAAAAAAATTCCAAGGTAGCAGAGAGGCAGATAAATATACACTGAGAATTTTCCACTAGTAATCAAAAGCATGTATTCTCAGAATTAAGAAGCCCCCCAAAATCTCAAAAAGAGTAAGTCAAAGAAAATTCATATCTAAACACACTGGGTTAAATGCAGAAAATCAAAGAAAAAGACATCTTAAAAATAGAGAAACAGAACATCAGCTATAGAGAAATTATAATAGACAACGAACTTTTCAGTAGCTCACACGGAAGTCAGAAAATCAATGACTTCAAGTGTCGGAGACAAAAACTGCCAGCCTGGAATTATAGACAAAGAGAAACCACGTTTTAGAAGAGAGCAAGGAAGGCGCCTGGGTGGCTCAGTCGGTTGAGTGTCTGACTTCAGCTCAGGTCATGATCTCACGGTTCGTGGGTTCGAGCCCCGCAACGGGCTCTGTTCGGACAGCTCAGAGGCCGGAACCTGCTTTGGATTCTGTGTCTCCCTCTCTCTCTGCCCCCTCCCCCACTCGCATTCTGTCTCCATCTCAAAAATAAATAAACATTAGAAAAAAATTGAAAAAACAAACAAATAAATAGGAGAGCAAGGAGCATCTGGGTGGCTCAGTCAGTTAAGCGTTTGGATTCTTGGTTTTGGCTCAGGTCGTGATCTCACGGTTCCTGAGACCCAGCCCCACGTCGGGCTGTGTACTGACAGCACAGAACCTGCTTGGGATTCTCTCCCTCTGTCTCTCTGTCTCTCTATCTCTCTCTCTCACCCTCTCGCACTCATTGAGCTCTCCCTCTGTCTCTCCCTCAAACTAAATAAACATTAAAAAATAAATAAATAAATAAAACTGAGGGCACATTAAAAAAATAATAAATAAATAAATACGAGAGCACAGTGAAGACATTTGCAAACAAACAGAAATGGGATGAATGTGTTATCACCAACAAACCTTTACAGAAGCAATTTCTCAAAGATGCACCTGAGGAAGAAGGAAAATTATCCCAAGAGGAAGGTATTTCCCAAAAGAAGGAATGTGAAAAAAGAAAGAAAGAAAGAAAGAAGCAAAGAAAGGAAGAAAATCAAAGAAAGAAGAAAGAGAAGAAAGAAAGAAAGAAAGAAAGAAAGAAAGAAAAGAAAGAAGAAAGAAAGAAAGAAAGAAAGAAAGAAGAAAGGAACGTGTGAGTAAATCAAAACACGAAGCATTTAAAACAGTTACATTTTACATCTTGAGGAGTTTCTTTAAAAGATGTCCAAAGTAGTAGACAGCAGTGATATCTGTCAGCAGAAGGATGTTCAGAACGAAAGGTTTTGTACTGTTGCAGAGGAGGGCAGGAATTACCGATGGGACCCTGCTGGGGGGCACACACCAAGCGGGGAGCGGGGTGTAAGTCCCTCCGGCGGGGAGGTGGGTTTCATCACCTGCATTGTTCAAATTGCCACAGCGTGACGATAACGACACGCAACGGACTTTTAATCAGTTTTGCTACAGTTTTGAAGTTCTCTGCAGACAGTTCTCCCCCTTACTGCCTGTACCTGAGGCAGCGTGAGCTTAACACACCACTGCTTTGTTTATTTAAGAGCTGCTATTTCAAGTGTAACTAGGAAAGAGACGTAGATTATGCAATTATTATACAGGAGAGAGAAATAAAGCATAGCACATGGAAAAACGGTCACACGAAAGAGTTCGAGAAAGGAGGGGAAAATTGAAGAGCGTGAGGAATAGGGAAAACAGGGCGGTAAAAAAATACAAACAGGTTGATTATCGCTAAATAATAAATTAACTCATGGGTTGAACTGCCAACACACAGAAAACAGAAGCAGAAGAACTCATTAAGTGACGTCCAGGGATGTCACCCATAAAACACCAGCGTCTGGGAAAGGACAGGTTTCCAACAAATAAAATGAAGACTGATCATGTCTTGAGAAATTCAGCAATCAATCACGATGTGTGGATCTTCTTTGAAATCTGATTCATACCCAGAAAGTAAAACTATTCTGAGACAAGCAGGGAAATTTGAGCCCTGACTAGCCAATATTAAAGAATTGTTAGGGTCCGCCGTTGAGTGTTCGACCCTTGATTTCGGCTCAGGTTATGATTCCTAAATTTAAATTTTTAAATGAAAAAAAGAAAACAATTATTTTTTTAATTGTTAATTTTTTAAGCGTGATAATTATTTGTGGTTATGCTTTTGTGCATCTTTATTTTTATTTTTTTAATGTTTATTTTTGAGAGAGAGAGAGAGAGAGAGAGCAAGTGTGAGTGGGGGAGGGGCAGAGAAGCAGGCCCCAGGGTCTGAGCTGTCAGCACAGAGCCCAACGCGGGACGCGGGGCTCCAACTCCCGAGCTGTGAGATCATGACCTGAACTGAAGTTAGACGCTTAACCTTAACCGACTAAGCCACCAAGGTGCCCCTGTGCATCCCTATTTTTAAAGACACAAACCGAGGGGCGCCTGGGTGGCTAAGTCAGTCTTGATTTTGGCTCGGATCACAATCTCATCTCATCCCATGAGATGGAACCCTGGGGCTCAGCTGTGACATTGCTGAGCCTGCTTGGGATCCTCTCTGTCCCTCCCCAGCTTGCAAGCGTGCCCTCTCTTGCTCTCTCTCAAAATAAATAAACATTTTTTAAAAAGATATAAACTGAAATATTCATTACATGATATGATACTAGATTCAAATTAATCTGTGAGACGAAAAGGTAAGTGGTTGGGGCACTATGGAAGCAAGACTGGCTATGAGCTGATAATTGATGAAACCAGATCACGGATTTATGGGCATTTGTATACTATTCTGTCCACTTTTGTGAATGTTTATAATTTTCCAAAAATAAAAGTTAAGTGATTCCAAGCTAGACAGACCAGTAAAAAAAAAAAAAAAAAAAGAAAAGAAAAAGAATAAATAAAGACAATAAAAATATTTTCAGGTTAGATTCTTACAACTATGGTCTGTTTACAGAAAACACATCTAAAATGGAAAGACATCTAAAGTTTGGAGTGGGGAGGGAAAATTCATATGATGCAAACAAAAATTTTAAGAGTTAATATAGTTAAATTTTTTAAAAGACAAAGTATAATTAAGTCCTCTTGATCTATATAAGGAGAGTCATTAAAATGATCAAAAGTCGGGGCACCTGGGTGCTCAGTCGGTTGAGCATCCGACTTCAGCTCAGTTTATGATCCCACGGTTTGTGAGTTTAAGCCTGTCATCAGGCTCTCTGCTGTCAGCAGAGAGCCCACTTGGGATCCTCTGTCCCCCGCCTCTCTCTCTGCCCCTTTCTTGCTGGTTCTCTAAATAAATAAATAAATAAATAATTTTTTAGAAAATGATTCAAGGTTAATGTATTCATTAGTAATATATCTGGGTTCTAAAATTCTACATATCTATTAATATCATTTCAATATTTTGGATAGGAACACTGTCAAGCATGTTACGGTCTAAGAAAAAAATGAACTCCCAATTTCATATACGAAATGTGAATAGAAAAAAAGGAAGAAAAACAAGAAGGAAGTCTATATAGAGTCTGTATAGATGGAGAACTTCAGAACTACGGAAACAGTTGACATTGATTGAATTCTACTCTGTGGGTACTTTTCTGTGCACCCTACATGTAATAACTCATCTAATCCTCGCAACAAATGTGTAAATATGGGTATTATTGTAATTTTACAATTTGGGAAACCGAGGCAGAGAGAAGATCCATGATCTGTTTAAAATCTCACAGCTAGTAGTTAAGCATCATTACCTACCTGTAGTGTTGAGCATCCATTTTTATATCATTCATGATTTCTCTCTTTTTTTTTTTTGTCTTCTTTTAGTTTTTAATTTATGGGAGTTATTTCTCTGTTATTGCTGGAATTTTCCTAATGAGAAGCATTTACATAATCTATTCAGCCAAATGCAGACAGGGAAGATGTAATTCTACTACTGACCAGAATCCACATGATCCAGAGGACTCCATTTCTGACACGAACACAGTGACGCAGTTTTAGCCTGGTCTCTCCTATCATGGACTCAGAAGACGGACTGTTCCTACATGGCATTTTAATTGTTTGTCCTAGATTAAGACACCGTAAAAGACAGAATTATCATCAACACTACATCAAAACCTCAGCTACGGGCCGGTGAGCAGGGTACAACCAGAAACTGGAGTTGACCAAGTTGAAACCAGCCATCTTTATGGCCTCGGTGAGCAACTGGGACCCTAAGTACTGTTTGAATACTTTGAAGTCCATCCCAAAACAACATGGAAATCAGACAAGTGGGACCATCCAAAAACAGAAAGATGAAATATCCCAGAGTTAATGATATATATTAGCTTTCTGTGCCCAACCTCATAAAAGTGTGATTTGTTTTGATCTAGGTAATAAAGAAGTTTCTAGCACAGGCCTGATGCATATTAAATGATCACTACGTGATAACAGGGACTCCTGGGTGACTTGGTCAGTTAAGCATCAGACTCTTGATTTCGGCTCAGGTCATGATCTCAGGGTCATGATATCGAGCCTCGCATCAGACTCCCCACTGACGGCGCGAGGTCTGCTTAGGATGTTCTCTCTCCCTCTCTCTCTCTCTCTGCCCCTCCCCCACTCACCTGGGAGCACATGCTCTCTCTCTCTCAAAAAAAATAAAATATGTGATAACCATATTGTATTCATGTTGTATACTACCAAAAACATTAGAATGGGGAAAATAATTTAATTCCCCCAAAAGGAGGCCAAAAAATTAAGGGAAAATTTTTCCTTAAACTTTACCATGACCCTGCATGAAAAGACTGAATGTTGTAATGATTTCAGTTCTTCTCAAACTAATTTATAAGTTTGTTGCAATTTGTGACGGTCTTATGTGTCCACTTGACTGGGCCAAGTTTCTCATTGATTCTAATAAACACTAATGGAGGTATTGCTGTGATGTATTTTGCAGATGTGATCAAAGTTCACAATCAGTTGACTTTCAGTAAGGGAGATTATCCCAGATAATCTAGATGGGACCAATCCAATCAGTTGAAAGGCCTTAAGAGAAGAACTGAGCCTTCCCAGAAGGAGAAGTTCCATCTGTGGACAGGAGCTTCGGGTCATGCCTGAGAGTTCTAGCCCACGCGTCCTGATGGCCTGCCCTATGAGTTTTGAACTTAGCCTCATCAGCCCTGACAATCAAGTAAGCCAACTCCTTGAAATACATTTCTTACTAGATATCTCCACTGGTTCCGTTTCTCAGGTTGAATCCTGATTGATACAGATTTTGGTACCAGGAGCGGTTGTAGAGGACACATCTCCAAGGCCAACTTTTCTGAACTGTTTCTGGGTTTCCTGGAACTGGGTATCTAATCTAGTTAGGTGTTAAGCCACTATGAATCTGTTTCCGGTCATAAAGAGAACACTAATAGTCATGGCGTGATGTAGTTTTAGACATACAAGTGTCACCAGTGGGCCCTCCTAATCAAATACTACATTAGTTTCCTAATGATCTTATAACAAACTGCCACAAATGGAGTGGCATTAAACAACAGGAACTTATTTTCTCAAAGTTATGAAGGCTAGAAGTCTGAAATCAAGGTGTTGGCGAGGTCATACTTGCTCTCTGAAAACTTGGTCTCGGGGAGGGTTCTTCCTTGCCTCTTCCTAGATTTTAGCAGTTGCTGACGATTCTTAGCCTCCCTTGACTTGTAGACACATCACTCCAGTCTGTTCTTCTGGTGTCACATGATGTTCTCCCTTTGTGTCCGTGTCTCTATGTCCAAAGTCCCCTCTTAGTATAAGGAGACCAATCATGTTGATTTTAGGGTTGACCCTAATAAAGTCACATTAATAGGTTCCAGATGAGCATCAATTTTGGACGAGACAATATTCAGCCCAGTTGAAATACCCATAGGAGGTGAGGTTCTGGATTGCTGTGTATCTGTCAGTTCAGGATGTTTTACTTAACCTGAAGAGAATAATGGAATTGGCAGGCTGCTCCTGGAGCAGTACACACACACACACACACACACACACACACACACACACATATTCTCACTGGAGAAAATAAGGGAGAAATAAGGATGACCTCAGGGCTTCAAATTCCCAGCTCAAAGTGCTGCATTAATGACCTGAAAGCTCTAATATCATCCCTGAAACAAACGCAAATCTCCTGCAGCCACAGAGCTGAGATTTCTGATAACCAAACCCAGAGTCTCGTTCTGCAAGTGGCTGATTTACAACATAAATTGAATTCCGAACCCTGCAGGGTGTCTTCTGATAAAGTGAGGACACTCGTTGGGAATAAATGAAATCCTGAAAACTGGAATGGAGACATATGGTCAGATCTCAATAAAGCTGGGGACACCTGACCCCTAGCTCTGCCAAGTCTTTGCCCTTAGAGGCTGCCCTTCCACCCCTGCTTAATGAGGGGTCCTCTAATGGCAGCTGTTTCAGCAGGCCCCAAAAGGTAAAATACAAAATGTATGGAGAAGCATTACACTCCAAAAGAGACACATGGTTCCCCCAGCTTGTATAGAAACCTAGAAATCTAAATAATATGTGTGGAAATGGACCTTAAGGATGTAGGATCATGATAGAGGGAACATAAAGTTGGATTAAGCGGGATTTGTTGATACGGGTTGCCAGTTTGGTTGGTTAGCTGAAACATGAAGCCCACCCTAAAGAAGTTGAAATGCCAGAAGTGCCTTGGCGTGCTATAGAGGAAGGTATTCCAAAGCTTAGGCAAAGTATAATATTAGAGTGGATTTATCATGCGGATTTGTTCACCCAACATGGGAAGGTCCAGAAGACACATCTTTTACCATAACTTTGAGAATATATTTGTGAGAGCAGCCCTGTGGCTGCTTTGCTCTACAGGTCAGAAATTCCAGTGGGAGCTGCTACCCATGAACTGGGGACACTCAAATACAATGGAGATGATGGGATCCCAGGGTGGCAGGAGCCACATGGAGACATTGAGTTGCTAAAGACAAGATGGGTATGGTTACCATAATGGACAATGGAGCCAAAGCAGTGGTCAGAATAGTCTACCTCATGGATACTTGTGGTGTTGGCGGGTTGGTATCCCTAGAAAAGAAGTAGATGAACAATTTACCAAATTCTTACTTGATCTGCATGAGCGAAAGTGTTCTAATGAATTTTAAGCAACTTAATATTCAAGAGCAGTCATAATGGAAAATGCTACCATTGCTTCATGATAATTTGGAGTCCGATGTTTTTTAGAGTAAAAAGCTGCCTAAAATCTAATCCATCCAGGAGTGTCTGGAATTTAAGCCCAAGGTAAATACGCTTGAGGGTAGTAGAAAGAAATCCTTGGGCATAGGAGGCAGGACTTTTCCCACTGGAAAAGTCTTCAAAACCCTTTTCTCGGATTAGTTATCATGTCGAGACAAACAACTTCAGTTTCTACTCTGGGACTCTGTTTTTCTCTGTTGTATACTGAGTGAGCAGCCAATGTCTATCTTGCAATTCACAAACTCTCTCTTTGAGGGTGTCTTATTTTGTTGATTGAGGTTTCATTTCAACTCACGTATCTTTTTATTCCTGAGATTTTGATATCAATCTATACTTATTTTGTTTTTACCTGTATTTTCACTATAAATCCTTCTTTTTTTTAAAAATAGAAGTCATTCTCGGGGCGCCTGGGTGGCGCAGTCGGTTAAGCGTCCGACTTCAGCCAGGTCGCGATCTCGCGGTCTGTGAGTTCGAGCCCCGCGTCGGACTCTGGGCTGATGGCTCAGAGCCTGGAGCCTGTTTCCGATTCTGTGTCTCCCTCTCTCTCTGCCCCTCGCCCATTCATGCTCTCTCTCTGTCCCAAAAATAAATAAACGTTGAAAAAAAAAAAAAAATAGAAGTCATTCTCTTACTTATTGTGTTAAAGATCCAAAAAAATATAATTTAAAAGACACTGTTAGTTCTACAAAGTCAATTTAATCTGAAATGAATTCATGTTGCAAGCTTATTTTGTTGTCTGTTCTTAATATTAGATATTTTCAAATGTGTGTTAGTTATTCAGCATTATATAACAAGTTAACCCAACCCTTGTGGCTTAAAACACTGCACATTTATTATCTCACAGTTTCTGAGTCCCAGGAATCGGGGCGCATCGTAGCTGGGTCCTCTACTTCAGGGTCTCTTATAGGCTCCAGTCAAGGTGTTGACCAGGCCGTGGTCATGTCAAGGGGGCAGGATGCTGACTGGGCCATAATGCATTTCCAAGTTCATGTAATTGTTGGCAGGATTCAGCTCCTCGTGGCTACTGAGCTGAGAGCTTCAATTCTTTGCTGGCTGTTGACTGGAGACTGCCCTCAGTTCCTGGCCGTGTGGGCCTTTCCAAGATGTCAGCTTGTTTCATCAGAGAGTGCAAGCCAACAAAGCAAGGGTTGGCTTGAAGATGGAAGTCACAGACTGTTGTAACCTAACCAAGGATGTGATATCCTGTCACTTTTGTGGCATTCTCTTCACCTGTGCCTAGAGCCAGCACATAATGAAGAGCAGATGATTTCACAAGAGTGTGAACCCCAGGAGGCAGGGATCATTGGGCACCATGTTTGAGACTTCCTACCACAAGGAGGTTTTGAAATTTTGCCAGCTTCCTCTAGGTGAGAGCTGTTTTGCTTCCCCTTTCTTTTGCTTTCTCTCTCCTTACCCCAACTCTTGCCTTGGCTTTTACCTGTCTAGAAGTTTTCCTAGAATATTTTCCTGCCCCACCTCCCAGCCCCATCCCATAGTGTGGTGGGATATCATAGATTGTTCTCAAGCCTGCAGATAATTTAAGACAATTTGTGACCTTGGGACGAGGTCCATATGTCTTTGATGGATACCAGTTCACAGGCCAGAGCCCCAGGTGGAAAAGAGTCATAGAATTTTTCCAAGACGAAAGGGGCCCCACCCTGGCACAAAATCCCAAAAGTTTGCCTTGCTGTCATCCCCTCTCTGCATCGAATATCTGATCTCTGTGATCATATTCCCACTCTCCTCACGCCTACAGCACACTTCTAGACCCTGACCCCAGCAAGGTCATGAATACAGCCTTGCAGGCAGCATTTCCATTCCATGTTTGGTCCACAGAACTAGTTCGCTTGTTTTTGAGCCTAGCTATGTGGCTCATTTATTTTATTAGAACATGTTATCTGCCATAGCTTCCCCCCTACCCTTTCTGGACAGATACATCCATGTGTGAAAATACTGGATCACCGTGATCCAAATTCTCGTCAGCCTGTGGTCTCTACTGCTAATAAAACGGCTGGAAAAAGCTGTAGAAAATAATCAGAAAAAGAAAAAAGGAAAGGAAAGGACAAGGAGGGGAGAGGAGAAGAAAGAAAAGAAAGAAGAGAAGAGAAGAGAAGAGAAAGGAAAAGAAAAGAAAATGGAAAACAGGAGAAGGGAAGAAAAAAAGAAAAGAGCGGTTTACCCTCTTGTTGTAAATGAAATTGAAGCAGTGGGAGAAGACTTCCTCACTCGAAGAAGCACCGAAAACCCCCTTTCCACCGGGCTTCCTTTCATCAGATCTCCTTTTCATTTATCACTTTTGCTAGAGGTAGTTCAGAAGACAGAGGTACCGGGAGAATTTACAGCTCGAATGCACGTTTCAGATTTCTGTAATTGAACGTTCCGGTGTACTGAAAAAGGTGAAAGAAAACTGTATACACAAAACAGCAGAAAGAAGGGAAGGAGAAGATTGAATGTGTCAACAAAAGAGACCCCGTGCAAAGCCCAGATGGTCTCAGGCCCACCATGAACTTCTGTAGTTGAGTCCTGATGGGAATGCCCATGGAGGGTTCAATAGGCCACTAAAGGGGCGTGTCCATACATCGACACAAAGGAACTGGACCTCTGGGGAGACGGCACAGGGGTCTGTAAGGGAGTGAGGGGTCGGTGAGGAGGGTGAAGTTTCACTGAGGGGAGATATTGGTCCCCAGAGACCTGGCAGTGGCTTCTAGGACCACCCTTGAACGTGCTGCCACCGGTGGGCTCTTAAGACTTCCTGCAAAGATAAATTCTCTCGCTATCTTCAGCACAAACCAGGATTCCACACGCCCAAACACAACAAAGGCAAAAAGAACACTTTTGATGGACTTCTAGTTTTTATTTTATTAGGAAATTTAGACAGGATTATGCAATGACTAAGAACACCCAAGAAAAAAGGGGAAAAAAACTATGCAAGAAGACGAGAAAAAGTGGGCAAAGACAGAACTGAAAGACAGTGGATAGTTCCAGCCAACCAGGTATTCGGAATCATGACTTCATTAGTAATTTGCACAATTGCTCTGGTGCTGGGCTGCATACGGATTTCTTCCATTAGGTAATTTCTCTTGGTTCGGGGACTTCTGATCGAAGGACGTAAGGCACCGAAGAGAGACAGGAAGGGAGTATTTTCAAGGCGGGGGAAGAGGAAGTCTTACCAGCTCTGCACACCGCAGCCTTAGCTGCAGCACTGCTTCTTGCAACAGCATTTCTGCTGACAACAGCACTTCTGCTGGCAGCAGCCCTTCCCGCAGCCACACGAGCCGCAGCCACACGAGCTGCAGCCACACGAGCGGCGGCAGCAGCAGACCACGGGGACGCTGCAGCAGCCCCCGCAGCAGCCGCAGCAGCAGGGACAGCAGCTGGAGCAGCAGCCCACCCGGTAGCACCTGCAGGTGGTGCAGCTGCTGCAGCCGCCGCCGCCGCAGCCACCACAGCCACCACAGCCACTACTGCAGCCACCACAGCCACTACTGCAGCCGCCGCAGCCACCACCGCAGCCGCCGCAGCCACCGCAACTTCCACAGCCACAGCACCCCATGGTGTCGGCAGAGAGGACTCAGGAGAGGGGAGGAGGGAGACTCAGGAGGTGAGGGAGGTCTGGTGCCGCCTCCTGCTGGGGGAGGGGCTTATATACCAACCCGGGAGCAGGAGCGGGAAGACACGTGACCACTTCCTTGTTGCTATTTGGCTCTATTTACAGGGAAGAATCGCTTCATCTCTTATGTGCTTCCCTTTTAGATATCTTTGGCTTCATCACCTGTGTAGTTTACTGTTTAAATAAACCTATATTCCAGTTTAAGTTTAAAACACTTACAAAATCTAGGGAATCCTCCTGGGAACCAGGAGCGTGGTGAGGCTACCCACGGACCAGGCAACATCTCCGTCTTCCCAAGCCGCCTGTGCCCACGGGGCGTGCGGACCACACCCGTCATCAGGCAGCCCCTGGGTCAGGTGATCTGTGAGCTCTGAGGGAGCTGCTACAGTGAAGGTCAAGGTGTCGTCCCTGACCTCAAAGAGCTTGCGATAGAAATGACCCTGGGAGCTGGGGATGTGAAATTGGCAACAGATTCAAAGGTCACTGCCAAGGCCAGATGCCATCATTGCATTTGTTGGCCAGGGGAAACTAAAGATACCATTGTGATTTTTTTTTTTTTTTTTTTTTTTAATTAGGCTCAGGGCCAGAACTCACAACCCTGAGATCAAGACCCCATCTGAGATCAAGAGTTGGATGCTCAACCAACGGAGCCACCCAGGCGTTCCAATAACAGTATTTCTATCCTTTTTTTTTTTTTTTAACAGGCTCCATACCCAATGGGGGGCTTGAACTCATGATTCTGAGATCAAGAATCAGATATTCTACCGACTATGCCAGCCAGGCACCTTGTCATGGTGATTTCTTATACCCAGGTCATACTGATTTATTTTATTTTATTTTATTTTATTTTATTTTATTTTATTTACTTTTGAAACAGAGAGGCAGAGTGCAAGTGGGGGAGGGGCAGCGAAAGAGAGGGAGACACAGAATCCAAAGCAGGCTCCAGGCTCTGAGCCGTCAGCACGGAGCCTGACGTGGGGCTCGAACCCATGAATTGGGAGATCATGACCTGAGCCGAAGTCGGATGCCTAACGGACTGAGTCACCCAAGCAACCCCTGATTATTTTAAAAATGGAAATAAATCCTCTTAAGAGTCTGCATTTTAATGGTGTAATCCTCGATGTATTTTGCTCTGGATGAGGAATTAGTTTTTGGCTTTGACATCAGTTGATGTCTGCTAAGGAGGCTGACCTAGGCAATTTTGAGAGCAGGGTGGTGGTACCTTCGGGGACACAGGTGCAGAGGCCTGAGAAGTGAGGAGAGGCCCGATGTGGGGAGAAAGGCAGTGTGAGATGTGGTGAATGTGTAGCTGGGGTCCTGTGGGGTCTGAGGGCTAGCGACCACCAAGGAGGCTGGAACAACAGAAGACAAAAGGGTGAGAGCAAAAGCGGGCTCTGTACCGCGTGTGCTGATGGAGGGGCACTCTGGCCTTTCAGGGAGTTCTGAGGACCTTCGTGGGGATCTTCAGAGATCGACAGATTCCCCAAACTACGTTTTGTAAATGGCTTGCTGCTCGGAGTTTATTTTCCCTGAGATTGCCCTTCAGGAATCTGAGTGACAGAAAATGCTGTAAGGTCCCCGGGGCATGTTGACATTGTTATTAATGATCCCAAACTATTTTTGTGGTATGTGGACTAGAGCCTTTCAACCACCGGGGGGTGGGGGGGAGTGGGTGGTGCTTGAGCTGGGGTGGGGGGTGCAGTGGGGCAAGAGGTAAGAGGTTTTAAGAGATTTGAGAGCTTTTTTTTTTTTTTTAATTTTTTTTTAACGTTTTTTATTTATTTTTGGGACAGAGAGAGACAGAGCATGAACGGGGGAGGGGCAGAGAGAGAGGGAGACACAGAATCGGAAACAGGCTCCAGGCTCCGAGCCATCAGCCCAGAGCCTGACACGGGGCTCGAACTCCCGGACCGCGAGATCGTGACCTGGCTGAAGTCGGACGCTTAACCCACTGCGCCACCCAGGCGCCCCTTGAGAGCTTTTAAGGAAGCAGAATCAACAGAATTGGATAGAAGACCAGAAATGGGGCTGAGAGAAACAAAGGATTCAAAGCCGACATTTTAATGGATTGTCCATTTGATGGAGAAGGCATGCAGTGGAGGAATGTACCTTTTGTGTCGTGGGGTTGGTGATTATGCCTTGAGTCTGTGGCCTGGGACATGGCAGGTGCCTCGGAAAAGCCTTGGGAAGAGGGCGGAGCACCAGTTGGATGTCGGTGGATTTGGGGTGTGGAGGAGACTCTAAATGGGAGGAAGGGATCCGTGAAATGCACATGGAAACTGAAGCCACGGTTCTGGATGTGAGCACGTAGGGAGGGAGTGTAGTGGGAGAGAAGGGAGTGTCAGGTCAAGACTTTCAGTAGAGAACTTGTGGGGTTGAGAAAAGAGGATCATGTAGTTTAAAAATAGTCCACATTTCTTTGGAAAGGTAGCTGTGAACATGTAAACCTCGCAAGAACCAAAAGACCCATTTAACGAGGTGCGAGCCACACAACAGTGATAGATGTGACAAAACCGGAGACAAATGGTTTGTTCAGCTCGGTTGGTTGTTCATATGGACTCCACCTCTTGGAAGTTTCTGTTAGAGCGGGGTGGGGGGTGGGGGGCGGAGGGCTCCAACTGAATATATGGAGAGAAAATCACCGAGGTGAAAAGGAGCCGGCAGTATTCAAGTGCCTTCTTAGGTTAACATCTCAAAGGTTCAGCTGTGTTTCTGTGGAAATGGAGATCACCTCCCAAATGTGAGCATCTCTTAGTCTGCCTCTAAAATGACTGTAAGAAGGGGCACCTGCACGACTCAGTCGGTTAAGCGTCCAGCTCTTGATTTCGGCTCAGATCGTGATCTCACGGTTCATGAGATCGAGCTCTGAGTCGGGCTCTGAGCTGACAGCACGGAGGCTGCTGGGAGTCTCTCCCTCTCCCTCTCTCTCTCTCTCTGTCTCTCTGCCTCTCCCCTGTGCACGTGGGTGCTCATTCTCTCATTCTCTCTGCCTCAAATAAACATTAAAAAAATAAAATGACTTTAAGAAGAAAAGCTAAAATTAGCAAATGTATTGGGTCAAATGTCATCGGCTAGAATGTAAACAAGGAACAACCCTAGATGAGCTTATCGTGGAAGCTGCGGCAATGAGGAAGTGCTCAGGGTCACGGGTCCTGGGCGGCTCCATCCCCACCCGCTTCAAGATGCTATATAAGCCCCTCCCCCAGCAGGAGGCGGCACCAGACCTCCCTCACCTCCTGAGTCTCCCTCCTCCTCTCTCCCGAGTCCTCTCTACCGACACCATGGGGTGCTGTGGCTGTGGAAGTTGCGGTGGCTGTGGCGGCTGCGGCGGTGGCTGCGGCGGCTGCAGTAGTGGCTGCGGTGGCTGCGGTGGCTGCGGCGGTGGCTGCGGTGGCTGCGGCGGCGGCTGCGGCAGCTGCACCACCTGCCGGTGCTACCGGGTGGGCTGCTGCTCCAGCTGCTGTCCCTGCTGCTGCGGCTGCTGCGGGGGCTGCTGCAGCGTCCCCGTGGTCTGCTGCTGCCGCCGCTCGTGTGGCTGCAGCTCGTGTGGCTGCGGCTCGTGTGGCTGCGGGAAGGGCTGCTGCCAGCAGAAGTGCTGTTGTCAGCAGAAGTGCTGTTGCAAGAAGCAGTGCTGCAGCTAGGCGGGCGGCCTGGCATCTGGGCGCGTGCTTTGAGCGACCCTGCTTGTAGGTAAGACGTCCCCCTCCCTCCCGGCCTGCTCCTCGCTTTTCAGTCACCAGCATGACCGGAGCCTTACCCCCAATCCATCGGAATCCCCTGCTCCTGTAGTTTCTGTCATCCCATCTGCGTGTAATAAACACCAACCAAAGTAATACATGTGTAGTCTCCTCTGTCAATCACATTCGAATCTCGTCCTCGACAAAAATGAATCGGGATAGCTAATGTCCTCCCTTCTCGAAACGCCTTTGACTTTGTGTTTATTTATGTCCTAGTTTTGCCACTGCATTTGCCGTCTCTGTAAATGCAAAGCAACTGTCGTCCTAATAAATTAGGCTGAACCCGCCTCGAAGACCCATTTCTTTTTTTCTTCCCAGCCTCTAAACCGTCGATCCCTGGGGGAAAATGCATTTCAATCTCAACAGATGAGGCAGATAGTACCTATGTGAAGACAGCGATGAACCAAAGCTAAATTGTTTGCAACACATATAGATGGATTAGTGAATGGTCAACCCACTGTGGGTTTATCAAGAAGCAGGGAACTCAGGGACACATCCTCTGTCTTAACAGCTGAATGTCATAGAGGAAACTCTTCCCAAATCTCTCCCTTGATAGAGTCTTAGCAACAGAAGACGGACTGCATGGACATCCATACACAACTTCCATAATCGTCCGATCACTTAGGGGCATGGTCAAAACTTTTGAGGCTTATCACTTATGATGGTCACTTTTTGCTCCTAGAGTCTTCTTCTGCTGCACGTCCATCCTGATTGTTATGGCCTCGTTGCTGAGAATTACCCCAAAAGGCAACATAAATGGAAGCCTCGGGTTTTTTGCATCTCTTTGCCCGTTAGCTCTGTGGTCCGTGAGTGCTTCCCGTTCAGCCATCGCCCAGCTAAGCATCCATACCCTCCTGTGCATCCCTTCCAGAAGTTTCTGCCGGATCCAAGGCAGACGCCACGGAAGGCTGTCTGTCAGCCACCGCAAACTACAAAGTCAGCCTTCAGATGTAAGGTCAGAAGAGGAGGTTTAGATTCAACATAATCAAAATGGGCAACTTCCATCCCACACCTCCAGCTCTGTCCGAAGGAGTCCGCACCACACACACAATAAAATGTGTCCCGCAAACCCCCTTCTGTTAATTTCCCATAATGCTCCCTCCTGGTTCTTTTCTGTGTGGAAAAGATCAGATTCTTGATCCATCGTGGTTGGTTTAGCAGTGGGCTGAGAGAGAAAGGAGGCAGGGGACTCCCGGCTGGGTCTGGCGGTGGGGCTGGGGCTGAGGGAAGCCAAGCTCCTGGGGTCTGTCTCCCAGGAGAAGGACATTCTTGCTCCAACACCACAAGTCCACGTGGGGTATTTCCTTGCCATTCTAAGTAGAGCCTGACAAAGACAGATGCTTAAATAGGCTGAAGTGACCAAATGCAATGAAATCACAAAAGGAAACAGGAATTGAGTAACCATGTAAAGTAAGACCCCCAAAGGGAGCCCCTGAAAAGATAGTCTTCCTTCCCCCTGGGAATTCAGAAGATAGGGTTTGAGAAGGGGGTCTGACATGAGCTTCCTCAGACTCTAAGTTGACACCCACCCATCTCTATTTCTGGTTTCTTTTCCACATCCAAGAGCCCTGAGCTTTTATTTAGTGCCCTCTGACTACTCGGCACTCTGTAGTTACTCTCAGTCTCTAGAGTTTATCCCATGGTCCCCATCCTCTGACTCACACTTCTGCCTGGCTCCATC
Organism: Felis catus; assembly: GCF_018350175.1. Classification (NCBI taxonomy): domain Eukaryota; kingdom Metazoa; phylum Chordata; class Mammalia; order Carnivora; family Felidae; genus Felis; species Felis catus. Next base: position 210,376,483 of record NC_058375.1, on the reverse strand, counting down.
TTTATTTTTTTTTTAATTTCTATTTCATTTTATTTTTGAGAGTGAGAGACAGAGAGACAAAGCACGAGCAAGGGGAGGAGCAGAGAGAGAGGGAGACACAGAATCTGAAGCCGACTCCAGGCTCTGAGCTGTCAGCACAGAGCCTGACGCGGGGCTCGAACTCTGGACTGCGAGATCATGACCTGAGCTGAAATCAGATGCTCAACCAACTGAGCCACCCCCAGCCTCCGCCTTTAGAACCACCTCCTGTCACATAACTATTCTCAGCAAGAGAGAGTCCCATCCATCTCTCCCCCAGCCTTTCCCCACTGGGGACTCCTTGTGGCAGTTTTCCCACAAAGTAAGGTTGACCGGCCGAATCCTGGGACACGCGGCCCTCCGAGCATCAAAGATGTAGCGCGTCTTCAGCTTCTGCTCTCCCCGTCCCGCTTACTAGAGATGTGAGCTTATTTTCAGGCAGTAAAAGTAGGAGATGGGGGCTGTCAGGATTGGCTAAGTTGCCATCACTCAGTATTGACATCAACGGGTGAAGAAAGGATCCAGGCAGCAGGGTGAACCGGCGACCGTTCTTGAACGTTTATTTGTCAAACATCGTGCTGGGTCCTGGGAGGGACACCAAGACGCAATTCCTTTGTTAGTTAGCTGACAATCTGATATAGAAAAGAAAGTAAGGGTAAATCTGTAATGGCTATTGGCAGAAAAAAAAAAAGCAAAGTCCATATTATATTAAACAAAGGTCACTAACAAAACCATGTAAATGAAGGACAAAGCATTAGACTTCTGTATGTTTTGTTACTCTTTTGTTATGGGCTGAATTGCATCCCCCCAAAATCTGTGTGTCGAAGCCCTTACTCCCAACATCTCAGAATGTGACTGTGTTTGGAAATGGGCTCTTTAAAGAGGTGATTAAGTCCAAAGAAGGTCCTTAAGGTGGGTTCTAAACAAATATGACTGGTGTTCTTAGAAGACGGGAAAATTGGGACACAGACGTGTGCAGAAAGAAGACCGTGCGATGACAGAGCAAGAAGGCAGCCATCTTGCAGCTGAGGAGAAAGGCTGCAGACCAAACCCACTGCCAGCTTCATCTCGGGCCTTGAGCTACGGAACTTGGACTTGATCTTGGACTTCCCGCCTCCAGAACTGTGAGAAAGTAAATTCCTGGCGGTTAAGCCACCCCATGTATGGTATTTTGTTAGGGCCACCCTGACAAAACAATACTGCTTTTGGGACACGCCTGATGACTGTCAACAATACGTGTGTTTATGGGGGTCCTGAGTCACAAGCCTAAACTGATGCTGTGGCTTAGCTGAATCTGTGTGACAAGCTGTCCCTGATACTTAAAAGAAAGAAGCATGGGGCATCTGGGTGACTCAGTTGGTTAAGCATCCAACTCTTGATTTCAGCTCAGATCGTGATCTCATGGCTCATGGGATGAAGTCCCACGTTGGGCTCTGCACCGCTGTGGATTCCCAATCTCCCTCTGTCCCTAGCCCCACGCCCACCTCTCTCAAAAATAAATAAATAAACTTTAAATAATCAAGTTGAAAAAAAGAAGGAGGAAATGTGGGGCTGTTGTACCCACAATGTGGCATGTGTGTGCAGTGTGGTTCCTACTTTGCCTGCATACACTCAGCTCTCGCTTCTTCCTCCCGAGCAGGGTCCACACTCATTCCCACTATATGAAGCTATGACAAAATTCACAAGGCAATCAGACAGGATCCATGTATCGGGGCTTGGTGGCGAGGGCTGGAAATCACGGGAAGAGCACTCCGTGTGAGTGCATATCCCACGTCTCGTGTCAGTTGCTTGAACGTGCCTGTCTGTGATCCAATCGCAAATATGGGTCTTCATTTAGGCTGTCTGAATCACTGGGAAAACAAAGTGAGAATAATATCAGATTGGAAAATGAAGACATTTGCTGAGTTCAGTTGAACTACAGAAATATTTCCCTTAAATTGCGACCCACCTCTTTCTTTTCAGCACTCCGTCCGTCTGGGAAATGTGTGCCTCGGGGCAAAAGATGAGGACAGTTATTGCAAAGACAAGGGCCGACCCTCACGTTGCAGTGACGATAGGCTCTGCCACTCTCCGGCTCTGGTCCAAACCAGAGCAAACGTGACAGAGAGGAGTCCACAGGGAACAAGAAGCCATGAGATTCAGCGCTATGGAAACCACTCTGGATGTTTTCAAGAACTACCTCTGCACCTCTGATGGAGATGCCTACAGCCATTATCACACTTGGCCTTGGATTATAATTCTTTGTACACAACCCACCCCACCCAATGACCCTCCAAGGCAGGATCTACTCCATCTTTGAACTGGCTTCAAACCTGCCTTTATAGCTAGGGGTTTCTCAGGGAACATTTGTCAACGGAAAGCACATTCTTCCAAAATATTTAAATCCTTCTAAATACTACTCATAATCTGAATCATAAAATGTCATTTGTATTTCGATTTGAATCTTCCAAGGGAATGAGGCTATTGAAGACCAACTGAACTGTAGTTTCCTTTCGATTTCGGCTCAGGTCATGATCTCACGGTGCATGAGTTCAAGCCCCACATCGGGCTCTGTCCTGATGGCTCAGAGCCTGGAGCCTGCTTTGGATTCTGCATCTCCCTCTCTCTCTGCCCCTCCCCTGCTCATGCTCTGCCTCTATCTTTTTCTCAAAATTAAATAAACATTAAAAAAAAAAAAGAATGGACTACCAGGGCCATTGGGTGGGTCAGTCAGTTATGCATCCAACTCTTGAGTTCAGCTCAGGTCATGATCTCACAGTTTTGTGAGTTTGAGCCCTGAGTCGGGCTCTGCACTGACAGTGCGAATCCTACCTGGGATTCTCTCTCTCTCTCTCTCTGCCCCTCCCCCTCTCACGCTCTCTGTCTCAAAATAAATAAACTTTAAAAATAAATTTAAGAATAAATAAATAAAACAGAATGGACTACCACAGTCTGGCAAAAGGACCCAGATTAGAGGACTAGTCAGAGCCCCTCTAAGCTCATGAGTCTCAAAAATAAAACTTAAAAACATCCATCAAAGTTCAAGTTACTAAGATCTGAAATGAAGCCAAAAGTAAGCCTGAGCCTTCGCAATACCCCAACCAAGGTTAAATTAATATAAACAGAAAAGAACGAAGAGAAATCCCACATCCACCAAAGCTGACCCACTTAGCACAGCCTGATGGCATTACTTTTTGTAGTTAGGGAGATGGAAAGCTAAACTAATAATACCGAAAGTCTAAATGTGTACTGCTCGCTAAATTCATAGGGGAAAGTGACGGGGCCTGCTCTGCAGGGGTGGGGCTGTGCCCCTGATGCAAAGAATAAGTGGCCCCAGTAGATGGGAATCTAAGGCAAATGCAGCCCTCCATATCTTGGTAGTGGATGTATTTCTGAACGTTTGTTTGAAATGGCTCTTTGTGAATAAAACAGCATTTTTAATCAATTAGAGACCCTTGTTTCCCTGTAACTGAAACCGTCATCTCAAAACAATTCCAGTTGTAGGTGAAGCACTTCCCAGTGCTCTGTTGGTGTCAGTAGCTGAAATGCATGGGCAGCGGGGGCAGGAAGGCTGTTCTCATGGTTCCTTGCCTTGCTCTGCTCTCACTGCCCATCTTCCAAGTGACTTTTTTTTTTTTTCAACGTTTATTTATTTTTGGGACAGAGAAAGACAGAGCATGAACGGGGGAGGGGCAGAGAGAGAGGGAGACACAGAATCGGAAACAGGCTCCAGGCTCCCAGCCATCAGCCCAGAGCCCGACGCGGGGCTCGAACTCACGGACCGCGAGATCGTGACCTGGCTGAAGTCGGACGCTTAACCGACTGCGCCACCCAGGCGCCCCCCAAGTGACTTTTAAGTGAGATTAAGATGTTCCGGGAGGAGGGATACGGTAAAATCAAAACAAAGGCAAAAACACACTTTTCATGCTAAAAGTTTGTATTTATTAGGACATTTAGAAAAACGCTGTCGACAAATAGGAATACAAGATTAAAAAAGGAGCAGAGGTAAAAGCACAGACATGGGAAGGAAATAATCACGTAGGTCTAAAGAACGTTAATTGCGATCCTATCTCACGGAGCCCCATGAGGTCAGCTCTTCATTCAGAGCGAGCATGTTGTGCTCGCGTCCTTGTTTTCACTGTTGGCTATTTGATTAGAAACTTTTCAGATGGGAAACCTGAAAACACCCAAAGCAGAAAAAAAAAAAAGAAAAACAGGAACCTCAATGCAGGAGCAAAGAGGGTCAGTCTCAGAACAGCAGATGAAGACGGGGGGGGGGGGGGGGGGGGGGGGGGGGGGGGTTAGGCGAATGGAGCAGAGGAACGTTCCAGGTTCTCCTGAGCAGGGACAGAGGCCAGGTGGCCCGCCTAGCTGCAGCACTGCTTCTTGCAACAGCACTTCTGCTGACAACAGCACTTCTGCTGGCAGCAGCCCTTCCCGCAGCCACACGAGCCGCAGCCACACGAGCTGCAGCCACACGAGCGGCGGCAGCAGCAGACCACGGGGACGCTGCAGCAGCCCCCGCAGCAGCCGCAGCAGCAGGGACAGCAGCTGGAGCAGCAGCCCACCCGGTAGCACCGGCAGGTGGTGCAGCTGCCGCAGCCGCCGCCGCAGCCACCGCAGCCACCGCCGCAGCCACCGCAGCCACCGCAGCCACTACTGCAGCCGCCGCAGCCACCGCAACTTCCACAGCCACAGCACCCCATGGTGTCGGTAAAGAGGACTCGGGAGAGAGGAAGAGGGAGACTCAGGAGGTGAGGGAGGTCTGGTGCCGCCTCCTGCTGGGGGAGGGGCTTATATACCAACCCTGGGGGAGAGTCCTGACCCAGGACTCAAGGCTACTTCCCTGTTGTTGTTGTTGTTGTTGTTGATGCAAATATCCATAGCAGAACCTCACATGGCCTTTTGTGCACTTCCTTAATGGGTCCTTCTGACTTGTAAACCTTGCTAAATTTATCTTTTACTTGTCTTTTTAAGGCCCTGTTTAAAATAGGACAGGAAGTAACTATGAAATCCTGGGTTTTTTGTTTGTTTGCTGGGGGGGGGGGGGTTTGGAGGATTTGGGGCAATTTTTTTTCTGGTAGAAATCTAAGTGGGTCAGAGTTTCCCTTGGGTATGTTTCACATTTCTTGGTCCTATCAGCCCAGGTCAAAGATTTTTTTTTTCATTCTTGCACCATTTATTACCATTTGCGAAGTGGTGAAGCATCCTTTTAGACAGAAGAGGACGTCTTGAGATTCAAAGGGAAAGGTGATCCCAGGTCATATTATTTCGTCCTCCCAAGGCCGAGTTCCTTGGGTGTTTCTTCATCCTGTAACATCAGTTAGGAGGGGACTGTGGTTCCAAGGAGAAGGGATCCAGTGTTATCAGGGGTCATTACAGAGCGTCCTTCACATTCTGCCAGACGATAGAAGCACATCCTGAGCACAACATTCCCAAGCCATGTGCCAGACTCGAGCAGCCTTCTGCTATCATCCGCCTATTAAAAGAGAAAAACAAACCTCTAGGCTCAGTTCCTAGTGATCGTGGACCAGCCCGCCATGGACTGCTTCCTTGAACTGGTTGCTTCCATTCGGCCATCCGTATTCAGATCACTCTTTCCAGTTAAGGGTAAATAGTGAAGGCAGTCGGCACAGTCTGCAGGTCAGGTTCTATCGACTATTGCGGAATAGGAAACTGCTTTTACCGGCCATCCTGGGACAGTCCGAGTGGCACACAAATGAGGCAAGCCCAGGTGTCCTGTCAGCCCCCTGAATGAGCCTGAGTCAAAGGAGCTTGGAATAATGTTATGAACCGGGCCTTTAACACAGGACACACTTCAGGTTACTTTTTAGTTGCTGTTAAAGAAGCCTTAAAACTTAACTAAGGAGGTAAATGACCTGTACTCTGAAAACTATAAAACTTTGGTGAAAGAAATTAAAGACGACACAAGTATATGGAAAGATAGTCTATGTTCATGAGTTGGAAGAACCAACATTGTTAAAATAAAGTAAAATGCTACCCAAAGCAATCTGCACATGCAGTGCAATCCCTATCAAAATACCAACAGCATTTTTCACAGAACTAGCACAAATAATCCTAAATTTCTACGCAACCGAAAAAGACCCTGAATAGCCAAAGCAATTTTGAAAAAAAAAAAAAAAGAGCAAGACTTGATGTATCACAATCCCAGTTTTCAAGGTGTACTACAAAGCTATAGTAATCAAAACAGTATGGTACTGGCCAAAAAGAAGTACATAGATCAATAGAACAAAATGAAGAGTCCAGAAATAAACCCAAGCTTTTATGGTCAATTAGTCTATAACAAAAGAGGCAAGACTATACAATAGGAAGCAGTCTCTTCAGCAAATCGTGTTGGGAAAACTGGGCAGTTACATGCAAAAGAATGAAATTGGGGGCGCCTGGGTGGCGCAGTCGGTTAAGCGTCCGACTTCAGCCAGGTCACGATCTCGCGGTCCGTGAGTTCGAGCCCCGTGTCGGGCTCTGGGCTGCTGGCTCAGAGCCTGGAGCCTGTTTCTGATTCTGTGTCTCCCTCTCTCTCTGCCCCTTGCCTGTTCATGCTCTGTCTCTCTCTCTGTCCCAAAAATAAATAAACGTTGAAAAAAAAAAAATTAAAAAAAAAAAAAAGAATGAAATTGGACCACTTTCTTACACCATATACAAAAGTAAACTCAAAATGAAAGACCTAAATGTGAGACCTGAAACCATAAAAGTCCTAGGAAAAAAACAAACAAACAAAAAACAAAAACAAAACAAAAACATAGGCAGTAATCTCTTTGACATCAGCCACAGAAATATTTTTCCAGAAGTGACTGGGTGGCTCAGTTGGTTAAGTGACCAACTCTTGATTTCAGCTAAAGTCATGATCTCACAGTTCATGGGATCAAGTCCTGGGTCAGGCTCTGCACTGATAATGTGGAGCCTGCTTGGGATTCTCTCTCCCTCCTTCTCTCTCTGCCCTTCCCCATACTCACTCACTCTCTCTCTCTCTCAAAAATAAATAAATAAGCATTTTTTAAAAAAGAAATATTTTTCCAGATATGTCTCTTTTGGCAAAGAAAACAAAAGCAAAATTAATTATTGCAACTATATCAAAGTAAAAAGCTTTTGCACGGTGACAACAAGCATCAACAAAACCAAAAGATGAATAGGAGAGGTTATTTGCAAATGATGCATCCAGTAAGAGGTTAATACGCAAAATATATAAAGAACTTATACAAGTCAACACCCAAAAGACAATGATGCAATTAATATATGGTCAGTGGACATGAACAGACAATTTTCCAAAGAAGATGTAGAGATGGCCAGCAGACACATGAAAAGATGCTCAACATCACTCATCATCAGGGAAATGAAACTCAAAATTACAAGGGGCAATCACCTCACACTGGTCAGAATGGCTAAAATAAAAAACACAAGAAATGACGGGTGTTGGCAAGGATACGGAGCAAAAGGAATCCTAGTGCACTACTGGTGGGAATGCAAACTGGTGCAGCCACTGTGGAAAACAGATTGGACATTCCTTAAAAAATTAAAAATAGAATTTACCATATGACTCAGTAATCCCACTCCTGGGTATTTCCCCAAGAAGTTACAAAAACACCAATTCAGAAAGATACATGCCGTCCTATGGCTACTGCAGCATTACTTACAATAGCCAAGAGAAGCCACCCAAGGGTCCATCGATAGATGAACGGATAAAGAAGATGTGGCATCTATCTACAATGGAATATTATTCAGCCATAGAAAAGAATGAAATCTTGCCGTCTGCAACAACATGGATGGATTGAGAGGGTGAAATGCGAAGTGAAAGAAGTCAGGGAAAGACGAATACCATGTGATCTCACTCATATGTGGAATTTAAGAAGCACAAGCACAGCAAACAAACAAATTAAAAAAAGAGACAAGCAAAAAAACCCAGACTCTTAACTACACAGAACAAGCAGATGGTTACCAAGAGGGGAGGTGGGTGGACGATTGGGTGAAACGGGTGAAGGGGATTAAGAGTTCACCCATGATGAGCGCTGAGTAAGGTAAGGAAGTGTGGAATCCCTACATTGTACACCTGAAACTAACGTCACACCGTAGGTTAATTACAGTTGAATTTTTTTTAAGTCTTAAAGATGACTTCTTTGTAAATGCAACTGTGTCCTGCTTTTCAGAACAGAAAGGCAGGGAAGTGGTTTGGGGCTAAGTCTCCGTTGCACAGACCTGTAAATCATGCCTGCACCTACCTGACTTCAGTCACTACAGTCCTAAGATAACCGCTGTATAAAATAGCTGATTCATCTGGCTGCTACTTTTTTGTTGGAATGTGATCATGCCCTGTGGATTTTTAGTAGTTGTTCTTTCTTGTGACAGGATAAAGACAGAGCAATGCAATTGCTTAAATAACTATCCTGGAAAACACCCAGTGAGCAAGCATTTCCTCTGTGCCTTCAGCTCACACACATTTCTCCCCAGTGCTCTGACCTTCAAGGTTCATCTGTTTTTATCTGAAAGGGCCCCTGAACTTCTGTTTTCAGGCACATTAAGATTTTCCATCGAGTAAACTTGGGGGGAAGCAGCATACACAATTTAATAAATAGTTGTTGAATTATCCTTGTCTTACAACGAAGTAACTCTGACATCTGCAAGATGAATCCACGCAAAGAATTCCAATACATGGACAAGAACCAGAATGACCCTGTGCATTGACTTTCTCAGAGCTATAGAAAAAAAGGAGTGGATTCGGGGGGCGCCTGGGTGGCTCAGTCGGTTAAGTGTTTGACTCTTGATTTCGGCTCAGGTCATGATCCCGCAGTTTGTGGGCTCGAGCTCCATGCTGGGCTCTGCGCTGATAGCTTGGGATTCTGTCTCTCTCTCTCTCTGCCCCTCCTGCTCTCATGCGCACACTCTCTCTCATTTTTTGTCAAAATGAATAAACATCTGTTTAAAAGAAGAAGTTGATTCTGAGTTTATGTAGGAGAAAGGGAATTGGGAAGACTGATAGGGACCCTCTATCGCGGGAAAGTCTTCCTTCCCATATAAGACCTTCAGTAAGGATGGGAGATGGGAAAATGTGAGGGGTGATCCAGGCAGCACCCACCATAGGCCTGAAGCTGGCACTTACAAGGGGGGACCCAGGGGGAGCAGGGAGGGCTGAGGACACTGAGAGCCGAGCCTGGGAACATAGGTAGAGGTAAGGGTAGAAATCCTTGGGTTCAGGTGTCCCCCGCGTTTCGAAAGCTCAGGCCTTCAGTAGTTAGGCTACTTTGCTTTTACAAAGACCTACGTTAGGACCTGCTGTTTTTGCTAACGGAAAGAAATCTCAAGAGGTTGTTCACTTTTACAATAAAGGCCGAAGTAGCGTTCAGCATTTGTAGAGGCAGCACTGCCCCTGAGCAGAAGAGCAGCCCCCTCTCCCGCCCCCACCCAGCTCCTTCTAGGGACGCACCCTCAGCAACTCCGCGTCTCTGCCTCCGGCCTCCAGAGCTTTGAACTGCGTCTCTGAGTATCTGTGATTTGTCTCCATTGATTTTGTGCATCTGTCGGCAAGCTGTGTCCTAAGGTTGCAAAAAAGCCAAAGAGAGGTGATTTGGGGTTCTGGGAACGCTCAGCATTTGCTCCGTGTAAGTTACTGGTAATTGACTCACCACTTTCTGCCACTTTGGTTTTCCAAGTGTGAACGCTCCGCTTCCAGAGACCAGGGGACACCTGTGCTCTGGTAAAGAAGCATGAGAGGTGTGGAGTCAGTGAGAACTAGGATTCCGGGTTCTGGAAGGGGACTGACGACAGAACCAGGATGTGGGAAGGTGAGACCAAAAATAGAGACCAGTTAGGGGCACTTGGGTGGTGCAGTCAGTTAAGCCTCTGACTCTTGATCTCAGCTCAGGTCGTGATCTCACAGTTTGTGAGTTTGAGCCCCACGCCGGGTTCTGTGCTGATGGTGCAGAGCCTGTTGGGGATTCTGCCTCTCCTTCTCTCTGCCCCTCCCCTGCTTGTGCTCTTTCTCAAAATAAATAAGTAAACTTAAAAAAAAAAATTTTTTTTTTTAATTAAAAAAAATAGGGATGAGGCAAAAGGCTTTTGCAACAGTCTGAGCCTGAGAGCCTCAGAGGTCTAGAGACTGGGGAAGAGAGGGAAGGAACAGATGGTAAGCAGGGCATGGAACATTCCCGAGAGGAGCCCCATTACAGTAGAGAAAACAGCATCACATTAACAGTAGCACACGGTGTTTTACTAGATTTGCTACTTAGTCGCTCAGTAAGTGGTCAGTAAATATTGTTGAATGTACTGATCAGTTGATTAACTGAATTTTGCTCATCATTACGTATTACGTAGGTCCTCTCACCCCTCTTCAGAGTCCAGCAACATCCTGCCCCAACAACCATCATCCTGGGATCCCCACAAGGTATCAGTGGGCTCAAGAATGTAGCACACTCAGCGGCCCTGGGAGGGGGCCCTTTTCTCCCCTGGCCAGTCCCCCAGGGCCTGCAGTGATGCAAGTCCGAGGCCTGGGGGGCAGGAAAAACCACGAAGGCACATGGTGGATCCCACCTGCTTGCAGGTACTGCTTGAGGGGTGAAGGTCCTAAGCCAAAGCCATACCATGATGGAGCCCACACTGCCACCAGCCATCACACTGTCTCGTAGTAACTACCACGGCCAACCTTCCTGGCCACATCTGTACCAACATCATCTTGCCCTGATGTCCCTCTGCTGTAATGGAGAAAATGTCTTCCCCCACCTTGTACCACACCCTGGACCCACCGGGCCTCACAGAAAGTGTTTCTCATTGCCGAAGTCCATCATGAGATTCAACTTCTATAGGTCCACGACATGAACCACTCAAAAGACCTTTAGTAATTGGGTCATTGGTCACAGGAATTAACCCCATCGCCTGGCTCTTGTCCCTTAAAACGACTTTACTTGCTTTTGTTTTTGTTAGGATGTGCCTCAGTCTTCATCCCAAGTGACCCCTGGCAGACCCACCTCCCATTTCTCAAGACCTAATCAGACATGTCAGAATCCCCAGACCAGTAGAGCTGAGGCTCAGATGGGACTGTCATTGCCTAAATGTACGTGACATCATGGAAGCAGAACTGATAAATATTTGTGGTGACCCATATGGCTTTCCAACTACTTCTTCTAGCTTAACGAGCTCGTCAACTCTATTCCTTCCCCTTCATATACTTGCTCTTGCTCCCTGTTTTGGTATCAATTCTCCCCACCATTAGGTAAATATGTAAGTTTCTGCATATGGTACATGTGCTCCAAGTGTATTTGTGGAACGTCAAGGTGAAAAACTTTAGAGAAATTCTTCATTGGGGCCCCCATCACCCGCTCTCCAGGCCATCTTTCAAACACGATATCCAAATAATAAAGAAGATATTGACAGGATCATGATGGAGTTGAAATTGTCATTCAGAAGCTCTGCTCTTAAATGGGCTGACATGGGAGGGATTAGCACCACACGACGTTACTTAGGGTCTACAAAGGAAATTGAATCATTTGTTTTTATCTTGAACATTTAACTGTGTTTCCATTATTTTTTGTTAGTGAAAGGATAGGAGACCTTTACATTATGTAAAAAGGTGTTCCTCTTTCCCTCCTAAAGGACAGAAAAGTTGCGCCTGCCACTCTAGAGTTAAGAATGGATGTCACTGGATGTGGCAAGGGGATGTCTTTTAGGGATACTCCACAGGGCCCAAGGGATGATGGAAAAAATTAGTTAAGCTGGGAAAAGACAGAGACTAAAGAAATAAGGACTCAGAGCACACCAAGATCACCATAATATTTAACCTTAACAATGCTTTCCATTGTAAAAGAGTGCAGGAATCCCTACAGTTAGCCAAAGACTAGACTCCTACACAGATACCATCGAATGGGTTCTTTGCTTCTCTTGAATTTGTACCAAAGCTGGAAAAAATAACATTGGACAATGATCAGATCTCAAAGTGTGACCGCATTCAGATTAACTTAGATATGGGAACGTCCGCTCAGCTTCATCCTGTTGGCAGATACAATAATCCCAACTCCCCAGCAGTACAGCCTGGTCATTGGAAACCAGAGAGCATTCAAATGTGTGACCCATTAGTCACTAGCACAAATTCTTGCCTAAAGCCTGGCTCAAATGCATAAGCATGCCAGTTAAAAATAACCAGGCGTGGCTGTTGTAAACAGAGGGTACCATTCAGCGCATCTATCAATTAACTTCCTGCTTATAGTTCTACCTGGGATGATAAACCCTTGAGCAAAAGCAAGCCAAGTTAACAAACATTTGTTGAACCCCTTTTACGTGCCAGGCCACGTGGGCAGCACCAGGAAATGTACTTCTAAGTAACTCCAGCTGATCAGAGAGATGAGAAGAAATAACTGGGTAAACTGAGGAACAAAGAAGATTTAAATAATAGCCTAATAAGAGTTGACTCCGAGTATGGGCTGATTAAGTTCCAAGGGAATATTAAGCCTTGCAAGAGTTCCAAGGAGGGGCTAATTAAATCCAATCACATAGAGAAAGTAGGAAAGCTTTATGAAGCAGGCAGAGCTCAAACTGAGTCTTGAATGGGAAACCAGATGGGAACAGGTAGAGAGGAGGAAGGAGCAGTGGGTGGGGGTACAGTCTGGGGTCATCCTGCGTGAGCTGCTTCCTCCCTCCACCTCCAGCGGTGGGACCTGATTTTTCTATACCTCAATTTCCTGATGAAAATAATAATCCCTATACCATAGGACTGTAAATATGATCATACACAGAAACGCTTAGAATAGAGCTTGGGACAGACCTCATAAATGTTAGCCAACGTGAGTATTTCGAGGTAGGCTGCACGTCGTAAGGGAAAATACAAGACTTCTCCAGGAGGCAGAAAAGAAAGCACATGTGCCTATAGTGGAAAGTTTATTCCAGAGAATTAGTAGGTATTCAGGCTGCAAATACAAGTTGAAACTAAGTCTGAACTGTAGGTCAGAGAGCCTTCGATGTTTCTTTTGCAAGCGAATTATGTGGCATGTAGAAATGGTATTTTAGGAGCACGTACCTGGCAGCAGCTTGTAGGATAAATTAAAGACGAAAACCCATAGAGAGACCAATGAGATGACTCTAGGTAGGAAATTCCATCCGCGTTAAAAATTCAAGGATCTCAAATGCAAATGTCTTATTAAAATTCTTGTTCGTCATAATACATTCACTAATGAACACAATGGGCTTATGTCTTAGAAGCGACTACAGTTCGGGGCGCCTGGGTGGCTCAGTCGGTTGAGCGTCTGACTTCATTCAGCTCAGGTCATGATCTCACACTCCGTGAGTTCAAGCCCCGCGTCGGGCTCTATGCTGGCAGCTCAGAGCCTGGAGCCTGCTTCGGATTCTGTGTCTCCTCCTCTCTGCCCCGCACCCCCCCCCCCCCCCCCGCTCATGCACTGTCTCTCTGTCTCTCAATAATAAATAAACATTAAAAAATTTTTTAAATAAAATGTGTGTTTATTTTGAGAGAGAGACAGAGGGTGTGTGTATGTGCATGAGCAGGGGAAGGGCAGAGAGAGAAAGAGAGAGAGAATCTGAAGCAGGCTCCACGCTCAGCGTGGAACCCGATGCGGGGCTTGATCCCATGAACCGTGAGACCATGACCTGAGCCAAAATCAACAGTCGGTCGTTTAACCGACTGAGCCACCCACCCACCCCTATTTTTTTTTTCAGCTTTTAATATTCCAGAAATAATTCTAAGTATTTTATCTGCCTTGATTCTTGCAATAACCTTCCAAAGAATATACTGTCCATGCTCCCAGTTTACAGATGAAGAAAAAGTAAGACACTGGAACATTAATTGTCTTAAGGCCACAAAGAAACTGGAGTCAGGACAGCGGCACAGGCAGCCTGATCCCAGAGCCAGCCCTCTCAACCACGCCGCAACCCTGTACTTCCTGTCTTCAAAGTTCAGTGTCTAGATCAGGGGTCAACACGCTAAGGCCCACTTTTGGTCTGCCACCTATCTTTGTAAACGAGGTTTTATTGGAACAAAGCCACTCACACATTTAAGTGTTGTCTATGGTAGTTTCCAGTCACAGTGGCTAAATTGAGTCATTGCGACAGAGATCATGTGACATTCATCGGGTCCTTGACGGAAAAGTTTGCCAAACCCTGGTCTGGATGATGCAGCGTGCTCAGTCCAAAAGGAATTCTGAGTACAGGCAAACTGTTTTTGACCTGATACCCCGACGAGCTGCACTGGGGTACGAGGGTGGCCTCATTCGCTCTCTCTCCCGCTCAAATAAGCCACACCCTTCTCTGAGCTTTAGCAACTGACTTCCCTCCTCCGTGGAACCTGTTTTGTTCCCATCGCCAGAACTGGGATGGCTTTCCTGTTTATTTACCAGTCTTTGGGATCACGGGCGCCTAGTCACAGTCTGCGAATAACCAATTTAAAGTGGTATTTCTTTCCAACAAATGAATACTATTCCATGTAGAACATCTATTTTTGTATCTGCATAGAAATAACAGCGGTAGAGTAAGTGGGGAATATTTGGATCCGTGTAACGCTCCTTCCCAAGGCTAATGTGGGGTGAATGAGGCACCCACCTGGGGTGAAAATTTAAACCTGAACTCATCGCGATATTTTTAATGCAATATTTAAAAAAAAAAATCAAAGTAGGTGCAAGAAGTCCCTGATGAAAACCATGACGACATTTTACCAAAACAGAGGGCTGGGCACCGCACTTGCCCGACTCGGCCTCCCCTCGTCCCAACCCCACAGCTTACTACACAAGCATTTAACACGGTTTAGTACCGACTCGTTCTTTCAATGCCTCCACAAACCTACCAACACAAACATGGCGTAGCCTCCCCTATTAAAGACTGTGGCAGGAGGGAAGATACGTGTGGTCAGACGAGTACAAACGACTTAAGACCCCATTGCCCCTGGAGCAGCTTTTCAATTCTAATCACTCCAGGAGAAAGGCCTCCACCATGAACGCCATGCCACGTTCTACAAGGCCACCAAGATGAGCAAAGCTGGTTCCCACCTGCACACCTGCTCTACAGCACCATCTGGGAGCTGAGGAAACCAGTGTGGCAGCCAGCTGACTGGATTTGATCCAGGCTCCGCCACACAGAGGCTGAGAGACTCCCCCTCACGACCCTGATTTCCTACGTACACAGTGGGGATGATTTTCATACCTGCCTCTTAGATTGTCGTGTGGACCACACGGGAGGAGGCTTGCTAGAAATGTCAGCGGCCACCATCGATATCGTTGGCTCCATGGGTGACGCAACGACCCGTTCCCCCGGCTCCCCCACCTGCCCTGGTTAGTTCACCTGCCGTATCTAGTATCCACCCACCTGTGCAGGCTGGAGCCCCCACTCTTGGATTCTTGAGTCCATTTGCTTCTCCACTCAACCTCGAAATGTTTCTCGAATGTCCCATTGTATGGCAGGTCCAGCCGCCATCATCAATGCCCAGATCACCACAGCAGCTTCTTGTCTGGGTTTCTCCCTCTCCCTCCGCCCGTTCTCCCTGTGCTGCCAGACTGGTATTTTCTCCAAAGTATATCACTCCTCCACTGAAATCCTCCAAAGAATCTTGCACAGTGTGGAACACAACGTCTGCCCATTTGTGCAATGTTTTTCCTGGTCCGGACTTTGCTCACCTCTCCAGCCCCGACTCCTCACGTGACACCGTCACCCTCGACTCTGCAGCCACACCGAACTCGGGCTGCCCCCGTTGGTCACGCTGCCTCTCACCTCTGACCTTTGCACACAGTTAGGTGCCTCTGCCTGAAATAGACCCCAGCCCCGCCCTGTCCCCTGACACGCCCTCTTCCCAGAGGTTGCCTTAACCTTTCTGGACTTGGTCTAAGTGTCACTTCGTCCATGAGCTTTTCTATGACCCTGGCACCCCACCCGAAGCCTGGGTTAGGTCTTCTTGCATCTCTATGACACCGCACGCTGCTCCCAGCCATAGCACTTGTCACATTACACAGTATTTCCCATGTACTTGTTTGTGTCCCTCATCACGTGAGTAGCCCCAAGCCAGGAGCCGTCGTTCACCGTCTCCTAGCCCCAGTATCCGGACAGCACAAGGCACAGTGAGTGAGCACCATTCTGGAGCCTGACTGGACAGTTACATCAGTGGACAGAACTGAAAAAGTTATATCTATAGATAGATAGGTTCCTCAAAAATTATGTATACAGGGGCCCCTGGGCGGCTCAGGGGGTTGCGCTTCCGACTTCGGCTCAGGTCATGATCTCACAATTTGTGAGTTCGAGCCCCGCATCGAGCTGTCAACGCAGAACCGGCTTCAGATCCTCTGTCCCTCTCTTTCTGCCCTCTTCTGCTCACACCCTCTCTCTCTCAAAAATAAATAAACATTTAAAAAGTTACACAGATAATTAGAACAATATATATATATATAATTATAAATACAATTTTATCTATCTATCGATCTACCATCATCTCCTGTTTACAAGTAACAATAGTAAGACACAAAATACGTTATCCGATACTATAAAAACAAGGAAGCATTATGGGAGCTCAGAGGCAAAGAACTTCCTAGGCTAGGGGTGGGCAAGTGGGGAAGATGCGATTTAAGCTGAAACCATGCCATCTGTACATGACCTTAGGTGGGTTCAAGACGAGTAAGCAGTAAGACTTAAAAAATAGCTAAAGTCCTGCCAGCCCCAGCCCCATGTCTCCTAGGTAACGATGGTAAACGTATACCTCCCACAGCATTTGTCAAGAAACCCGGAGCAAATCCACCAACTCCGAGACCGCTTCTGGAGACCGAGACTCCTCTTCCTTCCCTCGGTAAGCATTGGTGGACAGATACATCCCGCCCCCACCCCCCAGTAGTGAGTTAAGTAGCTGTCACCTGGATGAGCAGAGACCTTGTGTGGTCCAGAAATACCTCTGAGGAGTGCTGAGAAGGAACCTGCTGGAATGTGGCTCTCACCCAGGCAGCAAGGTTCAAGGACCACCTGGCGGTGTGAGGAACAGCCAGATAACAGCAGGTGCATGCATGAGCTTGGGAAGACAAAGAAGGGAAGGAAATAAATGAACAAGGACACGCGTGTAAACTCTGAGAATCAATAAGGTAGAGAAATAGGATTGCCAGGTTCGACGTCAGAAGAACCTGGGATTAAGTCAGGATTTATCAGCTGCATTTCTTTCGGTGAATTTCTTAACTGCCTCAAGCTCAGTCCTTTCATCGATGAAATGGGTCTAATACAACCCACCTCGAAGGGTTACGGGGAGGAATAGAAGCAACCATGCATGTAGAGGGGGGTCCACAGCAACTCACCACCCATCCTTTCTTTTCTGAACGGACATGGGGGTGGAGCGTGAGCTGAGTAAGGGGACCCCTCCGTTGCCCTGCTGCCGAAGCTGGGCTGGCAACGAGGTGGGCCCTGACGTCAACACCGTAAGTGGAATCAGCTCAGGCAAGGTCTTCCCTCCCCGAGGGCCTGCTGGGTGAGTTTACTGCTGCCCGAAATCCGCAGAAGCAGAGGAAATACACGGCTGTTGGAGGCACAGCCAAGGATGCCAGCAAGAACAAGAGCCTTCCAGAGCCGTCCAGAGCACTCAAGTTCCCCGGCGGGGCCAATGCTCCCCAAACTCCCCAGAAACCGCTTGGCACCGCAGGGTAGGGCCTACGTACCTTCTTCCTCCCTTTGGGACCCTCTTCATTTCCCAAATCCGTTTCAGGACACAAAGCACCCCCTCACCACCACCAATCCCCACCGCCCTCGCCCCACCTGGAAAATCCCCCCTGTAAATCTGAGCACAGAAGCCTGTCAGGTGAACCGTCATTTCGGGGCAGCAGCAGAGGGGGCCGTGTGGCTCTCTGACGAAGGGCTGTGGGTGCAGGGTCGGGTCCAGGGGTGGCCACAGGACCCTGCCGGGGCACCAGAGCCAGAGCCAGAGCCCCATCTGCTGCTCAGCGGCCCGAGTGGCCGACACAAGAATGGACGGAAAATGGGACCAACGAAGAGATGTGATCGTGCATCAAGTCACTTTATTAGGAAGTTTAAAACAGCAGATGTAGACAGAGCCACAGAAGAGCCAGCACGCGGGCAGAAACCCCCAAAATGGCCAGAAGCCAGGCCCGAATATTTATCAGAGATGGAACATGACACACAAATAAATCCTTGGGGCTTCCAGGAGGCTGGGACTTTGCCCCGATGTCTTCTCACAAGCTCTTTGGTTGCATCGTGGTTCCGTGCTGCACGGTGGCGGGGAGGGAGGATTTGTGCCAGTGTGGGCACAGGAGGTTCTCGGAAGGACAAAGCAGGAGGAGGGGGAAAGCTGGTGACAGGCCGAGGGAAAGGAGACGGAGGAGGGTGGGCCAAGTCTTACCTGCAGGGCAGGGGGGCTCCCGCAGCTCCTGGGCAGGAGTGAAGCCGCCCGCCCCCCTAGCTGCAGCACTGCTTCTTGCAACAGCACTTCTGCTGACAACAGCACTTCTGCTGGCAGCAGCCCTTCCCGCAGCCACACGAGCCGCAGCCACACGAGCGGCGGCAGCAGCAGACCACGGGGACGCTGCAGCAGCCCCCGCAGCAGCCGCAGCAGCAGGGACAGCAGCTGGAGCAGCAGCCCACCCGGTAGCACCGGCAGGTGGTGCAGCTGCCGCAGCCGCCGCCGCAGCCGCCACAGCCACCGCCGCAGCCACCGCAGCCACTACTGCAGCCGCCGCAGCCACCGCCGCAGCCGCCGCAGCCACCGCAACTTCCGCAGCCACAGCACCCCATGGTGTCGGCAGAGAGGATTCAGGAGAGGGAGGAGGGAGACTCAGGAGGTGAGGGAGGTCTGGTGCTGCCTCCTGCTGGGGGAGGGGCTTATATACCAACCCTGGAGGTGGGCGGGGGAAGACATGTGACCACTTCCCTGTTGTTTATTTCAGTTCCTATAGGAAAACTTCAGGCCCTTCCTGTTTATTTCCTGACACCTTTAGTCCCATTAAGTCACATATTTTCCGTTTAAGTAAATTTATCTCTGTTTCACCCTGTGGGAATATTTAGCAAAGAACCCAGCTAGCCCGTTTTCAAATATAGCTGGTCTTGGAATAGATGAGCCGGAGGAGACCCATCTGGCCACTGTTCGCCTTGCTCGCTAGTATCTCCGCAAGGGAATTGTTATTTCCCTTGACACCTCTTTCAGGAAAATTCTTAGGGGTCCTTTCAGCGGGAGGAAGAGAACATAGAACCTTAAATAAAGGAGGTAAGTTGCTGGGGCACCTGGGTGGCCCAGTCGGTTAAGCGGCCCACTTGGCTCAGGTCACAATCTCACGGTTCATGGGTTTGAGTTCCAGGTCCGGTTCTGTGCTGACAGTTCAGAGCCTAGAGCCTGGAGCCTGATTCGGATGCTGCGTCTCTCTCTCTCTCTCTCTCTCTCTCTCTCTGCCCCTCCCCCACTTGTGCTCTGCCTCTCTCTGTCTCTCAAAAATAAATAAATGTTAAAAAAAAAAAAAAAACTTGCAACATCCACTCTTTCTACCCCTGGTCTGCATGTCACAGATCAAAGAGGCTACATACATCTAGACTAGAAGATACTTCTACCTCTCCTACCTGGGATAGGGCAGCCTGACTACAATTACAAAAATCATTCTCAGTGGAGAAGCCCACGGTTCTGGATTCATCTTCAGGACCTTAGCGCCCTGCCTTGTGATTAATTCTCTGTGCATGAGTCACGTGTGTACATTTAGTCCCAGTCACAGACCAGACCATAAGGTGACAGACGAGGAGGTGAGCTTTCAGAGGGAAGTTCCTCTGTCCCCAGAGACTCCCGCCTCTGATTGGCTGACCTCAGAGTGTTTGCATTAATCTAAAAATAACACTAACAGCCCATGACTTGCTCACATAAATAGCACTTTTGGGGGGGGGGGAGAAATAACTACATTTTCCCCAAAATTTAGTGAACACAGTGACATTGTTTTACACTTCTGCAAACCTCTTTAATGTCTGACTTAGTCAAAGACGCCTGGATTCTCATTATCTACCTTCTGTGTTGAAACTGTTCTACGGTGTGGTTTTGATCAAAATGCATAAAGAAAACCCAGCCTCACGCAGATGCGCAATTGAAAAGGATGCTCTTATCAGCCTCAGGGCCCCGCCTGGGTCCTTGAGCCACACACTGAAGACCGCCAGAACAGAGCTTTGGAAAATTTGGGCCCCTGAGGAAAGAAACCACTTAAAAATGCACCCAACTATTGACTTTAGCCTCATCAGGTATAATAAATCCCTACACATGGTTAGTATATGGTACAACAATGGCTCAATGCCATTTAATAAAACTTTATTGTTTCTATATTAAAAAAAAAAAAAATCCTACCTTCTGCTGCTATATTTTCTAGTGGTGCACATTTTGTTGTTACTCAACAGTCCTCGGCTGATTGTCTTTAAACTAAAGTCCAGACTCACCAGTAACAATCTGACTCCAATTTGCTTTGCAGCCTAATCGTCTGTCGGGGGCTCTAGAGTAACCCAAGCCTACACGAGAAGGGAGAGCTTGGGAATTAATACCATTAGGACCAGTAGTTAATCTTTATGGTGCAGGCACTATGTGCTGCATGGTGTGTGAAGCACTTAGAAATTAAGACAGAGACAAGAGCAATGAAATAGGCAAGACTCAGCAGGGAACACCCTGCAGAAGAAGGAACCATATCCACAGAGCAAAAGCCCCGTGGGATGAAGGTGGCAACACAGAGCACACCCTAGATCCCTCCTGTGACTCAGACCTTTTTGCTTTTACTAAGGAAATACAGCAGCCGTACAATCATTACTTGAACTTGTAGCCTTCCAAACGTCCCTTGTGACCGTGTCGTTAGCCGAAGTTCCACCCTTGAAATTCTGTTCATTTTTAAAGACACAGTTCAAGTGTTAGCCTTGCGCAATCCCTCCAAATGAAACTGATCTTTCTTTTTTCCAACCTTGGGCTGTGTCTTCATTCCATCACAACAAAGGAAGGAGAGAACAAGACAAGGAAAACAGGCAGAAATGGTGTTGAGTAGGAGGACAATGGCGACGCAGGCGGGGGCTGAGATCTGGTAGCACCCCTTGGAAGGCATTCTGGGAACTAGTGGGACCCTCCATCCCATCCTCCTCTGCACTCACCTCTCTTCTCTCATCAGCTCGGCTCCCCTTCTTCCTCCGGCAATGACCACTTCCAATCTTGTCCCCTTTCTTCAGATGCCAGATGCCTCCTCCTTCACTCTGAGAAGGCACTTCCTCCCATAGAATCTATAAAGTTGCCTGACTCAGTGCCGTCTCTCTCCTTCTTACCTTGACTTATAACCACGGTGGTGCTCCCCCTACTCCTCCTGTCACTGGCCGGCCCCTCCATCTGTGCTCTGAAGACCACCCTTCTGGCCTTTTGAATCTCCTTTTTCATGCACCTTCTACCTCCACAAATCTCCTTTGTTCAGCACCTACTAAGTGCCCACCTACTGTAGGCACTACAGACATAGCAATGAACCCCTTCTGCTTTCTAGACCCTTCTCATCAGCATCAAAACCTTTGTTTTTTTTTTAAGGATTTTTTTTAATTTTAATTTTTCAACGTTTATTTATTTTTGGGACAGAGAGAGACAGAGCATGAACGGGGGAGGGGCAGAGAGAAAGGGAGACACAGAATCAGAAACAGGCTCCAGGCTCTGAGCCATCAGCCCAGAGCCTGACGTGGGGCTCGAACTCACGGACCGCGAGATCGTGACCTGGCTGAAGTCGGACGCTTAACCGACTGCGCCAGCCAGGCGCCCCTTTTTTTAAGGATTTTTAAAAAAAAATTATTTTGAGAGAGACAGGGACAGCACAAGGGGAAGGGGAAAGGGGAGAGAGAGAGGGAGAGAGAGAGAGAGTCCCAAGCAGGCTCTGTACTGTCAGTGCAGAGCCCGATGCGGGACTGGAACCCACAAAACCATGAGATCATGACCTGAGCCGAAACCAAGAGTCGGATGCTTAACCTGTGGAGCTACCCAGGCACCCCAAGCATCACATCCTTTAGGATGGCATCTCTCCCACCCTCAAGCAAGGAAACACCTCTGTTAGGCCCAGTCTGCCTCCTGCTCCTGCCTCTTGTCTCTCCTGTCCTTGACACCCACACTTGCAGAAAGCGTCATCCCAATACCCTCTAGATGACAGGCTTGAGCGCAGTGACATTAGAAAATAAGGATTGACCTTTGACACTGTGTACCTATATCAAATCATCATCCTGTAAACTTAAATATCTTCTAATTTTGTCAATTTTACCTCAATAAAGCTGGGGACAAATGAAATAAAATAGGGATTCAGTGGGGATCAAGAACGTGGGAAAGGACAGTCAGCACAGCATGCATAAGAGTATATATAGTAAAATGCATTGGCAATCTTTTAATACATAAGAGATTTATATATTTTTTAATATATAAATCATAAAATATGTAGAAACAAAATATTACCCATGATTTCGCTAAACATAATTACTGATAACTTAATAACACATGTATGCATATTTAATATAATTTTTGCTTTTTCTGATCATGAAAGCTATACATGTTCATTGTATAAAGTTTGGAAAATGCGCAGAAATACAAAGAAAATAAATATTACCCACCGTCACACCTTACTGGAATAACTACTGTTCACTCTAATTTTCTTCCAGAACTTTGTGCATACGCATATGCATTATTCAAAAACATAATTGGGGATGATAGGATGTATCCTGGGTGTTACGGTGTGTTCGCTTACTATAATCAATAAATACCACCACTGAGGACTCCAGAAATTCTCCACTCCTCCCTAGAGGACAGCTTCACTGGGAACGCTCTAACTCAAGTCCTGGATGGTCTCCATGTGGTTAAGTCCAAGGTATGTTCTCCAGGCAATTTACAAGGTCATTTGTCAGCGTTGGGCAGTTGGCAAATCACTCTTTCTTGACACGCCCTTCTCTCTTGGCATCGGTGAGGCAAGGTTCTGTTTCTCTCCTAGTCATTTTGCCACTCGTCCTCCAAGTCTACTTTGCAAAACATGACTGTTCGAGAGGCTTGAGAGTCGGCGTATAGACTTCCTTGGTGCCGTCTCTTCCAGAAAAGGTCACTTCCTTTATAGGTTATTGACTCCTTGGTTGAATGCGGTACGTTTTATTACATAGATCAACCTTCTTTCAAAATTTGATTTTTGGGGGCACCTGGGTGGCTCAGTCGGTTGAGTGTCTCTGGCTCCTGATTTCTGCTCAAGTCATGATCTCACGGTTCATGAGATTGAGCCCTGCCTCAGGCTCTGCGCTGACAGCACGAGCCTGCTGGGGATCCTCTCTCCCTCTCTCTCTGCCCCTCCCCCTTCCCCCCTCCCTCTCTGTCTCTCTCTCCCTCAAAATAAAATAAACATTAAAAAAAAATCAAAATGAAGAAAAATAAAGTCTGATTTTTCCGAGGCACCTGGGTGGCTCAGTCGGTTAAGTGCCTGACTTCAGCTCAGGTCATGATCTCACGGTTTACGAGTTCCAGCCCCGCACTGAGCTCTCTGCTGTCAGCACACAGCCCACTTTGGATCCTCTGTCCCCACCCCTCTCTCCGCTCCTCCCCCACTCCCTCCCTCCCTCTCTCTCTATCTCAAAAATAAACATTTTTTAAAAAAGAGAAAACATTTCAGGCTACAAGTCTTCTTCAGAAAAATCAGATATTTTTATAGTTCTTATTTTATTTATTTTATTTTTTACATGTTTATTTTTGAGAGACAGAGCGGGGGAGGGGCAGAGAGAGAGAGCGAGAGACAGACAGACAGACAGAGGATCCGAAGTGGGGTCTGCACTGACAGCAGAGAGCCCAATGCAGAGCTCAAACTCACGACCCCTGTGATCATGACCTGAGCCGGAGTCGGACACTTAACCGACTGAGCCATCCAGGCACCCCCAGTCGGAAACGTTTTCAGTAATATTTTCCCAAATGTAGGATCATCTTTTCCTCACTTTCATGGGAAGGTGGAGGGCATCACCAGGTCTTCTGACAGTGATCTGGATAATTAGGGAGCTACAACTCTTTATCCATCGGAGTCGAGACCAACACTGACCAACAGACTTTTGGCAACGAAGGAAGTGTTCTGTTCTGAGGCTGGCCAATATGGTAGCCACTTACCATATGTGGCTACTGAGTACTTAAAATACGACTAATGAGGCCGAAGAACAAACCTTCTTGACTTACTTAATTTCGATTAATCTAAATTTAAATTGCCGTACATGGTAAACAGCCACTTCAGTGAAGAGCCCGCTCTAAATGGACAGCACCACAAAAGAAAGGCCCACCCTTCATCCTTCTTTGGGTCAGTTCGCCAAAAGTGTAGTAATTGTCTCCTACATTCCAGACGTTGTGTAGCTGTCAGGGGGAGTGAGGTGAATAAGAGGGAAAACTGCTCTTAACGGAGCCTGTCAAGGCCATCAAAAAGAGACAGAAGTCACCCATAATAATGTAATATGAAAAGCTCTAGAACAGAAGGCCAAGCGGAAAACATACAGAAGATCAGTTCATTAAATTCCCAACACCTAGCATCAGTCCTGGTATATAATACAGTCAGTTCTGCTATAACACTTGTTTTAAAAATGCAGATTTGTTCCAAGGAGGACATTATGCTAAGTGAAATAAGCCAGACATAGAAAGACAAATACTGCATGTTCTCGCTTAAGTACGGAATCTAGAAAAGTCAAACTCATGGAAGCAGGGAATAGAAAGGTGGTTTCCAGGGGCCGAGGGAAGGGGCCGAAGGGGAGATGTTCGTCAAAGGGTGCAAAGTTTCAGTTAGATGAGTAAGGTCTGGGGATCTCATGCACAACATGGTGACCATAGTTAATAAGACTGTATTGCGTCCTTGAAATTTGCTTAAAAGAGTTCGTCTCAACTGTTCTCAACGCAAAAAGAAAAAAAAAGGTACCTAAGTGAGACGATGTATGTGTTAATTAACTGGGTTATGGTGATCTTTTTACAATGTACATATATCACATCATCACATTGTACACCTTAAATACATAATTTTGTATTTGTCAATTATACCTCAATAGGGCTGGAAGAAGTTTATTCCAAGGAGATTGATACGTGAGGGAATAATTTGAGCAGAATGCAAATTCTTTGCCTCTGCAGGGCTTTGCCCATAAGAAACGCCAAGTAAATATAGAAGGCTGCATCCAGCTAACACACACACACACACACACACACACACACACACACTTCAGACAACTAATGACCAGCCTCCTGGGTGCCCTATATCCTGAGCTACCCTCATCCACACTTGTAGTCCCAACTCTCCCTCCCATTTCAGATCTTCCCCCTTCCATCCCTTGACAATAATACAAGCCGCAATCCTTCTCAGACCTCCCTTCCACAAACAAATTTCGCATCTTTTTCAAGGTAGAGTGCCACATTTCTGATAGGATTTATAGATTTTTTTTGTTTGTTTATTTTTGAGAGAAACAGAGTGTGAGCAGGGAAGGGCAGAGAGAGAGGGAGACAAAGAATCCGAAGTAGGGTCCAGGCTCCGAGCTGTCAGCACAGAGCCCGACGCAGGGCTCAAACTCACGAACCGTGAGATCATGACCTGAGCTGAAGTTGGACAATTAACCGACTGAGCCACCCAGGTGTCCCAGGATTTATATACTTTAAACATATGTGTAAAATCATGTACAATTTTTATTTTGAAAATAAGTCACTGATTAAGTTTTTTGAGTGCTAGTCCCCAACCCCATAAGCCCTGTGGTTTTTAATCGTGTGATTTTGTACAGCTCTACAATTTGGTGGAACACACATGTTGTGTTATAGCAGAAATGACTGTAGGTCTAGAAAAATATCTTAGCAATGGTCATACCTGCGCCCCGATCTTGGATTCTCAACACCATTCTCCAATAAAAGGAACCAGACTCTTTGGAAGAAAGGCTGATTCCGGGTCTGGGGCTGGGAAAGGATGAAATGGGCCGTGAACATCTTGTACCAGAATCTAAGTTGATACTCAGAAAACGACAGAGATATTTTTAAAAGGTACAAGAGCCAGCTTGAAGGTGTGGCTACTGGAAAAAAATGTAGGACAACTTGAGCATCAGAACGATGACAGGAACAGATGATACCTCATTGAATAGAATAGGATCATTCTTTCCATGAAATCACACTGATGTAAATGAATAAACGGGTAACGTACATCTTTACCCTGACCAGATGCTGCTGAACTGCTCTGCAAATTGGTTGTAGTGAATTATATTCCCACCCAATGTTGTATGAAAATTCCAGCATCCTCACTGATATCTGCTATTATCAGACTTGAACACTTTGATAACCAGGTGGACACAAAAGGTACCGCAGTGTGGCCTTCATTTCTACCTTTCTGATCATTAGTAGCATTGAGCTTCTTATCACATGTCAAGCTGTGTCTTCTGTGACTCCTCAGTTAATATCCTTTACGCATTTTCTGTTGTTTCCCTTTTTAAAACTGATTTTCTCCTTAGCCTGTGACTGGTTTTGACTTTTGTTTTCAGCATCATTTTGTAAAGACGTTTTCTTCTTTTTCATGTATTTTGTCCTTAATCTATTCCTTTTATATTTTAAGAAATACTTTACTAATTTGAAGTCATAAAGAGAATTTTCCACATCTTCCGAAAATGTCAAGTTTTGCTTTTCACTTTTTGATCTTAAAATCATCTGGAACTTCTTTCTTTAATGTTGATTTATTTTTGGGAGAGAGAGCAAGAGAGCGAGCGGTGGGGGGGCAGAGAGAGGGGGCGACCCAGAATCGAAGCAGGCTCCAGGCTCCGAGCTGTCAGCACCAAGACCAACGTGGGGCATAAATTCACAGACCTCGAGATCATAACCTGAGCCGACGAAGCTGGAGGCTTACCCAGTTGAGCCACCCAGGGGCCCCAGATCTGGAATTTATTTTAATGTATAGTATGAAGGACCCTCATATTATTTGTATCCACGTGGATAGCCTAATATTTCAGTACCAATATTGAATGGCTGGGATCTTCTCCTGATTTGTAATGTTTCTGCCATATACCAAATTCCAAAATTTGTGTGATTTCATCTCGGGGCTCTCAGTTCCTGTCCACTAGTCTCTCTGTCTCAGTAACAGAATATCATACTGTTTTAATGATCATAGCTTTAGAATTAGTCCCAATATCTAATAGATGAACTTCTCTCCTCATTCTTCTTAAAAACAAACAAACAAACCATATTTGACATTCTTTGCCTTTTGTTTTGTAAAACAGATTTTAGGAGAAGCTGTTACATTTTTTTTTTAAAAAGTGAACAATGAGGAGCACTTGGGTGGTTCAGTCAGTTAAGCATCTGACTTTTGATCTTGGCTCAGGTCAGGATCTCAAGGTTCATGGGTTCAAGCCCTGCATCGGGCCCTGTGCTTATTGTGCACAGCCTATTTGGAATTCTGTCTCTCCTTCTCTCTGCCCCCCTCTCCCGCGTGTGCTGTCTCTCAAAATAAATAAACTAAAAATTTTTTTTGAATAAAAACAGTGAATAAAGAAACGGTGAAAAGAGACCATGTTTTAAAAAATCTCTTAGGAGGGGCGCCTGGGTGGCTCGGTCTGTTAAAAAATATCTTAGGGTTTTTAGCAGAATCGCAATGAATTTGTTACTTACTTTGGGAAGGAGTAACATCTGTATTCATCAATGTTCTGCAGAGAAACAGGACCAATAGGATAGCTGGGTGTAGGTACAGGCACATAGATTTACTATAGGAATTGGATCACGTCACATGGGGCTGAGAAGTTCCACCATCTGTCACCCTCAAGCTGGCGAATCAGAAGAGCCACTCATGTCATTTGGTCTGAGTCTGAAGTCCGAGGGCAGGGGACGATGGATGTCCCAGCTCAAGCAAAGAGAAAATTTGCCCTTCTGTCGCAGACTCTGGGTCTGGGGTTCTCTCTTGTCCAGCAAGAGAGCGAACGCAGGGTAGAAATGCGAGAGAGGCTAATGTCCGAGAGGAGACAAGAGCCCCGAGTAAGGGTCCTTGCTTTGTGTTTATTAGGATCAGAAGGCTTACAAGTGCGATGGACATGTGCAAAGAGACAATGAAACTGTGAACATTACCTCACGGGTGTGAGGGAAAGGGGGTGTTGAAGATATGGTGTTAGGGGTTTGGGTCAATACACAACAAAGTCCTGGTGCCGGGCAGATGGTTGTTAACAGCAGACGTGAGGCGCCACCTCTGTTTACCTAAACTTGCCTAGGGGACAAGACAGACAGAACATGCTACCCCTGGGTCAACAAGGCACCTTTGTTTTGCTAATTAGCTCCGCTCTGGGCAACTTCGCCCCGCAGGGGTCTATAGCCCTGTTTACCAGTTCACCTAATTTGGTCCTTCCTTCCTGTGAAAGCAGATTTCTGCTATTGTACCAAATTGGGGGGCACTTCTGCCCTGAATCTCTAATCTTGTTGACCTCATCTTGGATGTTTTCACCCTGAGATTTCCTATTCCTATACCTTTGTCTTATACTGGGGCCCTTTGTCCTGTTTACCTAATCTTGCTTACCTAATCTTGGATGCGTACATCCTGTGGCTTTCTCTTACTTTCTGCCTTGTTAACCCATCGGTGCAAGCTCAGGGAATTCCTAAGCTCATTCCCCACACCCTTCTTCTGCCTTTGCATCCCAGCCAAATCCTCAGTGGATTGCATGATGCCCACACCCACTGATGAAGCTGTCTTCTTCACTCAGTCCACTGCTCTCAATGCTAATCTCAATGCTAAACACACTCAGAAAAAGATGTCTTATCAGATATCTGGGCATCCCTTAGCCCAAGCAAGGAGATACAGGAAACTGACCATCACAACATTGTTTAGATATTGAGAATTCCCATCCATAAACCTAGGACGTTTCTCCATTTATTTCCTCTTTTATGTCCTTCAACACAATTTAATAATTTTCTTTCTAAATATCTTGCACGTCTTTGGGGTTAAGCACTGTCATAATTTTATTGCTATTTTGCATGGGTCTTTTTGAAATATTTGTTTGTTTGTTTTGAGAGAAAGAGAAAGCACGTGAGCAGGGAAGGGGCAGAGAGAGAGAGAGAAAATCCCAAGCAGGCTCCACACTGTCGGCGCAGAGCCCGACACAGGGGTCAATCTCATGACTGAGATCATGACCTGAGCCCAAGTCAAGAGTTGGACACTTAACCGACGAAGCCACCCAGGAGCCCTTGAATGGATTTTTCAAATTACATTTTCTATTTGATATGTAAGAAATTCTTCCATTGCTGAAAATTGATTTGCTTTCTTTTCAAACTTTTTTTCCCCTCCAGGACTTCTAATTACCTCTGCTATGTTAGTGCCAATTTCCCAAATGGAGACACATAGGACAGCACACCCTAGATTATTTGAATATAAAGCCCATTTGAATAGAGACTTTATATACCAAATTCATGGGCTTTTAAAGAGCGATTAGACGAGATAATGTACATAAAATACATATAGTTAGGGTAAGACAAAAGGTAATAAAAAATGCCAGTCGGGTATCTCTCCCTGAGAGGCTAAGATCTGCCAAAGAAGAGAGAAAGATGAATCTCCATGGTTTAGATCATCTGATACTAACCAAAGGAATTTTACTTGAGGGGGGTCTGGGTGGCTGAGTAGATAAAGCATCTTACTCTTGATTTTAGCTCTGGTAATGGTCTCACAGTCATGGGATCAAGCCCCTCATTAGGCTCTGTGCCAAGAATATGTAAGAAATTCTTACAATGAAGCCTTCGTGGGATCCATTCTCTCTTTCTCTCTCTCTCTCACTCACTCTCTGCCCCTCCCTCACTTGTCTCTCTTTCAAAAAAAAAAAAAAAGCAAAAAACAAACAACAAAAAAGAATTGCACTCACAGGCAGATGTATTGGGGGGGAAAGCAGTGTTTTATTATCTATTTCAGTTCTGATTCCTTTGAAAGCAAAGGTAATTTATCTGAAATTGAAGGAGAATTAAGTGTGTCTGCTCCTGAGGAAGTAACAGGAAATAAACATCCCTCTGGTCAAAACAAGGAGGGAGAGTGAGCAGTATCTTGTGTGAAACCCCCAGATACAGTATTTAAGGGCCCCCAGGGAAGAGGCAAACATCAGACCTCCCTCGCCCCGAGTCTCCCTCTTCTCCTCACCTCTCCCAAGTCCTCTCTACTGACACCATGGGGTGCGGTGGCTGTGGAAGTTGTGGTGGCTGCCGTGGCTGCTGTGGCTGCGGCTGCGGGAAGGGCAGCTGGAAGAAGCAGTGCCCTACTGGGCATCCGGCCCCCTCTGGTAGAATGCGCCCAGACGGCGCTTGCCTGTAGGTCAGACTTTCCTCCAAGTCTCCCCATTTCTCTTCCCACAACCTGGAAGTCAGTCGTGGGCACTCGGAGCTGGAAGTTGAGACTCTCCTCTCTGTCACATTACAAATTGATCACTTCAATGGACCCTGCTAGTGATGTGAACAAGAACTAGGAAAACAAGAGTCAGCCCAGCTGCTGGAGTCAATTCACATGTGGAACAGACTGAAAGTGGAATCATGGCTACTCACTTATTTTTGTTTTTCTGAAATACTTTCCCACAACTTCAGTGCCTTGCTTGTATCATGCCCTCACATTACGTGCCAATTCCACTATGTTCTCATGCCCAGCAGTTCTGTCCTGCTGAAAATCAAGTGCACAGATAGGATAATGGACCATACATTGATGGTTAACATTTCTTTTTTTTACTTTCATTTGTTGTCTTGCTATGAAAGGATCTTTTGTGCTCCGTAAATTCATGCAAGCTAAATAAAGAAACGCTTGTTGGGAAAAATGTCCCCGATTGTCAGAGTCGTGTCCCTTACGGTCATAGTTGCACTGAGATGCGTTGCGGGCCAATCGCAGGGCCCCTCAAGCTCTGGGGGAGCTGAACAAGCAGGGCCATGGACAATGGACGCTAACCTCAAGATTTGCCTTAAGAGCTATCTTCAAAAGAAAGAAGTTGACACATTTTGTTCTATCATGTTTTCTGCCAATGGCCACGTACAGACCCTCAAAAGAATTGGATTTTTATGTCAGTCTCCATTCCAAGCAACCAGCCCGGTCCCTGGCTGTTGGAGAACCCCTTTCATGGTTGAAATTTCGATTTTCATCTTTAATCCTTGCCATGAACTGTGCAGATACTGTTTTCTGAATCTTTTGTTTGAACGCCCTACTGCCTCCTTCACGACACCCAAGACTGTGACTGACTCCTTTCTGGTCTTTGAGACTTGGCTTTCAATCACATGGTCCGTGCTTCAGGACTGAATATGACCCAGCAAGCAAGGGGCCTGGACTGGAGTCGGAAAGCCCTGGAGAAGAGGCACTTCCCAGCATGCACTGGTCAGCCAATGACCAGTGAGAGGACCAGAGGGCCTCTCCTCTGCCTGCAGAAGTTGGGAGGGGGGGTGGGTAAGACCTCGGAGGTAGACCACAGCTGTGCTCCGGGTTGTGCAGGAAAGCCTTTACCTCTTCCTGCTGAGGTCACTTGGAACGCTGTCTGGATCAGGTAGCTCAGAATTGGATATTCGCCTTGTCAGAGAAAGCCTTCCATTTTGCTTTGAGGTTCTGAAATCAAACCTCACCCCTCTCAGAGTGATCTTCCCTGGTCAGTGGCTCGGAAGCAGCTCTTAGGTTGTTTGTCAACACCCAACTGTTGCGTGTCACTTGGCCCTTCTTTATTTTTTTTCTCTCTCTCCAAGAGAGTTGAACTCTGGCTGCATTATCTACACTCTCAGGGCCGTGTTCCCGCTGCTCATGGTAGTGCCTGGCACGTCCTCAGGAAAGACCCACTGTGTTAATAAAAGGAAGCTCTGTGGGCTTTCTCTGAGCCTCTCTCCTCTTCCTGGGTCAGAGTCAGTTACTCCCTCACCTGTCCGAGCACCTGCCTTCTACGTGATCTTACTGGTACCTTCGTGCGGTCATGCACGTGCCTGTTTACAAGCCCTTGAAGTTCTTGAGGGCAGGAACCCTCGTGCTTGGTGCTGCCTTCCCAGGCTCCTTCACTGTGTAAGGCATCAATTAATATTTGATGACTGAATGACTTCACCCTCTTTCCAGGGTTTGACACCAGGTGGTCGCGTCACCAACGATCCACTTAAAGCCATTTACAAGGCCAGTGGTGATGGATATTGAACGTGTCTTGTGTGAGGTGTGGGGGTCAGGCACGGGAGACCTGACATTTCCCTTCTCATTAAAGTGCACAATGGGGCCGTGTCATTAAGCTTCTGGCCAAAGACACGCTTCCCAGGAAACTCACCAAAAAAGGGCAAAACCAGAAAGCCTAAAGCACGATGCTCTCGTCTAGGGATATTTTAAATTGAAACACTTTTCTAAAAGGCACGTCATCTAAAAGAGCAGAGTAAGGAAAAGCCCCATAATAATACAACAGATTTCATTCAAATTAAAATCCATGGTTTTCAAAAGGGATGTTCAAGTGGCCTCTGGGGTTTGCCAAGCTTCTGGGAGGTACCCAGAGTAGGGGATGGCAACTCACAGAAAAAAGTCATCTTAAAAGCAGACATGCCTTTTTTTCATCTGTGCTATTATGAGATCATGCTAATACTCTTTTGAAAACACATTAAAATGATCCCGCAATTCATCTAGAGTTTTATTGTTATTGTGGCTTTTATTGCTTGTTACAAAAATGTGTAATTAGTTAACAAGCAAAACTGAGCTACCAAAAAACAAAAAAACAACAAAACAAACCCAAGCCAAATAGGCAATAAAAAGGAAACCTTTGGAATGTGGTACCTAAACTAGTCCTAGTGGAGATTGCGTAACACCCTCTATCCACGTGTCGTGGCTAGTTTTCAACAGGCTGGAAACTCAGCCTCCAGAAAGAAGACTTTCTCCCGGCTGCTTCTCACCCATCCACATCTGCAGGCCACGCTGCACCCAGCCACACAACCCCCGGGGCCCAGGGCCCTTGTTCAGTTCATTCATCAGCCTCTCGATCCTGGGGTACAAAGTTTGGCCCGCAGGACCAAGAACAAAGCAACACACCTAATCCCCTGGGACCCAGTGTCTTCAAACTGGCTTTTAACTATTTTTCAAGGAGGATGTTAGTGACTATTCTTTTCCCTTTGAGTTATTCTGCCACCGAACAGAATAAAGAACTAGAAACTAAGAGCCATTGAAGGGGACATGAAACAGGTGTCAGGGGAACATCGCTAACCCACCAGGAGCCAGCAGGTAAGACCAAATTCTCATCAAACACTTCTCCATGCCGGCCATAGGCTATGGGGCTGAGTATTTTTACCCAGGAATGAGCAGCTCTGAAATTGCTCACCAGACTGTAGGGATACAGTGTGGGAGGCTGTCATTCGCACTGGAGGCTCTACAAAACCTTTTGAACTGGAGGTCAGAAAGGACCCTGGGGGCTGTAAGGCTGCTGAACTAGAATGGGGTCAGGACAGCGTGAGAGGGGGAAGATGTACACTGGGGAGCCCGAACAGGGAACTGAAGACAACAAACAGTAAGAGAAAACCTTAAGGGCAAGTGACCAGTATCACTCTTTTCCTTAACATGAGAATTGGTGCCTTGGGATGAGTGAGCATTGAGTGGGAAGGGGGGACCGTGTGATCTGGTTTTGTCCGTATCACTGGGCAGTTGTCTGCCTCTCGATGAGTCACCGAACCTCTCTAAGCAGCCCTTCTTTCCCTTGTAAACATTGGCTCACACTCTCCCAAGGGTCCCGGCAGCTGTTCAATTCGTCGGTGAGTTCAGCGACGGTGCAGAATGGATCATTTTATCTCGAAAGTACTTCCCCGATATATACTTATTTAGGGAATGACTCACCTGTCTGAAGAGTGGAAAACGCGTTATTTTTATTTGTTCTGAAGACTCATTCCTATTAATTGGATGTATACAATTAATGTGTGAATATATTGTTTATTTTCATGATAAGAGCTTAAGCAGGTAATGCTAAAATTGCAATTTAAATCAATATGAGCATATAGACCCAAATTTTATTCTTAAAAATTAGGCTGGACCTACCAGAAATTTGGACTCTAAACAAGTAAAAACTTGAAACTAGAACCACGATGCTAATAATGAAGACATAATAATAGTTAACACCTATGGAGCACACACAGACATCCAAGTAACTTAATTCTGATGACAATCCTAAAAGATGGATATCACGATCCACGTTTTACAAATGGAGAAACATCCGGGGAAATTAAGTAAGCTGCCAAAGAGGCAGGGCCTGCTGAGGTGTGGAGCTGGAACTATAATCCAGGTTTGAGGGATTCTACAGCCCATGCTTTTAGTTCCCTCGCTGTAAACACCAGCAGAGAGACGGGAATGGTGAATGGCTGGACACCCAAGGTCAAATGGTGGCTGATGATGCCTAGATGTGTTTGCATATTTTAGCAGTAACTATTAGCATTGTTCATTCTTTCTGGATGAGGAAAACCAATTTATCAGGATTTATTTGAAGGAGAACTCAACTGTTTCTTGACTTGAGCAATGTCAGTGCTCTATCACTTTAAAAATAGCAGAGAGGGACATCTGGGTGGCTCAGTTGGTTGAGTATCTGACTTCGGCTCAGGTCATGAACTCACGGTTTGTGGGTTCGAGCCCCGAGTCGGGCTCTGTGCTGACAGCTCAGAGCCTGGAGCCTGCTTCAGA
Source organism: Felis catus (assembly GCF_018350175.1). Lineage (NCBI taxonomy): Eukaryota > Metazoa > Chordata > Mammalia > Carnivora > Felidae > Felis > Felis catus. The sequence continues at coordinate 210,341,927 of NC_058375.1, read as the reverse complement.
TTCTGTGTCTCCCTCTCTCTCTGCCCCTCCCCCGCTCGTGCTCTGTCTCTCTCTGTCTCTCTGTCTCTCTCTCAAAAATAAACAAACATTAAACAAAATTAAAAAAATAAATAAAAGCAGAGAAAAGTACCTATCAGTTTCCTTCTACACTTGGGGCAAGGACCCATTTTCTGTTTATACCTATGCTAGTCACCCCTTCCTTTCTCATTGCCACTTGTCTCTTCTCTTCCTCCTCCCACAACATCTCAACCCTTATTACCTGACATGGTGATAGATGCTTTCACTGCAGAAATATCCCATCTAGTCTCTTCATCCAGGCAACCATGGCATCTTATGTGAAATCTTCGAACGATCGTTAACAAAGTGCCGGCACGTAATCCATTAGGACCAGACTGCTCATACAACATCACTTGAGCTAGTGGATATTATTTGGTAAGTGGCTGATAGCTAAAGCCAGAAAGGAAAGCAGTGGAATCACCAGCAGAGAAAGCAACCACATCATCACAAAGAGATGAGTCACAGGGACCCAATTTTATCACCCCTGGGAAATGAGTCCAAGGAATTCAATTTAGGATAATGTATGTATTTAGCTCACTTGTTTAATCACTCAAAGAAAAAAATGAGTGCCTAGTAGGTGCTGGCTTGGCGCTATGGATTCAGATGAAGTCTTCTAGTCCATTAGGGAGGTTAAGTATTTGAATAACTTATCCATACGTAGGATTGTTGTGGGTTTTTTCAATTTTTAATTGAGATATAATTCACATACCATAAAATTTACCTTTTAAAGTATATAATTCAGGGGTACCTGGGTGGCTCAGTCAGTTAAGGGTCCAATTTTGGCTCAGGTCATGATCTCACAGTGCATGAGTTCAAGTCCCATGTTGGGCTCTGTGCTGACACCTCGCAGCCTGAAGCCTGCTTCATATTCTGTGTTTCCTTTCTCTTTGCATCTCCCCTGCTCATGCTCTCTCTCTTTCCAAAGATAAACTTTTAAAAAAAATTAAAAAACAATAAAGTATGTAATTCAATGGGTTTTAGTATATTCACAAAATTCACTTAATGTCAGAATATTTTTTATTACTCCAAAAAGAAAACTACATCCATTAGTGATCATTTCCTGTTCCCATTCTTCCCTCCTTCCAGCCCTGGTAACTCTATGCTACTCTCTGTTCTTTACGGATTTGCCTACTCTGAACACTTCATCTAAATGAATCATAAACAGGGTTTGTGTCTGCCTTTTTTCACTTAGCATATTTCCACAGTTCATCCGTGTGATGGCATGAATCAGTACCTCCTTCCTACGACTGAAAAATATTCCATTGTCTGGTTATACCATTTTATTTCTCCATTTATCAGTTGATGGGCATGTGGGTGGTATCTACTTTTTAGCTATTCTGAATAACGCTCGCTGCTATGAACATTCGTATACAAGTTTTTGTGTAGACATGTTTTTGTTTCTCTTGGGCGTACGTACACCTAGCTGTGGAATTGCTGGGTCGTATGGAAACCATGCCGAACTTTACGGAGGAGCCGCTAACGCATTGTCCAAAGCCACTGCATCACTTTGACTTCCCACCAGCAGTATATGAGGGTTCCAGTTTCTCCACATCCTCGTCAACACTCACTATTGTTCATCGTTCTTATTATAGCCAATCCAGTAGGTATGAAACGGTGTCTCATTGTGGTTTGTATATCCCTAATGACTGATGATGTTGAACTTTTTTTCCATGTGTTTATTGGCCATTTGTATATCTTCAGTGGAGAAATGTTTGCTCAGATCTTTGGCTCATGTTTTAGTTGGGTTGTCTTTCTTATTGTTGAGTTTTAAGAGTCGCTCCAAATGGTTTAAAGTACAAAAGAAATGTTTTACACACTATGTTCTACGAAGTTTGAAATACATGTTTAGAGCTCATATAGAAGCATATTTTTGTCTTTCAAGTTCAGTAATTTTTTATGCATTGATATTTAGGAAATTAAATTCTAGCTGCAGTTATCATAAAAAGATAAGGTGTTTGTTAAAAGCTTGAACAACTCTTAGATAAGATAGTAACAAAAAAAGTGCAAATACATTTACACTTTATTACAGGAAAATAAATAATTTCTCAACTGCCATAAATCCAGGCACCAGTGAAGTGCTTCATTTGTGAACTGGCCACATGACTTTTTCAACTGATAAACAATTAGAAAAAATACTTTTAATAGCAGCCTGAACTCAGACAGGCTATCTACATATATTGAACCACATGTCACTAAATATTGGGAAAACAAGATTTTAAATACTTAGCATGTATTCCATAACGTAGATACACAATAATTTACTAAACATTTCCCTAGTGTGTTTCCAGTTTGTGTTAGTTATACATATTTTAATAAATATCCTTATACATAAATCTGTGTGTATATATGGTGTTACCTTTGGAAAGATTTCCAGGAGTAGGCTTACTGGGATTGATCAAGATTCAACTGATTGATCAAGATTCAACTGAATTATTGCCTGCCTTTCAAGAGATTCTTTTTTTTAATTTTTTTTTCAACGTTTATTTATTTTTGGGACAGAGAGAGACAGAGCATGAACGGGGGAGGGTCAGAGAGAGAGGGAGACACAGAATCGGAAACAGACTCCAGGCTCTGAGCCATCAGCCCAGAGCCCGACGCGGGGCTCGAACTCACGGACCGCGAGATCATGACCTGGCTGAAGTCGGATGCTTAACCGACTGCGCCACCCAGGCGCCCCAAGAGATTTTTACCAAGTTTATACTCTTACCATCAGGATGTGAATGTTCATTTTGCTTGATCCTTGTTGATGGGGGATTTTTAAGTAGTCTTTAGTATTATTATAAGCAGAAGATGATATCTCATTGCCCAAACTGTATTTAAACTGCTAGAAAAGCTATTTTCCCAAGTCTTATTTCCTGGTTCTAGTTCCTTTTGGGGGGGGGGGCGAGGGGATTTGTCTATTCACATCCTTAGCATGTTTCTTGACTGTTTAGTAAAGGAATGTTCTCCCTACTTGGAATGTACGCATCCCCAATATCCATTGCAGAGATTAATTTATGGAAAATGCAGCTGAGCAAAGATGCCGAAATTTGGTTGGTGATTAGGGAACACTACCAGCCTAAAGGTTCAACTAGGGCGGTGGGCAACCTGTAGCCTGCCGGTCTGGCTTTGCAAGTCACGTTTCACCAGGACACAGCCCAGCTCATCCATTGATCTAAGACTGCTCTTGCTTTCCTGGGGCAACACCCACTAGTTGGGACAGAGACCACATGGGCTGCAACGTCTAAATACGTATGTACTCTCTGGCCATTTTAAGTAAAGTGTGCGGACCCTCAACCTACAGCATAAAAAGAAATTTATGGTCTGACTAGAGAGACAGATACTACCACCATTAAAATGACTTTATAGGGGGGCGCCTGGGTGGCTCAGTCGAATTGGGCGTCCGACTTCAGCTCATGGTCTGTGAGTTTGAGCCCCGCATCGGGCTCTGGGCTGACAGCTTGGAGCCTGGAACCTGCTGTGTCTCTCTCTCTCTCTGCCCCTCCCCCACTTGTGTGCGCGCGCGCGCGCGCGCGCTCTCTCTCTCTCTCTCAAAAATAAATAAATGTAAAAAAAATTTTTTTTAATGATTTTATATACCATCAATGATGGGGAAAAGTATTTGCCAATTGTTAAAACGTCAGAGTAGATGATAAAATATTTATATACATTGTATCCCAAAAAACCCCACGGCTATAATTGGGAAAACTGGACGCCAAAATGTTGCTATTGGTGATCTCAGGGTGATGAGGTTACTTTTTGGACGGGGAGGGGCTCTTGTAAGGTTTGTTTTAATGAACAGATTTTACTTTTGTAAACAATGTAAACAATAGATCTGTGATGTGACTCCTTGTAAATTTGCAAAGGTAAATGGCTGGGGTACAAGAAAAAACAAAAAGTAAAATCATTTCTTTAAAGTCATCACGGGAACCACTGCCTCGCCAGCCAGCCCGGGGCCAAACCTCGGCCAGACCTTGGCCAGCGGGGGAAGTGACACGCACAGCCTCACCGTCCTCTCCGCCGCTGTTCTGAGCCAGCTGCTCCGACGTGGTTCAACTGCCACCACCAGGAAACACTGCGGTGTCCTCCCGTGTTGTGTTCTGTCATCTGCAGGCCTCCTTCCCCTTCCACTGTCTGGCGTCAGGGGACAGTGAAACCCGGGTCCTTCAAATCACCCTCCTCCACAAACACCCTCGCTCACACACACCTACATTTTACAGCATTGCCTAACGAACGCCCTTATGTGTTCGGAGCTCAACGCTGGCACATGTCTTTACTAATTCCTTTGTCAAGAGGTGAGATACCTTCTGCCCTGATTCCTCATTGCTAGAAACATACTGAACACGGAACATGTTTCAGAGGAAATTTCATTCCCAGGCGCTTTTACATCATTTCTTTTGAGGAGTTTTTCTTAAATCTACCGTTTGAAGATTCTCTAGAGCAATTTTAGCCCAAGAAATGTGTATGGACTTAAAAAGCTAGATACAAAAATTATTTACCTAACGTAGGTAGGGCCTCAGTCAGTGCACTTTGTTTGATGTCTTCAATATGTGTACGAATCGCCTGAGATTTGTTAAAAGGCAGATGCTGACTGACCACCAAGGGATAAGATTCTGCAGGCCTAGCCAGCTCCCAGGCGGCATCTGGCCTGGGTCCCCAGACGGCACTCTGAGGAGCAAATGACCGTGATCAGCTTTTTAAAAAAATTTTTTTTTAATGTTTATTTTTTAGAAAGAGAGAGAGAGAAAGGTGAGCAGGGGAGGGACAGAGAGAGGGAGACACAGAATCCGAAGGAGACTCCAGGCTCTGAGCTGTCAGCACAGAGCCCGACGCGGGGCTCGAACTCACAGGCCGCGAGATCATGACCTGAGCCGAAGTCGGTCACCCAACGGACTGAGCCACCCAGGCGCCCCCGTAGCCATCTTTAATGAAGAGGTGCAATATGCATGCTTGAGGGAAGTCCAAATTACTACTACTCTGCAAAGGAAAGTATCTCTACACTCCTCTCTCCCCACACACCCCGTCCCTTAAAAATGCTCTGATACTCTGGGGGGGGGGGGGGGACTGGCCAAGCTGCTTTCTCATCATTACAGAGTATCCACAACACAAACCCCTCTTCCTCTGGCTTCCTTCAGCTTCCGCTCATCCTTGCCCCTCGGTCTTAAATTCTGTTGTCAAGGCTGCTACTCCTTTGTTAAGTCTCCACTGGGAAGGGTTGAGATCTTTCCTACTCTCCAGAGCCCCTTGTCCTTGCACAGATTATTATCCCATCAGCCTCCCTCCTCCCTCCTGGGTCTGGACGATGGGTTCCTTCTGTGCATTGTAAAGTGGTTCTGAGCACACTTCGAGTCAGAGCTGGGTTCAAAGCTCAGTTCTGCCACTCCCCTTACTTGAGCAAGTGAACTGCCGTCTCTAAGCCAGTTTTGTCTGGTAAAACAGAAGTCAGCCCTACATACAAGGTTGTGAGGACTATAGAAAATAATGTTTAAAAATCATTTAGCGAAGTGACACCAAAATAACGCTAAACGGAAGCTACTATGACTTTGTCATAAAGCATCACTTCTTTTAGTTCTCAAACATCACTTAAAAAGTCAAAATTGTTGGGGCACCTGAGGGGCTCAGTCAGTTAAGCATCAGACTCTTGGTTTCGGCTCAGGTCATGATCTCGTGGTTTCGTGAGTTCGAGCCCTGCAACATCGTGGAGCCTGCTTGGGATTCTCTCTCTCTGTCTCTCTCTCTGCCCTCCCCCCACTCACACTCTCTCTTAAAATAAACCTCAAAAACGGGGCGCCTGGGTGGCTCAGTCGGTTAAGCGGCCGACTTCGGCTCAGGTCACGATCTCACGGTCCGTGGGTTCGAGCCCCGCGTCAGGCTCTGTGCTGACGGCTTGGAGCCTGGAGCCTGCTTCGGATTCTGTGTCTCCCCCTCTCCGACCCTCCCCTGTTCATACTCTGTCTCTCTCTGTCTCAAAAATAAATAAACATTAAAAAAAAAATAAAAAAAACAATAAACCTCAAAGCAATTTAAGTCAAAATTGTTACGTATTTTGAAGGTATTATGTCTAAATAAAAGTTCAAAATATTGAGTTTCTGAATGGCCCTAAATTTGCAAGTTTCTCTATTGTAAAATCCCCATAGTTTAGGATGTTGGATTTCCCTGGAAGATGTGGTTATTTCTTCACTTCTCTCTCTGAGAGAGCTACCCAAATATGTTTAAGTAACTAACTGAAAATAAGCCTTGAAAGGAACTGTATTGTCCTAAAATCATAACTAATATATTCTATAAGCACACAACATTCTTCTGTGATAATTTCCTGGAAATATAGTCTGAATTGGTATTTAGAATCATAAAAATTTTAATGTTTAAAATTCTTCTAGGATTACACAGAATTTTATTTAGTGCCCCAACAATTTTGACTTTTTAAGTGAGGTTTGAGAACTAAAATAAGTGATGCTTTATGACAAAGTCATAGTAGCTTCTTTCAAAATCTTAAAAACCTTAAAAGTTACTGCAGAAGACCATATGGCAGAGGTAACATTTAAAGACCTAATGATCGAGAAACTTGCAGAACTAGTGAAAACAGCAATCCAGACTCGAGGCCCATCAAATTCCAGGCACAAAATAAACACCTACATCCAGCCACATCACAGTGAAACTAATGCACCCACAAAAGAGCCATGTCTGCATGTACCAAATACAGGGAAAGGAGAAAAGATGCACTTGTGAGCCTGAATAATGATGAGCGGTTCCATTAGAGGATCTAAAGAAGTAATGCTCTTCTCTGATTAAAAAAAAAAAAAAAAAAAATAGGGAACTAGAAGGAACCTTGGCAGTTATCTAGATTCGAAATCCCATCATGGACAAGGTTATTCATCCTAAACTAAATGACATCATTAGCATTAGGAAGGTTCTCCTCTGTGTCTCTGTAATCCCCAAATATATAATGTGATGAAATAAAAATATAAATTTAGGTGACCTAATTCATATTTTTAGATTAACTTTTAAAACAATCCATACATGAGAAAATGCAACTAGGAAATCACGAGGAAAATCAACTTCACCAGTAATCAAAGAAAGGAAAATGAGGCGTTATTTCATATTCCCTAAATTGGCAATCATTAAAAATTGGAATTCCCTGTGGCAACTGGATACTGAAGTAAAAATGGACCACGTGCCTTTTTGGTATTTGTAAAAATTAAATCAATCCCTTTAAATAGCAATTTAGTTGAGAGGATAAAATGTTAATCCTTCTAAGCCACGCGTGTGATTTTAGAAGAACTTATTCCAAAAAATAGCACAAACGAAACATCACACACAGCAAGATATTTAATTAACATTGTGAAAAATGATAAATGACCAAGATATACATTGTTCACTAATTCCATTTCTAAGAAACCATGATGACGTCAAACCCTAAGTGTGTAAAAGTGTAGGTAAAATTTCTGATGTTGAAAAATTAGAAACTATCTCAATGTTCACCATAGGGATGAGCACCGCACACAACGAAAAATCGTTGGCAGAGAACGTAGATCTATACTTGAAGTTGAAAGAAAGCCATGATATATTGAGGCAGATTATAAAATAGTGAACACAGCCCGATTCCATTCTGGAAGAGGTCTCTGTATTTACTTCCATATGGAATGGAACCCAGAAGTACTTACAATGTATCTACACAAGATTAGAGGGTTTTTAAAAAGAATAATTTTCTACATTTTCAGATTTTTTACAATAGGTGTTATTATTTTGACAAGTAGAAAAAAATAGTAAATATATTTCCAGTTTGGAAGAAAACAATTGTGAGAAAAGGATCTTAAAAATTAACTGGCCATGATCACAATGCAAGATCTGCTATGGGCAAGAAGCAAATATGGAAGGGAAAAAAATCCAAAACTGGGTAAGACTTTTTTTTTTTTTTTTCATTTCCATTAATGTTTGTGAAATAGGTTTTTAAAATACTCACACTCCTATTAAAACTTCTGGAATAGAAGCTTCAAAGTATGAATATAGGAGAGAGGATGAATTTTAAAATCAGAAGTGTATTCCTGCCGCTTACTAAATACAGTCTTGGCAAAGTAAACACCTGAAATGTCCACTTCTTGGTCACAAATACTGCCTGGAAACAGTTGCTGTGACCAGTAAGTGAGACCAATTCTATGAGATGCATGTCACAAAATTAATAGTAATTAACAAATAGTGGCCATATTAAACTGTATGATGCTGACACCTGGTATTTTGAATCTATGAAAATACCAGTTTCAACAGCTATTATTCCGAAACATTGAATTCCAGTTCCCAAGGCTAATTACTAATTTAACCATGTATTCCAGGGCTGAGGGAATCCTACGTCACCATTTGGAAGAGAACTCATTTTAAAGTTGAGGAACTGAAGGGTCTAAATCACAGGCCCAGAAGTCAGTTAATGGCAGAACCTAAGATCTGAACAGAGGAAAGGGCTCTAGGGGATTTCTTTTCGAAGATCCCAAGTCAAGTTCAGTAAAGACTGTTAACATACCATTAAAAAAAAAAAAAAAAAAGGACCAAAGAATTCTAATCTCTTCCCATTAAGTGAGACTAAAATAAACATTAGTTTTCCCCCAGGAGGAAGGGAGGGGATACTGGTGGTCAGGGTGGAAATACCGACTCTAAGGGAAAGAAATTTTCTTCTGGGTTCTGGTGATGGTTGACAACAATTTAAACAACAGAAATGTATACAATAGTCAGGATGGATACAGAGCAAATAATAATGACTAACTACCAGGAGGATTGGGGCGTAAAGAGCTGGGAGGCAGTTCACGATTTTACCTGTTATATTTCCATAGGTAATAGAGTCGGTAAAACCTAATTACAATACCTACCGTCTTAAAACGAAGCTAGATCAACACGTGACTCAAGAAAAAAAATGTCTTTTGGGAGGGAAAAATCAGTATTGGAAACTCAGTAAAAAACACGTGCTTTTAAAAAGATGTTTCGCAGGCCTCCGTCAGTTAAGCATCGGGTGGCTCAGTCGGTTAAGCGTCTGACTCGGGTTTCGGCTCAGGTCATGATCTCACGCTCTGTGGGTTCGAGCCCCACATGGGGCTCCATGCTGGCAATGCAGAGCCTGCTTGGGATTCTCTCTCAAAAATAAATAAACTTTAAAAAAGTGAGCTAACATAAAAAAAAAAAAGTTTCGCAATGTGTAGACAAAGTGAGAAACACTAATGTGTCATTAATAAAAAGATTAAGCTGGAAGTAGATGCAGGAGCTGCTTTGCAGACAATTCATGCTATGCAGCAATTAAAGAGGCTACTCTCAAATGGTACACAAATTGAGGAGTCTTTATTTTGAAAAAATTCTTCCAACAGTATTTCACAATGAACAGAAACTTATTAACCAAATTCACCTACCAAAGGGTTTTAGAGATGGGGACGAAATCAGCCTGTGAGTTTTCGTCCAACTCCTAAAATCATCTCCTGCACTGCTCTTCATAAATGTCAGCATATTCACACCCCTTCCAAGGCCTGGCTGGCTGGCGTTAAGGGTCTCCCGTCTTTCAGAGGTCTCACGGAGTCCTCTCCCCTCCGTAGGCTTAGCCTGAAGGTGCTACGGTACCCTTCACCATCAGTTAGCAGGGCTGATATCATTCCTCATAAACAAATGACTCCAGGAAGCAAGTCCTGTCTTGACTAATGGTAAGTGGACGTTAAGAAATTCTCTGGAATCGAATCTTTTGAGGAGTAAGAATCAGAACCTTCAGTTATTTCCCAAGTCTTCTCTAAGGCAAAGGGGAACTAATTTTGAAGAATACATATGTGGTTGTACCAAAATAGATTTTGCTATAGTAAACCCACACCATTTCTTCTTAAATATAAAGTACATTCTAAGCCAATGCGTAAGGACAGGTACAATACCAACAAGTAGTAACAGAAAATAGCCCCAAGGCACACTTTTAGAAACTTTCAGGGTCGTGGGTGGGGACAATGGAAAACTTAAGGTGCAAAATGGGAATGAACTTGCACAACCTCTGAAAGAACTGACTGAAAGAAAACCTTCAAAGTTCAGTTAGAAAGCGTAGGATTTTTCAAATATCTGTACATAGTCAATCCGAAGGATTCTCCCCCGCCCACACCCCCTTAAATGGAAGAATTTCCTAAATGGAAGCAGAAGATAATAAACAGCTGGCGAGCCTCAACATTGAATGAGGTCTGTTTTATTGAGTTTCCAGTCAGGCAGAGTCAAGACTTATCTTCATATATGCACAAGGATAGTCTCAATTTAATAATATTTTTTAGTAGAAAAATCTATACAAATACTCTTCAAAAGGGATATCCATATAATGAAACCCTGAAGCCATCGAAATAATGAGTTAGAGCTGGAGGTGCTAATATGTAAAGATAACCAAGTTAAATAAAAAGAGCCAAGTTACAAAATTGTACATTTAAAATAAGGGAGGACAGCGAGAGGAGTATATATGGAAATAGAGGCGTATGAAGTAAATAACATTTCTCAAAGACTATACAAGAAATACAAGAAACTATATTCCCCTGTGGTGTGGGAATGAAGTCAGAGGAAGGAGACGAGACGTAATTTCTCACTTTATACCCTTTATATATTGCATAATTTTTAAAAATCACAAGCATGTATCATAACGTATAAAAAAAGATAAAGTCTTTAAAAAACCTGATTGTACCCACAGCATTCTATGAAACATTGACTATACAGAATCAGTTTACAGTCCTTTTACTTAACGGTCGTTTCCCTCAATGCCTTTCACTTAATGGTCATTTCGTCAAAATCAGAAGGCTCCTTGGGTGTGTGCCTCCTCTAGCTCTCCACTCAAGGTTGAGGGAAAATGTTGAGAATTTAGAGTTTAAATCTTAACTCTCATTGCTTGAGCTGTAGCCAGGATGACACCTACTCAAGATTCCAAGGAACCAACGAAAATATGGGCATTTTAATCACTTCATTGAATATTTTATCCGGGATCATGTTTCCTTTTTACAAAAAGCCTGAGTCACAACATTCTCTTCATTAAACTCCACACACAGCCCTTTGAGTTGGACAAGCACAGATTTCAAAAGTACATTCAAACACACGTTGAATTCTGATCCAGGGGCATAAAATCAGCAGAGTACATAGAGAGGCCACAAGTTTGAAAAGAAACGCGCTGTTGGTGAAAGTCTTGCCTGGAAAATAACACCATCGATTCAAAGCCTACGGGACTCCAAAATCCGACCGGTGCAGCGGCGTCATGAGCACCTCTCACGCAGACACAGATGCGTCGCTTTAAAGGTCTTCAAACACATCTGAACGTTTGAGGCTAAGGAAATTGGGCGGGCAGGCTAGTGACGACCGGAAGAACGGATGCCCTTTAAAACTACTCAAAACCCAAGTTTTTAGGACACTGTGCTGGTCAAACAAAACAGGACTGCAGACAGAATTCAGACTTTCGCCATGAACGTACCAGCCCTACCACCAGCACAGTGACTGGACTTTTCAATACCAGGCTTCACAGTACTTGGGTCTTTCCAGATTAAATGTGTCAGTGCCCCGAACATTTCTACACGAGGGCGAGTGTCCGTATGCTTGCTGAATTAACAATAGAAAGCAAAAGCCTCTTTAAATATTGGCTACAATCACCAGCAAATTTACCAGACGGGCTGTGGGCTGCGAGAGGCGAGCTGGAGCCGGCTCGCAAAGGCCTGGGCGCCGGCCGTGTGCCTCCCAACTCCAAGCTTATGACGTCGGATGGAGAGGCGACAGCAGCCACAGCGAGACCATTTCCACCAAAAATATCAGTGAACAGGACAAAACAGGGCCCTTTTTCACGAGATTTGAAAAAGTCTCACCAGCACAACACTAGGGATTCCATCTTGGTCACATATTCACTTGCTCAAATACACACTGCAAAATTTTAACTGAGGATATTATAATGTGCTAAAATACACAGAGAAAAAATTAACTAACGAGGATGAATCCGGTATGATAGGCTAATCTTACACAAATTTTAGTAACAGCATCCTTTAGACAGGAAATGTTAAAACTGTCCAGGGCACAAACTTTAGCCATCCAAGTTGGAATGCTTCACAAAATAGGAATCACTGTGATACTTCGGATGCCTCTCCAGTTTAAAACAAGCTCATTAATTTACTTGTGAAATTTACCAAAAAGCCTGGAGAGTAAAGTATGCTGATTTCATCAAATTCTGAACGCAACCCAAATTAAGAAGCTGTGTTAGGTATATGGGATGTAGAAACGCATGCTCTTGGAATTCCAAAAGAATTTTTTAAAGGCTACTTACACACAAATATGACAGCCTTTCAACCCAGCAACGAAGTATTTGCTCCCCAGAGCAACAGCCCTGTCATCAGCTTACCCTCCCTGTGCCCTGCTCCTCGCATCCACTTCCAGGATCGTGTAACACGTGAAGAGCACTCAGCGAGCATCTCATACATTGAAAGGGCTCAATAAATCACATTACTTTGAAGTCATTACAGTTTTAAAAACGGATCTTCTTCACAACGCTCTCCTAGGGATTGATTTTTTGATAGGAGTCTGAAACTGTCAGTGGAGGCCAAAGATGAGGCGAGTCATTCTGAACACCAGTTCAGAGAAGGAGCATAAACGTGTGGACGAAGAGGGCGCAAGAAGCAAGGCACAGGGCCTGCTTGGGAATGGAAATGGGGTATTATCTCAAAAAAGCATGTTTTAGGGGCGCCCGGGTGGCTCAGTCGGTTAAGTGTCCGACTTCAGCTCAGGTCATGATCTCACGGTTCGTGAGTTTGAGCCCTGCGTCGGGCTCTGTGCCGACAGCTCGGAGCCTGGAGCTGCTTCAGATTCTGTGTCTCCCTCTCTCTCTCTGCTGCTCCCCTGCTCACGCTCTCTCTCTCTCTTTCTCTCTCAAAAATAAAATAAATAAACATTAAAAAATTTTTTTTTTAAAAAGCATGTTTTAGAGCATGCCAACAGCAGCAGCAACAAAGCCAGAG